>NW_012101522.1:341486-363653 GCF_000951045.1 Mandrillus leucophaeus | reverse complement strand
ACATTTTATTTGAGGTAAATTCATGATCTTTGCTACATTCACAATAAACATTTTGTTGATGCTTTAGAGAAAAAATCACCTACCTCAGCACCATCAAGAACTTTGAATTGTAGAATTTACTTTGCACAATGGGTTATCAATATTTTTCTCTAGATTTTAGAAATAATTCTTATAAGGGATTACTATATATATTATAGTCTGTGACAAGTGAGACAGTATCCCAAGATAATTTGCAATCCCAGTAGGGCATCTGATAGTTAATTACTCTCATCCTAGTAGTTATAGGTATACGGTTTAGCTGATCTCTTTTAAATGAAAAAAGGTAAAGAATAATAACACAATTGACTGTAATGTAACCGGTAATAACATAACCTGTCTTCATCATTGAGAGAGGTTTGATTAAAACAACGATCTTTTAATTCTACCAACAAAAAAATTATATTTCTTCTGTAAATTCTTATTTCTATCAGTTCTCATTATGAATCCAGTTATTTAATGATACTTGGAAGTATTTAGTGATACTATGGAATTCTAAAGTACAAGCTCAATATATTGAGAAGAATCTCAGGCACTCTAATTTTTGGTTGTTTTTCCACTGTTGGAGTGACTAGAAAGAAATATACCTTGAATGTTAAGCTACAGGAGTAAACACTGGTGACTCAGGCAACCTAGATTTGAACGGTAGTCATGCCATTTCACGGCTATGGCACCTTGAACTACTTATTTAATCTAATGTTTGCTAATTTTTAAATTGTGAATAATAATTGCACACAGCAAATTCTTGTCAAGATTGAGATAACTCAATGTCACTTGTTCAGCAGATGGTACTTGTTCCATGACTCTTAGTGTTCTCTAATAATTATAGCAGTATTTGCAACAGTATTTCTTAATACTTTATAACACTGCTCTAGATCGTAACATTATTTAAATGATTGACAATGGCATAGTCTATACCTTATGATTCTTAAGATTGACAGACTAGACAGTGGATATATACAGACTCCCACCTGGCCTCTCTTCTATACCTGGTAGGAAAATTGAAATCAGTTTTGTGGCTTTCAGAAGGGCTTTTTATTTAATGGGTGGACCTATTTTAGAAATAGGAGGTTTAAACAAAGTTGTCAACCTTTAAGCGCATCCAGTAAATGGTTCAAAAACGCATTCATTCATATAGAAGATGAATGTAATCTCTAAAATTGAAAGCAGCTTATTCATATGCTGTGTCCTTTATGTGGTAGGAAATAATAAGGTTTGTAAAAGGATGCTTCCGTATAAGGAATCACAGAAAGCCCCCTGATGCTTGGATATACAGAAACAAGGATTCTAAATTGCTGATATTTCCAGTTTTCCATGTTATGTTTTTCTTAAATATGGTGGATAATTGTGTTCTTTAATGCGATAATGAAAGGCAAATTGACTTTTCTTCAGAGCCTGAAATTTACAAATATAGAGACTAATATTGACATTTTATGTTTCCCCTGCTAAGAAAAAGTAAAATGACTGAGGAAGTTTGCTTTCTTTTTGTGGGTTAGAGAGGGAGAGAAAATACTATACAGATTAAAAGTTACAAGGAGGGTAGCACGGGCTGTACTGTAAGGAGACCACATCTGAAATGATAGTTTTAGATAGAAATAGTTGATCAAATTAATAAAGAATAATTGACTCATATTTTTGAAGACTCATTTTTCTTCTGTACTGGCAAAATAAAAGAGCCAAACTGTAATTACATTAGAAACTTTGCCATCTGTATATTTTTAAATGTTAGTATTGTGCAGGAAAAGATAAACTCAACTATCTGGAGTCTTCAGAACCGGCCCTGACAACCTCTGAAACCTTGGAATATCCTGTCTGATAAGGGCATCTTCATATACTTTGGCTCAGTTTACACTGATGGTATGATTTATTCTGCATGCCTGTTTTTGCGTACCTGGGGCTTCTAGGTTATGCTGTGTTAGTATTGGACATTTGAAGACTACATATCTAAGATCAGGTAAGTGGGTTCTCCATGCCTATGTGACTGACCCTCAGCCAAACCTTGGACATAATTATTTGGTAAGCTTCTGTGATTGTCAATATTCCATACTTGTTATTAGACAATACTTCTGGGAGATTAGTGTTGCCTGTGTGATTCCACTTAAGAGGACAAATGGAAGCTCATACTTGGTTCTCCCAGAAACTAACCTATACGTTCCTTTCCTCCTACAATATAATCTGTATTTTTGTGAAACAAGTTCACTGTGTACTGGTTACCAACTTGCCTGGGTTCAGTGAGACAGAACACATGTACACACAAGTTACATGAAGCAAGCAGCAAAGGACAACAGAAGGCTAGCATTTATTGAAAGCTGGGCTTCCAAAGTTCAGGAAAGATGCTCAGACTGAATGGGATCTAATCAGCATATGTCTCACTTGCACTGCAGCTGAGGGAACCCAGAGAGCAGCCTATCCTGGTTTTGTACACTGGGGTGACAAGAATTGCTGGGCCAAAGTCTTGAAGGACAACCTGTTTCTAAAGTGAAGGAGGCATTGGCCAAAGCAACACAGGCTCTGTTCCAGCTGCCTCCCCTATCTCAGGATGTTGCATTTTCAGTAGATTCTAGAGCTATTTTTGAGAATTACACATGAGGAAGGAGGGACAACTGGATTGCTCGAAGGCTACCTGGAAAACTGTCCTGCAATCTTTAGTTGTAATAAACTATAACCATAAGTATAATAGCTTTTCTGAGTTCTGTGACTTCTACTGAATCATTGAAACTGATGTGGGACCTCTGATACAAGTACTAAGTTCTAAAAATGTCCTCAAGTGTTTTTTTAAAATAAGATTTCAAACTTCTTTCTTTGTATATTATGTAAAATATCTAAAAATATACCAGATAGTTATACAATATTTTAATATAAAATATTAGGTAAACATTTAGTTTATTCTAAAAATGTCTATATAAACCAGAAAGCAAAAGAAATACTTATAAACTCAACACTGAAATTGATTGAAAAGCAAAGAATCTTGAATATTGCCAAAACTGGAAATTCTCTCTGATCATCTTCACTGTCTTGCTTCCCTGACAGTGGAAGCTACTTTTTTGCATTATTCCCTAGATTTCAATTTTAAAAATAATTTAATCTATATTCCTAAAACTATTCTTTTAGTAAATTTACTTTAAAAAATTTTTGAACACTGTAAATATGATATCATAATATTTGTCATCTATAGTGCTTATGTTTTTCTTTAATACTGTGTTTCTAACGTTCTCTCATGTTCATATTTCTTCACTCTTCACAATTTGTAATATTCTTTTTCTTTGCTGTGTCATAATTAAATTGCATATTACCTAATTTTATAACCAATGTTACTATTAATGTTATTTTACTTTTCACTAAGCACACATGTACAAGAGTCTGCATTGATTAGGTATAGGGTATACATAGTTCAACTTCAAAATATAGCAAATTATTTTCTAAATTACTTGTTCATAGCTACACTCTCAACAACAGAAAATAACACCTCAGATTACTTTTACTTGGTAATACTTTTTTCTTTTCTTTCTTTCTTTTTTTTAATTTTATTTTGAGACAGAGTCTCGCTTTGTGGCCCAAGCTGGAGTGCAGTGGTGCCATCTCGGCTCACTGCAAGCTCCACCTCCTGGGTTCACGCCATTCTCTTGCCTCAGCCTCCCGAGTAGCTGGGACTACAGATACCCGCCATCACACCTGGCTAATTTTTTGTATTTTTAGTAGAGACGGAGTTTCACTGTAGCCAGGATGGTCTCGATTTCCTGACGTAGTGATCCGCCCGCCTCGGCCTCCCAAAGTGCTGGGATTACAAGCATGAGCTACCGCGCCTGGCCACTTGCTAATGCTTTTTATACTCTGAAATTTAATATTTTCTGCCAATATAATGGAGGTGATAGATATTTTTAATCTTTATTGACATAAAGAAAGATGGAAAAATCCCATTTGTAATCGTAAATTATTTAAAACAAAAGTTCAAGCAACTAAAATAATAACATTTTAGCCATTAAATTGGATGCACAAGAAGGCCATGACATTAAAGGTTATCCACTACTTTTGAAAGCATTGTCATTTCAACATTTTGCCTGGAAATTTACAGTGTTGATTCTGCCCCCTTTTGAGACAGATTAACCATTCAAAGTGAATGCCCAATAAACCTCATTATTCATAATATTAGAGGCATTTTAGCTTGAATTCCAAGAATATATAGAGCAATTATTATTGAAAGGATAAATACCATAGAAAACTGAACATATGATAAATAAATTAAGACTCCTCTAGAACTTTTTTTACTTTACTGTAACAAATCCCTCTGGAAGTTGTGAATTATTCCATTTTGCATTAGGGAAATAGAGTTCAGCATTAGAATGTTTTTTAACTATGTTATTTTTATTCAGTCTCAAGGGAAATCAATAGATATTCCAAGTATTTAATATATCACATATTTTTATTCTTCTCTATTAAAAGACCCACATGTATATTTCAGCAACAAAATGACTATAAGATCAACTTTTCTTCATTCTTCGTTGCAATTTATCATATGCATTTTTCTTAGTAACACAGAAAAACTTATTAGAGTAAAATATTAGGATCCTGAAGTCAATCCTTATATAAATGACTTCCACAAACATGCTTCCATTCTAAGAAGTAATAAAGTATGAATCCAATCATTTATAAAACTAACTTTAATAATATTTTATACATCAAAAATGAGTTAAATCTATTAATTATTTTATTGATTACGTTACTCAAAAATATTTATTGAATGCCTGCTATGTGGCAGACACTAATTAACATAGTCAATAATTGCAAAGATTTGTGCTCTAAAATAGGTTATTGGAAAGGTCAAGAAGAGAAAGATGTAATAACTGAAAGTTATAGATTCTATTATATCTTGTGAAGGTAATTAAATAGGATTTTGTAATTAAGAACTTGAACTTCACTCAATCTTTGACTTTGAGGTTTTGTTTCATTTTGTTTTATTTAACTTTAGCGATAGAAAGCACAACAATCTTATAAAATCAAGATGTGGAAATACAAGTCAACAAAACAGTGTCATCTTTATCATGCAACTCGATGACTAACAAAGATATTTACTTTCTTTGAAAAGTATCCATTCAAACATCTTTTTTACATTTCTTCTCCTTCTTCTTCTTATTTCTATTCTTATTCTTCTTCTTCTTCCTCTTTGTCCTTCTTCTCCTTCTGTTTCTCCTTCTTCTTGCTTGTAGATGAGTGACACGTGAAAATCTAGATCTTACTCTACATCTTATAAACTGCAATGTTCCCTTGATCAGTACACAATTTATACCCAGTCAAGAGAGTACAATTGTCAAAACACTAATCTCTTATGCACTTTCCCTGAGAGTCAATACCTTTATTACTTTATGAGATAACTAGAAGGAAACAAATATAAATAAAGGCATAAATACATAGAAGGGTGTAAATATGTAAATCTTCAGAGATATGATTATGTTAAAATGATAAAACAAGTCCATTGGATTTAGCTAAAACCAGGTTACTAATTACATTGAAGAGAAAATTCAGTGATAAAGATACGGTACAGATGCAGGGATCTCAAACTTTGTGGTATCTCTACCCAAAAATATAGTCCCTTCCTCTTGGAAAAAAAAAAAATCCTAAAAAGCTGACCATAATGCAATTTAATGCATTATAACAGAAATACCAAGAACATTAGTTATTATCAAGGCAATTTGCCCAACTAGTCTAGATCTATCTGGACACTTTACACTTTTTATCACTGTACTAGCCTATGTTGTTTTGTAGTTGTTGTTGTTGTTGTTGCTGTTTATATTCCCTGTATTGTCATTAGAGGAGATATCAGTAGTAAAATAGTATTTTCTGTGCCTCGGAATATTATACCCCTATTAAAAAATGACCCCTTAAGATGTTTCCCTAAGTCTGAAAAAATCATAGAGGTCATGACTGTTCAATTAATTATTATGGTGAAGGAGTTAAAGGCAAGCACCATACCACATAGTTTGGATTAAGGACTAGAATTTGGAGAAAGTTTATAAACCAGACATTTTCAAAAGAGGAAACATATAACCCTTATATCCTCATTGTTGCATAGCGATATGGACAAACTGCTGGATATATGGTGGGTTTGTATTCCAGAAGACAACCTTGTCTCCATTGCTTAATGTGTTTATGAAGTCAGTATTTGTGTGTGGCCTAAATGGACGATGAATATTACAAACTCAGATGCCAAAATCTGAATATGGGTTGGGGTTTAGGAGAGTGCTGATGATTTTTGGTTTCCCAGAATCTGAATCCTTGGAACTCAGTGGAAGACTCAAACCTCTGGTGGATAATGATGTGGGTAGAATAAAAGTTACTGGTTTTCTAGCCAACTCTGCAATGACTTTTGGAATAATAGAAAATTCTTCCTGCTTACAGTTATTGTAGATATTTATAAAAGTTGAATGATTCTGAGAATATAAAATAATACAGGCCTCTATTAATTCAAAGCCTTTATAGTTTAATGGAAAATTCATGTATCTCTTTTAAGATTCCCACTGGTCACACAAGCTTTATTATCTGTTAGGAAATACAATTACATATTCTATCAGGTTCAACGATTATACACTTATATGTCTTAAAAATAAACTGAATGTTTAATTCATTCAAGACTTCCTTTATGAAAGATCTTTTATTTTATATGAATATAAAATGATAGATATATGATTATATATATCATAATCCAGATATGAGTCAAAGGAGAATAAGACAAATCATTTTTAAAGTTTTTGGGTTTGGAAGTAATGTTACCTAACTGAGATGGCAATGTTATTATTTGTGGGTAAATTCTTTAATCTATGGTAAGATGTAAACTTAGCTGTCAAAAGTTATAAGAAAATTACAATCAGATTACTACGTTTGTGTGTGTTAACAAGGAATTTGTGTATATCTGGCATTATTTGTGTGTGTATTATTTAGTATAATTTGTTTTATAATATTAAGAGTCTTGTTACCCTCTCGTCATATGTATAATTTAATTTAAACTTGAAATTTAAGTTTGAAATCTAAGTTATTAGTATTGCATTATTTGAAAGTTCTTAAGTTTAGTTCTACTTATAAGTATAATTTATTAATTACATGCATGATTTGTTTTATTTCTTTTCATTAATTTGAAGCATTCAAAATAAAAAATGGCATAAAATATAAAACGTATACCTTCCATTTAAACTATTTGAAGATTTTTAATTAACTACTTTTGTAAATGAGATCAATCATTATGCAAAGGCTCCTCAGAAGTGATTGTTAAAATCTACTAAGTATATGTAGAAAATAAGCCTTAAATATCAAATTAACAGTTTCAAGATTTTACAATGTGCCATCTTAATAACTGAAGAGACTTTGAATAGACTTTTGTGTAAACAGTACCACCTTTCCTCAGCTAAAATATGGGAGAAATAATTATGACCACCTCAGCAAGTGATGTACAACATTTATTAAGAATTTAAATATAAAACCATCATATGATGCTTAAGGTATTATGAATTCCCTATACAAGTAGGCTCCCTTTCATACGGACCCCAAGTGTGGTTTATTTTGCTATCTTGAAAATTTAGATCTAGAAAATGTGAACTTTCATCCACTTGTAGAATCAGAATCACAAATAATAATTTCAAAAAAACCACACAACTTTAAAATTTTTTAAAGAAATTAGATTTTCTTATTCATTATCCTATTTGCTTAGGATATAGTATTTCTTTAAACATTGTAGAATGGATACTAGCAAGTTTCCCTTTCTTATTACTTATAATGAGAAATAGGGCTAGATTGGAAGTTAAACATATAGACAAAGGAACACACACACACAGTGACAAAGGGGTTAGGGAATGTTAAACAAAATTTATGGGAGGCCATTTTTTTTGAACTGATCTCCTAAATGCCAGGTAATCAAACTAAACTTGAAACAGTCCTGTTTTCCAAATACACAGGAGATTTCAACCGAGCCAGCCTAAAACGGACCACCACTCCAAGCTAATTTTTATATTTTTAGTGGAGATGGGGTTTCACTATATTGGCCAGGCTGGTCTCAAACTCCTGACCTCATGATCCACCCGCCTTGGCCTCCCAAAGTGCTGGGATTACAGGCATGAGCCACCGCGCCTGGCCCCAAGCTGCTTTTTGTTCCCTATTTCTGCTTTCTCCAATCCTTTTTTGTCTGTAAAGCCAAGCTCCTCTTGCTCAGCTCAATGGATCTCTTATCCTATTTTATGGAAGTAGATGCTACCCAATTCTAGAGTTGCAAATAAACACCAATTCTATATTTAAAATCATTTGTGGTAATTTTGCCTTTTGATAGGGAAGAATAATAATTTGGTGTTAGGCTATGCATCCAACTGGAATAAGCTAAAACTACAGAGAAAGAAGCAATGTAAATGATCAATACATAACATTTTCACTGACTTTAAATGGGACTTTAAAATTACATAGATGTCAGAAATCACTTTATGATACAAGTGCTAAATAATCTCACTCTGTCATCCAGGTTGGAGTGCAGTGGCCTGATCATGGCTCACTGCAACCTCCTCCTCAGGGCGTTGAAGCGATTCCGGTGCCTCAGCCTCCTAAGTAGCTGGGATTACAGGCATGCGCCACCAGTCACAGCTAATTTTTTTGTATTTTTAATAGAGTCAGGGTTTCGCTATGTTTGCCAGGCTGGTCTCAAACTCTTGGCATCAACTGATCCGCCTACCTTGGCCTCCCAAAAGTTTGGGATTACAGATGTGAGCCACAACCCCCAGCCTGGGTTTAACTTTCTTCTGAGACTTAAGTTCCTGCCTTTAGAGAATTGACTTCTCAATTAATCTTGGGTGACCCCAGGTCACCCAATCTGCTTGAAGGAAAACAAAATAAAAATGCAGCTTCATGTATTTAATCAGGTTAAATCTTAAAATTTTTCCAGTGGATAGTTCAACTTTACACTGCACTCTAAAAGTAAAATTTCTTTTTTATATTTTTTCACCTACAAGTGAGAATCTCAGTTTAAAAAGAAAATAATAGACTACTTTGGTAAAACTCTGCATGGGAAGGAAGTTACAAAGATCTATTCACTTCAGTGGACAGGTACTTTTTCTCCTACATAGCATTAATTTGATAATGTACTTTGTAACTAAAATAACTATTTGGATTACTTTAAAATATTAAATATCATTCTTTAGGATATAATAGATGTCAAAATATATGTTACTTGAATAGATTACTATTATTGCAGCAGGGGGCAATGTATAAATTTTGGAATTAAGTGTATAGAATTGTTTTAAAGGCAAGAAAAAAATGTATTTTAGTTAAACTCACATACCTGCAAAGAAAATAGGAGTGATTTTAGCCGTAATGTGCCCGTCTTTTGGATTTGAATGGAGGTTGGTATAGAAACAATAGTACAATTTATGCACATTTACAGAAACTGAAGTATGTAGAGTTAGACCAGAAATTTGAGAGACTTACAACCCAAATTCAATAGAGACCTTTGTTTATTAAATTCACATGTTCATCCATTTGTCTTCTAATCATCCTTCCGTCACTTTAATTACTACGCCATATTATCCTAGGTTTTTCCATATGTGAATATCCTTATTAACATTTCTGGTTTTTTTCTATAAACTTTCAAAGGGAGAAACATTTTCATCTCATACAAAGTTTGCACAAAATATATTTGTCATAAATGACCAGAAAAAATTATACCTCGCTGACTGAGTTCATCCTATTGGGATTAGCAGACACACTGGAGCTTCAGATTATCCTTTTTCTGTTTTTTCTTGTGATTTACACACTTACAGTACTGGGGAATATTGGGATGATCCTCCTAATCAAAACTGATTCCCAGCTTCACACACCCATGTATTTCTTCCTGGCTAACCTGTCCTTTGTGGACGTTTGTTACTCAACCACCATCACCCCAAAGATGCTGGCAGACTTATTAGCAGAGAAGAAAACCATCTCTTTTGCTGGCTGCTTCCTACAGATGTACTTCTTTATCGCCCTGGCGACAACCGAATGCATCCTCTTTGGGTTAATGGCCTATGACCGGTACGTGGCCATATGTCGCCCGCTGCTTTACTCCTTGATCATGTCCAGGACAATCTGCCTAAAAATGGCAGCTGGGGCTTTTGCTGCAGGGTTGCTGAACTCCATGGTCAACACAAGCCATGTAAGCAGCTTGTCATTCTGTGGCTCCAATGTCATCCATCACTTCTTCTGTGACAGCCCCCCACTTTTCAAGCTCTCTTGTTCTGACACAATTCTGAATGAAAGCATAGGTTCTACTTTGGCTGGTGTGAATATTGTGGGGACTCTGCTTGTCATCCTCACCTCCTACTCCTGCGTTCTCTTCTCCATTTTTTCTATGCATTCAGAGGAGGGAAGGCACAGAGCTTTCTCCACGTGTGCCTCTCACCTGACAGCCATAATTCTGTTCTACACCACCTCCATCTATACTTACCTGAGACCTAGCTCCAGCTACTCCCTGAATCGGGACAAAGTGGCTTCCGTATTCTACACAGTGGTGATCCCCATGTTGAATCCTCTGATCTACAGCCTCAGGAATAAGGAAGTAAAGAAGGCTTTAGCGAATGTAATTACCAGGAAAGGGATCTCTTCATTTCTGTGATTGTTTGACTAAAAATCTGAATTAAAGAGCATGTTTTAGTTACTTTCAAAGTCTGGTTTATACCCACATATTTATTAGAATATTTTCTCAGTAAACATATTTTGTTAATACTTAAATATTTGTATCCAGTTAGGGATAAAGTAAATTACCAAACTTATTCAAGACCATGGCATGTTGACTTTACTATGATTCTGTATATCTTTGTTAGGTTCTCCAAAATAATGAATATTTTTAAGTGAAATCTTATCTAGAAAAACAAATGGAATCTATGTTTACAGACTAAAGCCACAATGATACATGAAACTGGAAATATAAAATAATTTCTATTATCTATTCATTTTTTCTTATGCATTATTTTTCACCATTTATGATTTTTAAGGAATTGTTAAATATCACATAGGTGAGAAATGCTATAAGTTTAATATATATTTCTCCTTTGTATTCACTGAACTACTTCTTGGAGTAATCAAGAGAAATCAAATTTTAGGACTATAGGTTTAATAGGAATTCTAAACTCTCCGTCTTTTACCTCCTCTCTCTCTCTCTCTCTCTCATACACACACACACGTGCATGAGTATATTTAAAGAATCTGAGAGTTTGTGCCAAAATACGCTATCAAGAAGACTCTGATTAGTATGCATCAATTACAGCTATTCTTTTATTCTCTTTCATTCTGCTCCAAATTTTCTAGCCCTGTCTCTCCCTTTCTTTTCTTGAGACAGACACACATTCAGAAAGACACATGCACACATGGTCAAGCGCTGCAAAGATTTTAAGCATTGCGTAGTTGCAAGTGATAGAATAATATTCAATGAATGAATCTGACAGATAGTCTTCAAAATAAGGTCTTGGAATTTCTGTTCACAAATTGTTATTATGCTATCTTTTCTTACCATTTGACATTTTCATTTTACATTTGTTGAAGTTATAGATTTATACACACATTGATTGCTGTTTTTTTTTTCACTCTTGTACATACATAAATGGGAAATAGAAAAAAATAAAGTGGTTATAGTATGCCTAAATTTTCACATTCCGAGACATTTTAAAAATATTTGTTGTTTAAAAATTTGTTTCAATTAAAAAACTGTGGTATACACACACAAAGAAGTATTTTTCAGCCTAAAAAAGAATAAAATCCTCTCCACTGCAACAAAAATTGATGATATTGCAGGTCAGTTATTAGGTGAAATAAGCCAGGAGCAGAATGACAAATATTACATTTGTAGGAATAAAATGTATTCCTTATATGTAGGAATAAAAAAGAAAATCTTGGCCAGTTGTGGTGACTCACACCTGTAATTCCAGCACTTTGGGAGGATGAGTCAGGCGGATCACTTGAAGCCAGTAGTTTGAAACCAGCCTGGCAAAAATGGTGAAATCCCATCTCTACTAAAAATACAAAAATTAGCTGAGTGTGGTGGTGCATGCTTGTAGTCCCAGCTACTTGGGAGACTGAGCAGGAGAATCGCTTGAAACTAGGAGGCGGAGGTAGCAGTGAGCCATGATCCTGCCTCTGTACTCCAACCTGGGCAATAGAATGAGACTCCATCACACATACACACAAAAGGAATCTCATGAAGGTGGAGAGTATAAAGGTGGTTAGCAGAGGCTAGGAAGAAAAGGGGTGGGATGGGGAATGAAGAGGAGTTGATAATTGGGTACAAAAATACAGAAAGATGTAATAAATGAGTTCTAGTGTTTGATAGTACAGTACAGAAATTTTAGTTTACAAGAATGTATTGCATATTTCCAGATGGCTTGGAAAGAAGCTTCTAACTTTCTCATTATGCTGGTTTTTAAGCTACTATCTTTCTGCTCCAATCACACCCTTACATACCCTTCATTTTGAGGCTAGATAAAGCTTTTTTTTTTTTTTTTTTTTTTTTTGAGACGTAGTTTCTTGTTGCCAAGGCTGGAGTACAATGGCACGATTTCAGCTCACCTCAACCTCTGCCTCCTGGGTTCAAGCGATTCTACTGCCTCAGCCTCCTGAGTAGCTGGAATTACAAGCATCCACCACCACGCCCAGCTAATTTTGTATTTTTAGTAGAGACGAGGTTTCTCCCTGTTGGTCAGGCTGGTCTTGAACTCCCGATCTCAGGTGATCTGCCCACCTCAGCCTCCTAAAGTGCTGGGATTACAGGTGTGAGCCACCACGCCCAGCCCATGCTGCATTTTCTCTGTTGTTTGTTTTTGAGCCCAGAAATAACTTCTCACATATATGTTCAAATGATTTTTAACATGAGTGCCAAGGAAGTTCATTGGTGGAAAAGCAGTCTTTTCAATAAATGGTGTTGGAGAAATTGGATTTCCACAGAAGCAGAGGCTAGGAAGAAAAGGGGTGGGATGGGGAATGAAATCCTGTGATTTGCAGAAAAATTGAAGAAACTGGAGGTTATTATGTTAAGTGAACTAAGCCAGGCACAAAGAGACAAATGTCGTATTATCTCACTCATATGTAGACCTACCAAAATTTGATTCCGTGGAAGTAAAGAATAGAATGGTGGTTGCCAAAGACTGGGATGGGATGGGAGAAAGGGAGCATGAGGAGTGTTTGGCTTATGGACAGAAAAGTACAGAGCGATAGAAGGAATAAGTTCTGGTGCTTGTTAGCACATTAGGGCAACTACAGTTAAAGATAATGTGTCGTATATTTCAAAATAGCTGGAGGAGAAATGTTAAGATAATGCCAACACAAATAAATGATAATAGTTTCAGGTGATGAATATCCCAATCACACTGGATGTGATCGTTACACAATGTATCCACGTATGAAAATACCACATACAGCTCATAAATATGTATAACAATTATATATCAATTAGAAAAATATGCACGTTACTTTGTGCAGGAGGTTCTAGCCAATGCAACGAAGTGAGGGAAAGTAAACTTGAAAATATTAGAGGATAAGTTGCTACTTTAGGTAAGTGTTATGAATGTTTACCTAGAATATCTTAAGGTACCTAAATATATAGATCAATGGAATGAAGTAAAGAGTCCAGAAAAAATATATATAAATCAGAGAATTGTATAATGTATTGCATATTAATATATTTATATCATATTAATAAATTAATAGTGTATATTATCGTATATATATAAGATAATATAGAGATAATTAGCTGATTTTTGACAAAGATGCTAGGATAATCCATGGGGAATGAAAAGGCTTTTCAACAAACCGTGCAAGAGCAGATATCTACATAGGGACTAAACGGACATCAAACTTGACTTCACATTAAATGCAAACATCCACTCAAAATGGATCATAGACATGAAAGTAACATCTAAAGTATAGAAAGGTCTAGAAAAAATCATAAAAGAAAATCATGGGGATATAAAGATTATTATACACTTCTAAAAGAGTACTGAGAAAGCATAATTCCTAAATATATGTATTAAATTAAACCCAAACTAACAGCTCTTTTTCTTCAAATAATAGCATTAATAAAATAAAAAAGAAAACTAAACAGTGGTTAAAAATTATTTCTTAATATTTCTGAGTAAGAGTTTGTATACAAAATGTGTAAAGAACACTTGCCATCCAATCATAAGAAGACAATCCTGTAAGAAATAAATGAGTTTATTAAACACTTCAGCCAAAAATCACTTCTAAGTATTCAATAAGCACTTAAAAACATGCACACCATTTTATTCATAAAAGATATACGAACAAAAATTCAGAACTTACCAATGACTATGGCAAATTTGAAAATTTTAACAGTGTCAAGTTTTGGCAAAGGTGTAGAAGTATTTTTACTCTCATACACTGTTGGAGAGAATGTAAAAGGATATAAGTACTTCAGAAAACATATTGACAATTTCCTAAAATATAAATAAATTCTATAATATGACCCAAACACTTATCCAAAAAAAATGAAAATATATGTCAAATGTAAACCATGTTTATGAATACACACAGCCACTCCATGTACAATAGCAAAACATGGAAACAATCAAAGCTCATCAGCAGGGGAATGCATAAGCAAATTTTGGTATGATCATCCAGTGGGATTCTATTCTGCAATGACAATGAATAAACTATTGATATTTACATCGTAGGTATATACCCAGAAGATTGTAAATCATGCTACTCTAAAGACACATGCACACGTATGTTTATTGTGCCACTATTCACAATAGCAAAGACTTGGAACCAACCAAAATGTCCATCAATGACAGACTGGATTAAGAAAATGTGGTACATATACACCACGGAATACTATGCAGTCATAAAAAAGGATGAGTTCATGTCCTTTGTAGGGACGTGGATGCAACTGGAAACCATCATTCTCAGCAAACTATCACAAGAACAGAAAACCAAACACCACATGTTCTCACTCATAGGTGGGAATTGATCAATGAGATCACTTGGACACAGGAAGGGGGGAACATCACACACCGGGTCCTATTGTGGGAAGGGTGAGGGGGGAGGGATAGCATTAGGACATATACCTAATGTAAATGACAGGTTAATGGGTGCAGCACACCAACATGGCACATATATACATATGTAACAAACCTGCACGTTGTGCACATGTACCCTAGAACTTAAAGTATAATAATAAAAAAAAATTGTGTGCACTTAGAAGGATCATACCACAAATAAAGAAGAAATATAAATTCAGATTTGAACTCACAGTAATGGAGATTTTTTTCAATAGTTAGAACGTACACAGTGGATGGAAGTTGTGACATTATTTTCCTAAAAAATAATCAAGCTGAGGTTTTCTGACCATGTTTTAGTAGATTCATAAATGGATCTTTGCCATGGATATAAGTTTTAAGAATATTTCTGCTATGATTCTCCAGGTATAGGCATGATTAATAAACCTGTATTATACTGTGAAAAAATAGAGACTATAATGGGTGGAGTTGCACTAATTACAATTAGCTATTAAATACGGTTGTTTGAACTTATCATATACAATCTATATCAGAATAATGAAGTTGATGATGACAACCTGTATTTACTGAGATGATCTTGCCGTTGTCCTGATACGCTTTGGTACCAGGTGCTATAAATCCTCTGTCTTGTCAGAAAACACCTGTTAATACTAAGTTCTACAGAAGCTTTCAATGCCACAAAAATAATTTATTAATTTTCAGTACTAGTAATCATAAGTAGTGTTTTTAGAGTTTCCATGTGGTTTTTGAAATAATTTAAATGGCAATAGTTACATTTTTAAATATTTGGACTATTTGCAAAGAACCTCCACAATAAAAAAGGTCCTTTGTAGGATGCCAAGTGTTAAAAACAACCTCCTCAATATTACTAAAAATGGAAATAAATCTCCAAATTAACACAACAGCATTTCCATTAAAATTATGAATATGTTTTTAGGGAAAATATTTACATTGCCAATAAGCCTGTTAATTATTCCCTCGGAGTCTCTCAGAAATTAACATGTTTGGAATCCTTCAATTACTAGGTCCCCAGTGACGTAAGAATGCATGTAAAAGCCCTTGGTTTTATTGGTGAAATGATTCCCTTAAGCAACTGGAAACAGTTCCTTCCTCAGTAAGTAGCTTCTGTGGTTACTGGACTGGCTTTAATGGTGCAAAAAAAAAAAAAAAAAATCAACTTTTGTTGGTCTGAGAGCAAGAACCACTGATTTGAGTACAAATAATTTTGAGAGTACATTTATCATTCAATATTGCATCGACGAGGTAATCTATCTTGTATCACCCTTTCTGATATAGTTTCCGCAGGATCTAAAATGCCTTTTGTTTAAATAAACCTTTTGTTACTCGTAGGAGAACCGAAGCATATGTACCTACCTTATAATTTGAATTCATTTATTTTATAACGCAAGATTGTTTTGTTATATGTTTGGAAAGAACTTAATGAATCATTGTATTTTAATGAGATCTATTTGTTAATTCCTTTTTAAAAGTAAGAATCCAAGAATGACTGTCTTTTCCTACCACTATCCTCATGCCTCTTCTCTTCCTTTTGATGTTTCTCTAAATAGAATTTTTAGACTATAAGAAGGGATGACCAACGTGAAGCTGCCAAGAATACATGCCCTGCATTTTTGGGAAGTATGTGAACCATAGAATGGTCATACTGTTAATATTCTCCCCATCCTCATGCTTGTTTTCATGGGCGTTGATTTCATACACACTGACTTTGAATTACACTGGTCAATTACATGTTGAATGATCTTGAGATACCAGCCTAAGCATTAATGTTTTCATCCAAAATACGGAGCTAATAATAAGAATCTTGTTTATAGAGAACCAGTGTATCATGTGGCTTTGGAGTCAGAATCTTGGGTTCTAATCCTGTTTCCATCACATCCTAAATCTCAAAATCTCTGTTTCTTAGTTTCCTTCATCTATAAAAAAAAAATCATAATGATAGTAACACCATGGTAATTTTGTTAGTTTTTTGGTGACTATTAAATGAGTTATAGGTAAAGTGTTAAGAATATTGCATTGCACATAATAAGCGTTATGCAGGTGACAATTATTGTTAGTAAAATTTGACAGGTAGCCCTAGTCATAAGCTAAGAATAAAATGGCAGTGTAGCAATCAAAACTAATTTTTGATGTTACCTACTGTATGTCAGTCTCTCTAAAGAATCACACATGGAAAGATAAGTAGGTAGATAAAGGGACAGAAAGGGGGGGAGATAATTTTCACTATGTAATCCATACAGAAACACTATGAGATATTTATTATCATTGTTATAGTACATATTAGGATAATTTATATTAAGTTGCACAAGGTCACACAGCCCCCATGCAGCCAAGATGGGCATCGAATCAAATTCCTCCTAAATTGAAATTATGTCTTATATTTTCTAAATACCATGACTACTTTTCAAACAAGCAGAGTAAGAATAACCACAGTCCTACTGTAGTGCTGCATCTCATTCACACACTTTGAGGTGATAACATAAGGCAGCACTTTGAGCACGTGATTAACCCTTCTGATTATCAATAGGCTTCTCAGTGTCTATGTCATTGGCTAGTTTTATTGCCTACATGAGATGAACAAAGTGTCTGTAGCACTGTCATTGTCATAATATGTATTATGTAAATGAGGCAGTGACTCAGAAATATTTTTAATTCCCATCTTGGCTCTTTCAACATGAGCTACAGAGATTGATACTTTGCTTGTTTTTTTTTTTTGTTTTTTTTTTTTTTATGAACTTCTAACATGGCCAAAATCAAATCATTTGTACCTTCATGGCCAAAATCAAATTATTTGTACTTCAAAGTCAAGTTAAAAATGTTTATAATTGTGTAAGTGTTTTGAGACCTTAGAAGCAGTCTTCAACAGTCTTTAACAGATTTTCTGACTCATCACTTTGTATTATACTACCATAACAATAAATGTGACAATTGTTGTTTACTTATAAAATTTAATCAGTGATAATGCTATATATAGTAATGTTATTTAATTGGAAGTTAACATATAACTAAATGTTTGGCTTACTTTACTTGGTCAGTCCACTAATGTTCATTGAGCATTTCCTGGAAGCCAGTGATTTTGATAAATGCCAGAAGTATAGAAACAAGTAGTTAACTAACTTTATCTGCTTGGTTTAGTATGTGAATAGGGTTTATGGAATTACACTAAGCTCTTTTCTGGAAAAATATCCTCAGAGCTGGTATTTACTGACATTTGTTTTTATTTCACTAAACCTGCTTTATAGTAAAAAAAAAAAAAATTAGCTGGCATATTTCATTACACCACTCTATTCACTCAGTCAAGAGACATAGAATACCAGTATCTATCAAATCCTGAAAACAAAAAGCAGATTGTTCTAAAATTCTTATTTGAAGGAACATTCTGTAAGTCAGTTCATTTTTAATAATATACGTGTTTTCTTTACTTAATATGATCATCAGTCTGTTCATTAATTTATTACTTTTTTAATACTCTAGGCCAGTTATTATTTAATATTTTGGATACAAAATAGTAAGGAACTCAAACATGATCCATGTGCATAGGAAGTCAACCGTTCAATGGAAGAAATAGTAATCAAATAAAATATAACCTGCAACCATTAAATATGATATTACTAAACTCTGAAATATATTTCTCAGAGTTTACAGTTCAAAAAAGTTTGAGCTTGCTTTATTTTATTGCCTATTTATATTTTTAAACAAAATAGCTTTATAATTACAGCTAGTTATTTTTCTTTTTTCATCAATATAACATTTTAGGATATTAGAACTTCTCATAAAAGGAAAACAAAACAGAAGATGGAATTTACAGATGGAAACTACACCTTGGTGACTGAGTTTATTCTGTTAGGTTTTCCAACTCGCCCTGAACTGCAGATTGTCCTGTTCCTCATATTTCTGACATCATATGGTATAATTCTAATAGGGAACATTGGATTGATGCTGTTGATCAGGATTGATCCTCACCTTCAAACCCCCATGTATTTTTTCCTTAGCAACCTATCATTTGTAGACCTTGGCTATTCCTCAGTCATTGTTCCCAAGATGCTGGTCAATTTCCTCTCGGAGAATAAATCTATTTCCTATTATGGATGTGCCCTGCAGTTTTATTTCTTCTGTACTTTTGCAGACACAGAATCCTTCATCCTGGCTGCCATGGCCTATGATCGCTATGTCGCCATCTGTAACCCTTTACTGTACACAGTTGTGATGTCTAGGGGCATCTGTATGTGGCTGATTGTCTTGTCATACGTTGGAGGCAACATGAGTTCCCTGGTTCACACATCCTTTGCCTTTATTCTGAAATATTGTGACAAAAATGTTATTAATCATTTTTTCTGTGACCTCCCTCCTCTACTTAAACTATCCTGCACTGACACAACAATTAATGAGTGGCTCCTCTCCACATACGGCAGCTCAGTGGAAATTATTTGTTTTATCATCATCATCATCTCCTACTTTTTCATTCTTCTCTCAGTCTTAAAGATCCGCTCTACCAGTGGGAGGAAGAAGACCTTTTCTACGTGTGCCTCTCACCTGACTTCTGTGACGATCTATCAAGGGACTCTCCTCTTTATTTACTCACGGCCCAGCTACCTGTATTCTCCAAACACTGATAAAATTATCTCAGTGTTCTACACCATTTTCATTGCAGTGCTGAATCCGTTGATTTATAGTTTGAGAAATAAAGATGTAAAGGATGCAGCCAAGAAAGTTCTAAGATCAAAGGTAGATTCTTCATGAGATAAAGCATCTCAAGATACGTCTAATTTCTCAATCACGTACTGTAATTGGGAGTTTTCAAAAACCTTACCAGTGCACACACACAACCCCTTATACTAGGGATTTTATCAAGCTCTTGGTTTAATGCAGCCAAATGAATTTCATAGTCCCAAAATATTTTAAAAACCATTTAAAAGTTTCAAAGTTGCTGCTAAACACTAGTCATACTACTTTTCAGTTATTACTAGCTTCAGATTTATGCTAAAATCAATTTCATCAAGTCATCTTAAAGGATATAGTAAATGTTTCAGAAAAGTGTGCATTTATGTAGATGTGTGTATCTGTAGAGTATCTCAATTATAAGTATAGATTGCTGGATACCTGGATAAGAAAAGAAATCAGATTGCTTTGATTTATATGCCAAATCTATACCTGGCTAGTGAGTGGCATATTGAATGAGTTGCTTAATTTTTCTATGCCTCACTTATCTGTAAAATGAGATGAATATTGTGCATATGCTATTGATTGTTTGATAGTGAATAGAGTTAATACAGTTAAGAGTTGAGAATAGTCCCTGGACATTTTATACACTTTGATGTTTTTTTGTAATATATGTTTTAAAACTATCTCACACTAATTAAAAAACATATTATAAAATAAGATGATAGAGGCCTGAATGTTACAAAAGCAATAATAAAAAGCCAAATAAGATTTTTTAAATTGAAGGTAATAACATGTTGGTAACTTTCTATACCCAATGTATAACAAAGCAATTTGGAAACATTTTCTTAGTGGCTTGAACAATATAGGTTAATTACAATGCAAAATATTTGTTTTTCTATCTCTTTTTAAAAAAAATGCAACAATGTATTACTGAATGTGTGGAATATTATTTGCTGGAATCTCAGAAAAAGAATACTCTCTCTAATTTATTATGCTGTCCTAACTGTGTCCTCATAGGGAGATAAATCCAGTACTGTAGTGGAAAACCATGCAGGAAATGTGTGTTTGAAAATTGAAATTGAAGGATGTGTAGAAGGATGTGTATTATTGCAAAATCTATTTCAGTAACTAATATTGTGTGCTACAAATCATTATTATTTATGATAATAAGTGTTTACAAGCTATGAACTGGAAATATAAAACTTTACAGTTATGTAAGCATATATCATTTTATTTCCTTTCACAGATATTGCTTTTTTCTTCACAAATTAAAAGTTCAGGACCACACTGTGTCAAGCAAGTCTATTGGCACCATTTTTCCAACATTATGTTCTCATGCCATGTCTCTGTGTCACATTTTGGTAATGCTCACAATGTCTCAATCTTTTCATTAATATTTTATCTATTATGAAGATCTGTGATCAGTGATCTCTGATGTTACTATTGTCATTATTTAGGGGCGCAATGGACTGTACCCATAAAAGAGAGTGAACTTAATTGATAAATGTTATATATATTCTGACTGCTTCCCCAAGTGACATTCTGGCTCTCTCCCTTTCCTTTGGCCTCCCTATTTCCTGAGACACAACAATATCAAAATCAGACCAGTTCATAACGTTGCAATGACCTTTAAGTGTTCAAGCAACAGGAAATATTGCACATCTTTCACATTAAATAAAGAGTTAGAAATAATGAAGCTTAGTGAGGAAAGCATGACAAAAGACAAGCTGAAAATCTGTGCCAGGATAACTGTCATGTTGTAAATAGAAAGATAAATTATTGAATGAAATTTAAAGTCCCACTTCAGTGAACATGAATGATAAGAAATAAAACACTCTTGTTGTTGATTTGGGGAAAGGTTCAGTAGTCTGGCTTGAAGATCAAAACAGCCACAATAATCCATTAATACAAAGCCTAATGTAGAGCAAACCCCTAACTCTCTTCAGTTCTTTGAAGGCTGAGAGTGATGAGGAAGTCATACACAACAGAGCCCTCAGAAATAATAACACACATCTACAGACATCTGATCTTTGACAAACCTGACAAAAACAAGAAATGGGGAAAGGATTCCCTGTTTAATAAATGATGCTGGCAAAACTGGCTAGCCATACGTAGAAAGCTGAAACTGGATCCCTTCCTTACACCTTACACAAAAATTAATTCAAGATGGATTAGAGACTTAAATGTTAGACCTAAAATCATAAAAACCCTAGAAGAAAACGTAGGCAATACAATTCAGGACATAGGCATGGGCAAGGACTTCATGTCTAAAACACCAAAAGCAATGGCAACAAAAGCCAGAATTGACAAATGGGAGCTAATTAAACTAAAGAACTACTGCACAGCAAAAGAAACTACCATCAGAGTGAACAGGCAACCTACAGAATGGGAGAAAATTTTTGCAATCTACTCATCTGACAAAGGG
>NW_012101522.1:332877-340859 GCF_000951045.1 Mandrillus leucophaeus | reverse complement strand
ATGTTCTCACTCATAGGTGGGAATTGAACAATGAGTACAGTTGGACACAGGAAGGGAAACATCACACACCGGGGCCTGTCGTGGGGTGGGGGGAGGGGGAGGGATGGCATTAGAAATGTACCTAATGTAAATGACTAGTTAATGGGTTCAGCACACCAACATGGCACATGTATACATATGTAACAAACCTGCACATTGTGCACGTGTACCCTAGAACTTAAAGCATAATAAAAACAAATTTAAAAACATTTAAGCTATCAGAGGTTGATTCCTGTGGTTTAAGGACATAAGTCAACTCTGTAACATAAAAGCACATGATGAAACAGCAAGAGCTGATGTAGAAGCTACAGTAAGTTATCCTAATGGTTGATGGCTACACTAAACAGCAAACTTTCAATATAGAAGAAGCAACCTTATATTGGAAGAAGATGTCACCAAAGACCTTTATAGCTAGAGATAAGTCAATGACTTACATAAAACCTTCACAGCTCAGGCTGATCTCTTTTTAGAGGAAGCTGTGACTTTAAGTTAAAGCCAATACTCATTTACCACTCTGAAAATCCTAGGGTCCTTAAAAATGATGGTAAATCTTTTTTATACATGCTTTATAAGTATAATACCAAAGCCTGGATGATGGCACATATGCTTACAGCATGGGTCACTGAATATTTTAAGCCCATTATTGAGACCTACTACTCAGAAAGGAAAAGCTTCCTTTCGAAATATTACTGTTGTTTGACTATACACCTGGTTACTCGTCAGCTCTAATGGAGATGCTCAAGATTAATATTCTTTTCATACCTATTAAGGCAACATCCACTATGCTGCCTGAGGATCAATGATTAATTTTGACTTTCAAATATTATTATTTAAGAAATACAGGCTGTAAGGTTAAAGCTGCCGTAGACCGTGATTCCTCTGATAGATCTAAGCAAATTAAACTGATAACCTGGAAACAATTCATCATTCCAGATGTCATTAAGAACATTCATGATTCACGGAAGGAAGCCAAAATGTCTATATTAACAGGAGTTTGGAAGAAGTTGATTCCAATCTTTGTGGATGACTTTGAAGGACTCAAGACTTCAGTGAAAGAAGCAACTGCAGAGGTAATGAAAATGACAGTCTGTTCAATGTAGCTGACATGAAAACCAAAAAGTTTCGAAAATCCGTAAACTTAATTAATAGAGATGCAGCAGGGAGAGGATTGACTCCAATTTTGAAAATTCTACTGCGGGTAAAATGCTGTCAAACAACATCACATGCCAGTAGCTTGTAGAAATCTTTTATGAAAGGAAGAATCAATTGATTCACCAAATTTTATTTTGTCTATTTTTTAAAAAATTTATCTGTTCACCAAACAAATGATGCGTCTTGTTTTTTATTTGTTGATTTTTTTTTTAAAAAAAAGTTAAATTCAGGGAGTTCACGTGTAGGTTTTTTACATAGGCATATTGGGTTCTGCTGAGGTTTGATCTTTTAATAAGAACATCACCCAAATAGTGGGCATGGAGCCCAATAAGTCGTTTTACAACCCTTGCCCCACTCCATTCCTCCCCTCTTTTTGGAGCCTCCAGTGTTTACTGCATCCATCTTTATATTTAAAAAGAGCAGGATTTGCCATATTATTCTTGTACCAGATAAAACAGACTTTAAATCAACAATAATAAAAAGAGACAAAGGGCATGGCACAATGATAAAGGGCTCAATTCAACAATAAGATTTAACTCTCCTAAATATATATGCAGCCATCATCAGAGAGCCCAGATTTATAAAACAAATACTAGTAGTCCTAAGAAAATAGATTAACAGCCATACAATAACAGTAGGGGACTTCAACACCCCACTGTCAGTACTAGGCAGATTATTGGTGCAGAAAACTGACAAAGAAACTCTGGACTTAAATTGGACTCACAACCAAATAGACCAAATAGCTACCTATAGAATACTCCACCCAACAACTGCAGAACGTACATGCTTCTCATCTGTGCACAGAACATTCTCTAAAATTGACCACACCCTTGGTCATAAAGCAAGTCTCAATAGATCAAAAAATTGAAATTGTATCAAGCATCTTCTTGGATCACAGTGGAATAAAATTAAAAACCAATACCAAGAGGAACTATCTAAACTACACAAGTACACAGAAACTCAACAACTGCTCCTTATTTAATTTTGGGTAAACAAAAAAATTAAGACATTGTTGCCTTATATTCAGAACTTGCCACAGCCACACCAATTCTCAGCCACCATCACCCTCATCAGTCAACAGGCATCACTCAAAGCAAAACCCTCCTCCAGCTAAAAGGTTGTAATTTATCGAAGGCTCAGAAACAGAAAGTCAAATAAAGCATGTTTTTGTTTATAGGTGGGAGCTTATTAATGTGTATATGTGGACATAAAGTGTGTAATAGTAGTCATTGGAGACTTTGAAGAGTGAGAGGAGGGTGAGAAATGATAAATTATGTAATAAGTACAATGTACACAATTTGAGTGATGGTTGCAATAAAAGCCCAGGGTTCACCACTATGCAATATATCTTTATTGCAAAACTTGACTTGCACCCCTTAAATTTATACAAATTATATATATGTGTGTGTGTGTGTGTGTGTGTGTGTGTGTATCTCAAATGGACAAGTTTTTAACTAGACTAAGAAGAGAGAAGATTCAAATTAATAAAATCAGAAATGACAGTGGAGAAACTGCAACTGATACCACAGAAATACCAAGGGTCATAAGAGACTACTAGGAACAACTTATGACAACAAATTGAATAACCTAGAAGTAATGGATAAATTCCTAAACATATATAATCTATTGAGATCAAATCATGATGAAATATACAATCTGAGCAGACTAATAACACATAAAGATCTGGAGTCAGTAATAAAAAATATTTGCATTAAATTAATGCCCATATCCTGATTGCTTCATTACTAAATTCTACCCAACGTTTAAAGAAAAACTAATACCAATTTTTCTAAAACTCTTATAAAATCAAAGAGGAGGAAATATATCCAAACTTATATTACAAGGTCAGCATTACCTGTATACCAAAACCAATTACTTTAAAAGAAAATTATTGACCAATATCCCTGATTAACATAGATGCAGCAATCATCAACAAAATACTGGTAAATCGATACTTAATAGCGATTAAAAGAAGCATTTATGATGATCAGGCAAATGTATCCCTGTTATCCACAGATGGTTCATGTCTACAAATTAATGTGATACACAACATTAACAGAATGAAGGAAAAAGATATATTATCATCTCAAATGCAGAAAAGCATTTGACAAAATGCAATATCACTTTATGATAAAAACTCTCAACATAGTAGACATGGAAGGAAGGCATCTCCATAATGAAGGCCATATAATTCAAGCCCACAACCAACATCATACTCAGTGATGAAAAGGGGATAACTTTTCATATAAGATAAGGAACAAGAGAAGAATGCTCACTCTTAACTATTTCTATTCAACATAGTACTGGGACTTCTAGCCAGAGCAATTAGGCACACACACACACACACACACACTCTCACATGCCTACACACACGCACACACACAAGAAAGAAAGAAAAGAAAAGGAAAATGAAAATAAATAAAAGGTATCCAAATCAGAAAGGAAGAAAAAATAATCTTTCCGGTTGAAGACCACACAATCTTATATACAGAGAACCCTAAGAACTTCACAGAAACCTGGTAGAACTAATAAATGAATTCAGTAAACATGCAGGATACAAAATCAACATGACAATGACAGAATTTTGTTTTGGTCATTATTTAATTCAGGATTATTTCAATTATACTAAGATGCACTGAGTATAGACTCATTGCTTTTATGCATATTTAGGTGCTTTGTATTTCTTGGCAAATTCAGTAGTTTCTATACTTATATTCTAGTGAGAAGTAACAGATACTAGTTAACTGAGCACTCAGATAATTCACAAGACACCTGGAAACAAAAATGATATAAAAAGACTGTGGTTATAATCCAACAGCAAAATGTCTAAATCTAATGTGCAGGAGAAATTCTTCCTGGGATGGAGATATTGTCTCGAATCTGAAAAGATGTAACTTGGGGAGAGGAAGGGATTCTTGGCAGAGGGTTTGGCAATTAGAGAGGTCTGGAGGTGGACAGGTCCAGGTCGTTTTGGAAGTGAAGTCCAACCTTGCTAGGTTACAAATGTCAAGAAAGGGCCCTGCTCAAGTACATCTGTGTGCTCTAATTATCAACTATCACTCCTCCATCCCTTTCTCCAGGAAGTTTCCCTTTTCTTTTTCATTCTCAGCCCTCCTAAAATGACCCTCATTGTGGCTCACAAACAAACAATTCCTTAAGGCATTATTTTAGTATCACCTGTTTATGAAATCATTGCTTCCAGTATGAGATTTTGAGTATTCTTTGCTCAAGTATGGAGTACTGAGTTTCATCCCTGTTATCCAAAGCACCTACATAAATGTTATGTCTGTAACATAAAATAGGAAAACAAGTAAATAAAGAAACAAAAACACCATATTTCTGTGTGTTTATTAGATGTCAGCATGACAAAATTAATGGAAGATATGGTATGTGACTCGAATAAATATGTGTTCATTTACATGTGTGTGTATATATATGTCTAATTGCTTTTACTATAGTACCTACAATGCTTGTGCATGAACATTTATCTGTGTATATCTGGGATATTTGCCCTTTTCATCTGTCTCTGTTCTTGTTTCCTGGTGACTACAGCACTGAATCAGCTTGTTGAGAAAACATGGAGATAACCTTATATTGGAATGGATGTATAAGATACAAGGATACTCTTAACTATTCATTGCAATTATAGAAGCTAAATACCACTGAATATTTTAGGTTTTCTGGCTGCCAGTGTGAAGTGTCCTTGTGTGAAAATATTTCAGAATAAAAGTAAAACCCAAGAAATTCCTATGTGGTAAGTGTGGCATATGAAACACTGTGACATGTTAGGAGAGGTATCGCGATGGAGGAAAAGAAAAACTATGAATAATTCCTGCTTTAGATAAAAGGCTTTATGGGTTTCGAGGGTAACACATTTTCTTAATTAACCTGTATTCTTTCACAAATGTGACTATGAGCACTGTAATGTTGTTTTTTTTTTCTCATAGTTTAAAATTCTAATCTCCAAAGTGATAGTTTTAGGAGGTAATGAATTTATAGGGGTACAGCTCTCACTAATGGGATTAATGCCTTCATAAAACAGACCTGGAGAGTCCCTTTGCCCATTCTGCCATGGAAGGGCACAGCAAAAAATGGAGCTGTCTATCAACCAGAAAGGTGCCTCTCATAAGACACTGAATCTGCAAGTGCCCTGTTCTAACTTTTCAACCACCAGAATGGTAAGAAATAAATGTACGTTGTTTATAAGCTACCCCATCTATGGTATTTTGTTATAGCAGCCTAAAGAGACTAATATGAGTAGCAGCATGGTGGAAAATGTTGCTTAAAATACATTAAAGTATAAATAAAATGAAGTGTTAGTTGATTGTCGATAATTTAGAAGATGTAAACATGCCATCTAATTTCTCTCTCATATGTCACTGACTTATTACAACATCTGAAGACTGATTTGAGCTACACAGTGGCCTCTTTTATTAGATATAGTGGATGTGAACTAAAGAGAAGGAAATTTTAAACCCTATAAAAATGTTTCCAAAAAATACAATAAACTGATTTGCTTAATTGTGAACTTTAACTCCCTGAATGAAGGAGATTGAAAACATCATTTGAAAACTTTTAGGGAATTCATGGGTCAAATATAATCTTGAGCAGATGGCCTATAGTGGCTTTTATCGGGGGATTCTACAGAAACATGGAATACAGCGTCAAAAGCTGTAATCTATCCTAGACTGTTTACTTTGATCCTCATCCTTTCCTTCCCTTCTGATTCTCTGTAAATCATATTTTTCATTTAAATCAACCAATGACTGATGGAAAATCGCATGTTCAAATACAATATTCCTAATAGTGACTGTGTGGATTGGTGATGTTTATCTCGAGTCTTTCCTTCATCCTTGCCACTTGAATCCCTAAACATAAGAATGAAAACATCAATCCTCTTTCATACAAAAAGAGGGACTTTGTCTAGATTATTTCCAATGACATTTCCAGGCACCACAGTCTGTCTCTGTGAATTATGATTCTACTGCTGTGAAAACCCATCCCCAGTGTTAGAATGAGTTGGAGAAAGGTGAGTCACTTCATCTTTATACAAAAGAATCGCACTATGCCTCTAGGCTGTTTTGACCTAAAATAGTGGTGACAAAAATGCCAGTTAGACAGTACAAGTTTCAGGCCGAGTGAGGTGGCTCATGCCTGTAATCACAGCACTTTGGCAGGCCAAGGTGGGTAGATTACTTGAAGTCAGGAGTTCCAGACCAGCCTGGCCAACATGGCAAAACCTTTCTCCACTAAAAAAATAAAAATTAGCCAGGCGTGGTGGCGGAAACCTGTAATCCCAGCTACTTGGGAGACTGAGGCAGGAGAATCACTTGAACACAGGAGGAGGAGGTTGCAGTGAGCCAAAATGAAACCACTGCACTCCAGCCTGGGCGACAGTGCAAGACTCCATCTCAAAATATAAATAAGTAAATAAATAAAGATAGTACAAGTTTCAGAAGGCCAAACACTTAAACACATCAATTTTTACTGTTCTCTTATTCAAATTTGGAGCTTCATAGACACATCATCGTAATGGTTTTCCAAATTTATTAATGCTTAAGTACACAAAAATTAGAACCTCAATGCAGTATTACGACTCACCTACAGAGTGGCTACAATGAAAACATGCAAAATATCCAACAATGGTGAGAATTTGGCACAATCATTAATCGTACATGTTGGCAGTGGAAATGGGCATTGACATTCCATGTTGTAAAATTGTATGGTAGTATCTACTATAGACGGACAAACAAATGCCCTATGACTCAAAAATTTCATTCTTAGATGTATAACCAAGAGAAATAAATGAAAGACCTAAACACATGTACACCAACCTTCATCACTGCATTATTTGCAATGGCAGTAAAATTAAAAACCACTCAATATTTTATCAAAACATTAGATCAGAAGTTGAAGACATTTTCCTTAAGGAGTTAGATACCATATATTTTAAGGTTTGCAGATCATACATTGTAATAATCACTCAGGTTTTCCCTTGTATCACAAAAAGATCCGTAGATAATATACTGATATATTGGTGTCTCCAAGTTCCAAAAAGAATTTATGGGTCATAGGTTGTTGATCCCTGCTCCAAATTAGATGAACAGCATTATGTTATGTTTTCACCTCGGCTTGTTACCAACAGTGAGAATGAATACACTATCTCCACATCAACAACATGGAGGAATCTCACACACATAATGTTGGGTGAAAGAAGCCAGACTAAAAACAGTGTAAAAACTGACTTTATGACTACAAACCTCAAAAAACATGCAAGATTGCCCAACATATGGACATCAATTCATAATGCATGCAGAGACAATTTATGAGATACTACTAATTTTGTTTTTTATTGGCCTGGTTCTGGGTGCTGAAATATTTTCCTTTCTAGAAATGTACTTGGTGTGTATTTTCTAAATAATGACTTTCTATCCATATGTTATTTCCTAAAAAGCTTTGCCAAAACAAAGTATATTCCCTATGAGATTATTTTACTGCAGGATATATTTTTAATTTCCCAGTTTTATGTATATCCTAAGTGTTCAAAATATGTTTCTAAAATTAATGCGGTGCCCAAATTTCATAGAATATCTTAATAAATAATTAATATTTATTCCCCTAAAAGTTCTGTCTTGCTTGTAAAACAACAGTGTGTTTATCAGCTCACTGTAGCAGGGAAACTTAACGTACTTTGGTCTCAGTATCATATAATGAACTTTGTTTCATAACACTCCATGCTTTAGGGCCTGACAACTGTTTTCCAAAGAAGGTGGTTTCTAGGAAGACAATTG
>NW_012101522.1:305373-332702 GCF_000951045.1 Mandrillus leucophaeus | reverse complement strand
ACAGAGCGAGACTCCGTCTCAAAAAAAAAAAATATATATATATATATATATAGAGATACTTTTTTTCCTCACTTACTTGGGTCTGATATACAAGGTTTCTCCTAGAGACGATTTTTTTTCAGTTATGTGAAAACATTATTCTGAATGAAAACACAAATCCTGTGGGACTTCAATAAAGTTATCCAACTTGTGATATTAATGTAGCTACATTAATTAGGGCTTGCAGGCCATAAATTGCATGGTAATTTCTAAATCAGGGTGAGGGATTGGTGGGGAAGAGAGTCCACAAGGCCTGGAGAAGTCGTTGTTTATAAGAAGCTAAAGCTGGGTCTTGACTAAACAAAATTAACCTGCGAGAATTTAGCAGCCCTGAAGACAGGGAAGCATCTGGGGGGAAAAATGAGATTGTAAAGGAATCAGAAGAATGTGACCAAGGGCAACTCTGCCATCTCCAAACACACACTAGAAAAGTAAACAATGTTTGTAAAGCTCTTGGGTAATACAAATGCATCTGTTTCTTGAGGTTTAACTGTTAGGACAATTCCTAGCAACCTCTTGGGTTGTTTGAGTTTGCCTCAGCAGTATCTCCCTCGGGATACTGTTTGTTATTATAGTATTGGTATCATCACACAAGAAATGACAATGCAATATTAAACAACAACAGCAAAAAACTTTTAAGATCATCACTAAGCATTCCTTTTCCCAAAGTTAAAAATGTACTAATGTACTGATTTTAGACGAATGGGTGTTTTAGCTTTATAGAAAGCAAGGGAGGACAACAACAATAAACAAATGAAAAACACAGAAAACAGCTGGGCGCGATGGCTCACATCCCAGCACTTTGGGAGGTGGAGGCGGGCGGATCATGAGGTCGGGAGTTCTACACCAGCCTGGCCAACATAGTGAAACCCTGTCTCTACTAAAAACACAAAAATTAGCTGGGCATGGTGGCACGTGCCTGTAGTCCCAGCTACTCAGGAGGCTGAGACAGAAAAATTACTTGAACCTGGGAGGCGGAGGTTGCAGTGAGCCGAGATCATGCCACTGTACTCCCACCTGACGACAGAGCAAGACTCTGTCTCAAAAAAAAAAAAAAAAAAAGAAAAGAAAGGAAAAAACAGAAAACCTACCCACCACTCCATCCACACACACATGAAGAAACCCCTGTGTGTTTATTAATTCCCAGGTGAAGTTTCAGAAAAAGTGAAAAATTCCATGGAGTACTTGAGTGCATAACTGGTACATGCCTAATACATCTTACTATTTTTGCCCTCACATTTTGCATTTACTGGCTTAATTTCAAATAAATTAACTGATTAAGATTCAGAATGTACCCCTGCTGTGCGTGATTGTCATATATTATATTGAAACATCAATCAGCAGTAGCTATTAAATGAACATAGCCATTTTCACTTATTAGTGTATCACCATGATTCATGTATTTTAAAATACCACTGAGAACATGGCTAATACAGAGGACATCCCCAAGACTGCCTTTCATTTCAATTGTAGGTAACAACCTCCATAGAGAACCAGGCATACAATAAAATGTAAGCAGTCATTTCCGAGTTGGTCAAAATCTTTTAGATTGTTTTAAATCTCTTACTTTCTCTCTCAATAGAATGTGTGTGTATATGTACATTTGTCTTAAAAAGCGTGACCTCAACACCCTTTTTCCTTTAAAGAATCATCTTTGTACATATCAACTGTATTAGGAGAAACAGACCTGAAAGGTTGTTTATGTTTTTTCTTGGTTGAACATTACCAGCCTAACAACTGGAAAATATTTAACATCACACAATCATATTTAAAAGCACACATTACTCACACAAATCTCTGTATTAGGAATTGTGGGAATGTAGAGAGACACTTAGGCCAACAGACAAATAAAATATAAATTAAGAAAAAGTGTGTTCAAGGTGACGGATGATGTACATTCATAAAATAATTGACATGAGGGTAGTTGTCAATGTAGTTGGGAAAAAGTGATTAGATAATTATTAATTAAAAAAGCAGCATGTTAGATTATCATATTTCTAAATGGGAAGTGAAGGAGACTTTCAGAAGTGAAAGAAACAGGATGAACAATGAAAAGGATACACAAACCATTAAGTCGAAAATCTATTCAAGTTTCATTGGATGTCTTATTTCATGATAACCACGAAGCATACTGTTAAATGAATTCTGATGAATTTCTAACACTGGTCAATTTGATGATAAGGTTGAACAATTAAAAATGGAGCCTTTGCTAAACTAGTTGCAGCATTCACTGGGGAAAATACCGAAGCAAGAATCTAATTAATCATGTTTGAATAACATAAAGGAGTGAAGGCAGAGACTTGAGAGATTTAAGTCCCAACAGTCACCAGGTAATAATAAAATGTGATCTGCCTGTTGTTCACATACCAGAGGTAAAGACAGAAAGACTTGCTCATCTCAGGTAGGTTTCTGAATGATCAATTTAAAGGACAGGGGAAAAAATTTGGAAAAATGAGAAATAATTTATTAACGAATTTACAAATGAATGATTTTATAGGTGCTTACCTCAGTTAAAGCACCTCTGGAAACTAATGGCCAAACTGGTATTTTCTTATTGGATCTGTGTGAATTTGACTGACCTTACTTGTCATTTGTAAGAGGATAATATAGATTTCACCCATTTACATTTTAATCAACATTCATAAGTAAATCATTACTTTAAAAATCACCATACATGTGATATTATTGTAGGTGTAAATTTAAGATTGGTTCTAGATTTACTCAAATAATAACAGAGGTAACACATTACAGATACTAATTTATGAAAATTCAAGTTATTATGGTATTTAAGTCTAGAAGAAATAACAATCAGACCCACTCTACATTTCAATTTTCATGTAACAGACACACACAGGCGCGCGCACACACACACGCAAGAATGAATGCACATATGACACAAGCAGCAGAAGCCTATATATTTCAGAAACATTTATTGTCCCTCTTCACATTTTGATTTTAATAAAAAAGTCAATTACAAGCAAATGTAAGTAGTCCGTTGTTCATACTTCTTTTGCCACTCATATTTGGCTTTTATCCTTTGGAACCAGGTAAGTCATCCAAATGGATTATAAATGCTGTGACAAACCGGTGATGATGAGTAACAGTTAAATCAAACATTTTTCCTTTCCAATAAACACTAAAGACACCACATCAAAAACAGTACCATAATAATTTTCTCTTATTAACTTGCATGTAATATCACTATCAGTGATAGAAAAAAAGTATATATTTCTTGAATAATGCAATAAATGTGATTCTTTTTTTGTCAAATATATGAGATGTTTAGTCCTGTATGTTCTGGTCCTTGTTACTCTAACTTTGGTGTTTCTTTCATATCCTTTTGGATCTGTACTGATCTTTCAGTTTAATCAAATTGACTGCCTTAGATTGTACAATAGAAGCAAAGACAAATGATATACTTCAGAAATTGCATATAAGTTTAGATTCAAAGTTGATCAACTTCCTGTGGTAGACACTTTGTTTTGTTTGTTTTTTTTTTTTTTTTTAATACAGTAATGCCTCTTTGAAAGGGACACTTAGCTAGGATACTTTTTGAGGGTAAAAAAGATAATTTACATAAACAAATCTTGTTCTGCTTTACAGATAATTTTTTTTGATATCTTGAAAAGTCGAGCCCTAATCTGTCATCCTCATAATGATTTATGTAGCAGCTTGAAACAAGAACAAGGAAGAATGGACTGGGAAAATTGCTCCTCATTAACTGATTTTTTTCTCCTGGGAATTACTAATAACCCAGAGATGAAAGTGACCCTATTTACTGTATTCTTGGCTGTTTATATCATTAATTTATCAGCAAATCTTGGAATGATAGTTTTAATCAGAATGGATTACCAACTTCACACACCAATGTACTTCTTCCTCAGTCATCTGTCTTTCTGTGATCTCTGCTATTCTACTGCAATTGGGCCCAAGATGCTGGTAGATCTACTTTCCAAGAACAAGTCAATTCCCTTCTATGGCTGTGCTCTGCAATTCTTGGTCTTCTGTATCTTTGCAGATTCTGAGTGTCTACTGCTGGCAGTGATGGCCTTTGATCGGTACAAGGCCATCAGCAATCCCCTGCACTATACAGTCAGCATGTCTAGCAGAGTGTGCTATCTACTATTGACTGGGGTTTATCTGGTGGGAATAGCAGATGCTTTGATACATACGACATTGGCATTCCGCCTATGCTTCTGTGGGTCTAATGAGATTAATCATTTCTTCTGTGATACCCCTCCTCTCTTATTACTCTCTTGCTCAGATACACAGGTCAATGAGTTAGTGTTATTCACTGTCTTTGGTTTTATTGAACTGAGTACCATTTCAGGAGTTCTCATTTCTTATTGTTATATCATCCTATCAGTCTTGGAGATCCACTCTGCTGAGGGGAGGTTCAAAGCTTTCTCTACATGCACTTCCCACTTATTTGCGGTTGCAATTTTCCAGGGAACTCTGCTCTTTATGTATTTCCGGCCAAGTTCTTCCTATTCTCTAGATCAAGATAAAACGACCTCATTGTTTTACACCCTTGTGGTTCCCACGTTGAACCCCCTGATTTATAGCCTGCGGAACAAGGATGTGAAAGAGGCCCTGAAAAAACTGAAAAATAAAATTTTATTTTAAGGAAATACTAAAAATACATGTTTATACACACAAAAATGCATATTCATATTGGTGTTTTCTTCAAATTATATAATATAAAGTTGTCTCAAATACTCTAATTTAATATAATACATATTTTACTAAGCCACAATCTAGCAATTCTTTGGAATTTTCTAAATATGCTATTTTTTTTTATGTGTTTTCAATTTAGGTAAGGTAATCTCTATATTTGAAAAATGTTTCAGTCTTCGAGTTAGTGGGGCAAATTTTTATTTGTTTAATATTTATTTCAGGCAGTAAATTTTCTTTTTTTCTTTTTTTTTTCTTTGAGATGGAGTCTCACCCTGTCGCCCAGGCTGAAGTACAGTGGTGCAATCTCGGCTCACTGCAACCTCCGCCTCCCTGGTTCAAGTGACTCTTGTGTCTCAGCCTCCTGAGTGGCTGGGATTACAGGTGCCTGCCTCCCGGCCTGACTAATTTTTCTATTTTCAGTAGAGATGGGGTTTCACCATTTTGACCAGTCTGGTGTCGAAATCTTGACCTCAGGTGATCTACCCATCTTGGTCCCACAAAGTGCTGGGATTATAGGAGTGATAGGCAGTAATTCTTCTAAGAGTTATTGAGTGTTTAGTATATGCCTTTCACACTGCTATGTACTTTGCATTTCATGCTGAATCCACTACTTTCTGTACTAGTGAGTCATAAAATGTAGTGAAAACTGGAAACATTAATTAAACTAACAAATAATTCATAATAAACGATAAAACGACATGAAGTCAAAAGGCACAGTACTCTAAGCATAAACAAAATGTCTAACTAGAATGTAGAGAAGAAAAGATTATTTGAAATGGAGACATTTGGTTTTAGATCTAAAAATGAGTAGAGATACAATGGGTATGCGGAGAGAAGAAAGGATTCTAGATGGAGAGCCTGAAAATTAGACATCCTGAGGTGGACAGGGCAATGCCTTTTTAGAGTAAAGGAAGTCCAACATGTAATAATTGAAGGATAAAGTGATACGTCCAGTAAAATCTAGTTAAGCTGATATTCTTAATTCATTCATTTCCACTCTACTTCTCTTCCCTTCTTCCTATTTCTAGCCCTGTTTAAATGTCCCTCTTGTGGTTCATAAGTAATACTCTCTCAAAGGTACTATTCTATCTATCAGTCTGTTAATTGAACGAACGCCTCCAGTATGAGACTGCGAGCATTCTTTGCTCAAAGACTGCATATGTTATGCCTGTCATCCCAACCAAAGCATCTGCATGGTTTCTGGGTCACCAAATGGGAAAATAAATCAGTAATAAAAATCAATACACGGTATAACATTTTTGAATGTTTGTGAGATGTCAAAATCTAGTTAACTGAGGGTATAATGTGTGCTTTGAATAAATATTTCATAGGTTTTAAAGAACTTTTAAGTTCAGGGGTACAAGTGCAGGTTTGTTACATAGGTAAACTTGTGTCATGGGGCTGTGCTGTACAGACTATTTCCTAACCCAGGAATGTGGCCACATATTTGCAAAATCATACAAAACCCAGGTAAAAAGCTTAGTACCCATTAGTTATTTTTTCCTAATCCTCTCCTGTCTCCCACCCTCCACCCTTCAAAAGGCCCCAGTGTGTGTAGTCCTCCTCTATGTGTCCATATTTTCTTACCACTAAGCTCTAAGTAAATGAAATGGCTATGGATACTAAGGTGATAAGTCTACAAAACATGCATATTAATTACATAGGAAGTTACAGGCATTCATGTGGGTGCTTTCTTCATATTCACCTACCTTCATTCAGCTCTGTTCCAATGTATAATGCTAAAACCCTACGAGAAACTTGTTGAGAAAACATTGCTAAGGCCACATGTTTGCAAAACCATACAAAACTCAATGACACTTTTATTTAGCCTTTATGATTGTGTAATGTCAAAGACATTGAATGTCTTAGGTTTTCTTGCTGTCCTTGTAAAACATGTCCTTCTGTGAAAAAATACCAGAATGTAAGTAAAGCCCAAAAGGCACCTCTGCTTTGCAAGGTTTCATTTGTGGGACACTGTGACAGGTTATGGATAAGTATGGTGATGGAAAAAAAAAAAAACTACGTGGAATATTTCATTTTGGAAAACAGGTTTGGAGGGTTTCCACTTGTGACATGTTTTCTCAATTTACTCATATTCTTCTGTTAATCTGTTTTATGAGCATCAGGAGGGTAGAAAACCCCCTTTGAAATATTATTAAGTCCAGACAGATTGGAAGGTCAGTGAATTGCTGCATAGATATAAATATGCCATCTCCCTTCCATATAACATATGACAGTTATGTCATGAAAAGGTTGATTTGATCTGCCTATTGGCTACTTTAATCATATATAATGAGTGTTGTCTAAAGAGAAGGAAATTTCAACCCCAACAAAGGCAGGGTATTAAGCTCAATAAATGTATGTCTAGAAATGGAAGAAACTAAATTAATTGTAACCTTTATTTCTCTGAATTTGTACAATTAAAGGTTGAGCAATCACTTATTAGAAATATTGCTTAGAATATTCATGACTTGAATAAAGATTTGGGCCAGATAGCCTGATCTAACCCTTCCATCTTGGGGCTCTACAGAAATATGTAAAACATTTATCACAAGGCTTTGATCCTTTCTAGCCTGTCCACCTCAATTTTCACCATTTCCTTCTACTCTCTATCTCTCTAAATCACTCTAAATCAGTCACCAATGACTGATGAAAAATAGTACTGTCCAAATTTGATATTACCAATGGCTTTGTGTAGTGGGTTAAGATGGTAGGAATGTTTCTGTATCATGAATCTTTTCCTTCAGCCTTGGCATTGAAATACCTAAACATAGTAATGACGTACGATGGTAGGTTTGGATATACATGTAATACAATGAACAGACAGATACCTAACGGTGATCAGTTGTATAACTACACTTGTTAAAATAGAGCAGTAACAACGCTCAATGAGGCAGAATGTGGGAGGTCCTGTGTTGAAAGCAGAGGCAGTGACTTTTAACTTTCCTGAGTATCTCTCTCTAGAAACATGTTATGAACTAGGCACCCAATGCAACTTTAAATTACCACGGTATTTAACAAGACTCTTCTTCTCTAGAAATGAGTCCCGTCTCATCACCCCCCATAATAAAAAGCCTCATGCTAGTTTATTTATAAGACACTTTTCAGTTGTCACATTTTTTTATATATCTATGAGTCTACTGACATGTAAACCTATTCCCACTATTGGATACACAGTATTTTAAAACAAATACAAAAATGATGAGTGGCTTCATTTTTTTTTTTTAGATGAGGATGAAGTCTCACTGTCTCCTAGGCTGGAGGGCAGTGGTGCAATCTTCCTTGTTTCCAGCAATTTTGCAATGCAATGACCTACCACATCACTTTCTATTGGCACCAATATTAATAATGACCAAGTGCCTAGTTGATATAAACAAGATAAATTACTCCCCATATAGCAAAACTTATTTCTTCCTTCTATCTTCAGTCACTGCTGGGATCCTCCTGCCCTGCTTGAGAAGTGACATGAGTGATCTTTGAGAGTCTATGGGACCCTAATTTTGTGAATTTTCAGATATCACTTTAACATAAACACATTACAATATTCTGTAAGAGTATTTAAGAAAATTATCTTTTAAGATAGATCTGTTTTATCGCACGTTACTAAAAAATCTATTATGTGCAGTTTCTATGGCTACAATCAAACAATGTCTATAAAACTGTAATTTTACTTACAGCTCTGGGTCTCAGGTGCTACATCATATAATGAGATTGTACGAGACAACTCAGGACATACGTGACAATATATGAAACATACGATAATATGTGATGATAATTAGATAATTATAAAACACTTGACTTGGCAAGGCAGCAAAAATTGACTTTAAGATCAAATCTTTTATATTTACAGGCCATTTTTAAAAACATATTTCAGTGTAACGCTGGGATATGATAAATTATGTATGCATAATTTTAGTCATAGCAGACTTCTTGTGATATGAAGAATTGTATGTAAATGAAATGGCCATTAATAGAGGATTGGTCAAATAAATTAATGTACATAAATAGAAGTGAATGCATTGTCCTCTAATCATATTGCTTATTTATATATAAAATGTGTTATTCTAACATCATTTTTGTTTAAAAAGCAGAAATCCAATACCATAGACAACAGAACCTGCTTATCCTTATGCAATGTGATTATGCCTACTTTTGCTTTTTTTGCTAATATCTTTATTTTTCAGTGTATTGCAGGAGTGTTGTTTGTACGTTTGTGTGTTTGAGGGGGGTGTTTGTTTTTATAATGTGCAATTAAAAGAAAATGCCTGTGTAGAGATTAATGAACTGGAAATGATCAATACTGGTTGACTAGAGTCATTTCACTATTGCTTTTTAAATATAATATTGAGCATAAGCTAGATAGAAGCAAAAGGAATACTTTAAATGGTCTGTATTTTTTTTTCTCAATCATTACCCTACCTATATAAAAGACCAATTGTTAAACCACATTTTTTTTTTTTTTTCTTGAAATGGAATCTCGCTCTGTCGCCCAGGCTGGAGTGCAGTGGCACAATCTCAGCTCACTGTAAGCTCTGCCTCCCGGGTTCACGCCATTCTCCTGCCTCAGCCTCCCAAGTAGCTGGGACTACAGGCGCTCCACCATGCCCAGTTAATTTTTTGTATTTTTAGTAGAGATGGGGTTTCACCGTGTTAGCCAGGATAGTCTTGATCTCCTGACCTCGTGATCTGCCCACCTCGGCCTCCCAAAGTGCTGGGATAACAGGTGTGAGTCACTGCCCCTAGCCAAACCACATTCTATTTGTCACTTATTCCTGTGAGAGGAAGTGTCCAATACCCAAGAGTCATACACAGAGTTACTTATACAGTCCAGGTAGGTCAGGAAACAATACCGAACCCTTGTGCAGAGGGGGCTGCCTCCAGTAAAGAAATCAGAGCTTACGGATCAGGTACTAATTTTTTTGTTATTTTTCTGGTTTACTTTTTATATTTCTTTAGTTCTTTCATTATTTTCCAACAAAAGTATCATATAAAACTAAATGAGAATGTAAAACAATGTGAATACTTATTTTAATCACTTTAAGTATTATTTCAAATATATATATACACACACACACACAGAGCTGGCAAGGAATGGGATAAAATGCTAGCGTTGGCTACAGAGATGTTCAGACATTATTAGCATTTCAGTATCTTATCTGTACATTTATATATATTTAAATGTTATATTGTAAATAAAATCATTATTTTTAAAGATGTGTCTACAAGGGCAGCTTTTTAAATAAATTTAGACTGAAATATTAGAGACCTGCATGTTGATCACTAGACCATTATTCAGATGTCATCCTTTTTCTGTTTTTTATCTACCTCCAAGTCTACTTTTATTCTATCTCACTGAACAGAGGGAGACATGTATGATATTATACAAGATATAATTTGTTTAGGTGAAATGTTACAATGGGATCAATCATTAAATTGACCCCCCAAAGACAGCCAATTATTTTTAACTGAAGTCTAGCAGGTTTCAGAGGTATAGAAGAGAGGAGTCAAAGAAAACAAACAAAAATTTGTTACAACTTCTTGGTAATTGGGATGGGGAACATAGTTTAGAAATGAATTTGTCTGAGGTTAGGAAACTGCGGACATATCAATATTCTTGCACATCTGATCTATTGGTGAATGGATAATGTGGATTCTACTTGATCAGGGAAGAGGGACCCATATGGTAAACCATAGTCTCTTTCTTTTTTTCTTTTTTCTTTTTCTTTTTTGAGATGGCGTCTCGCTCTGTCGTCCAGGCTGGAGTGCAGTGGCCGGATCTCAGCTCACTGCAAGCTCGGCCTCCCGGGTTTACGCCATTCTCCTGCCTCAGCCTCCCGAGTAGCTGGGACTACAGGCGCTGCCACCTCGCCCGGCTATTTTTTGTATTTTTTAGTAGAGACGGGGTTTCACTGTGTTAGCCAAGATGGTCTCGATCTCCTGACCTCGTGATCCGCCCATCTCGGCCTCCCAAAGTGCTGGGATTACAGGCTTGAGCCACCGCGCCCAGCCCATAGTCTCTTTCTTACACCTCTGCTCATCAGTGCCACAGCAGGGCTGCAGTTAGTTTCAAAGTGTTCTTTATAATCTCCTCTGAGCAACAGCAGCTTTCAGAGGAGAACATAGTTAGCTAGCTCTGGCATATTCCTGTCTGTCAACTCTAGCTTACTGATCATGGAGACCCTTCTACTCACTTCTCATGCAACCATCACCCTTTCTACTCCAGTGGTTTGTGAACTACAGACTGTCTCCATCCCAGTGACAATAGGATGCAGGTTTGGTTATTAACGCTGGGTAGGAGCTGGGGGGTTATTGGGAAAGTGGAGGAATGTTATATGTAAGAACCTGTCATTGCTCTGCCTGCTCCACATTTTTGGATGATGACAGAAACATATGGGATACACTCATTACCTGCACCTATCACTTAACTTTGCTTGTCTGTTACGAGATATCACAACATTTCTACAAAACTAACAGCAAAAGCAACAACAATAATCTTGTCATTAGATGTGGGTTATCTGGTCGAACTAATTACAGGAACTATCACCTTGAACTCTGAGGACATCAATTTCCTAGTCTGTAAAAGAGAAGTAGCAAAAATCACCATAAATAAATAACACATAGGTTTTCATGAAATTAACATGATTTAATTTAAATGAAAGTGTACTACAGCCTCTGTACAGTGCCATACAAATGTATGAGATATTACCGTGATCATTTTGTTGGTTTTCACTAAATTGGATATTTTCTAGTAGATTGTTTATATCTTTGTTTTTAATCACTGAAAAAAGACCATCAGTTTGACTATTAATATAGTAAGATAACGTTAACCCTTCTCTTCCGTTTTCTTCTTTCAAACCAGGGATTTCCAGCTCTGAATGATGACCCCTAAGAACTGCACTGTGTTTACTGACTTTGTATTCTTAGGACTTTCAGGTACACAGGGTATGCAGCAGGGGCTCTTCGTGCTTTTCTTCCTAATTTATGGCATAACTGTGATTGCCAATCTAGGGATGATCTTTTTGATCAAGATGGATCTCAGACTTCACACACCCATGTACTATTTCCTGAGCAATTTGTCATTCTGTGATGTCTGCTACTCTTCCACTGTCTCTCCCAAGATGTTGGCTGATTTCTTATCGGACCAAAAGTGGATTCCATATAATTTGTGTGCCGTTCAAATGTATTTATTTGGAGTCTTTGCAGATGTGGAATGTCTCATGTTGGCTGTCATGGCCTATGATCGTTATGTTGCCATCTGCAATCCGCTTCTTTATACGATCACTATGTCCAGGAGTATCTGCACCCAGCTAGTGGCTCTTGCCTATGTTGTAGGTTTGGTGGATTCTGCAATCCACACCTGCTGTACATTCGGATTGTCATTCTGCAATTCTAATGTTATCAATCACTTTTTCTGTGACATCCCACCCTTGCTAGCCCTCTCCTACTCGGACACATTCATTAATGAGATAGTGATGTTCACATTCATCGGCTGTATTGTGGGGTGCAGCATTGTCACTGTCTTCCTCTCCTACAGCTACATCATAATTACCATCCTTAAAATGAGCTCACCTGAGGGCAGACAGAAAGCCTTTTCTACCTGCACCTCCCACTTGATGGCTGTGGCTGTATTTCATGGCACACTCCTGTTCATGTATTTCCGACCCAGTTCAAGTTACTCAATGGAAACAGACAAAATGGCCTCTGTTTTCTACACAGTTGTCATACCTATGTTAAATCCTCTGATCTACAGCTTAAGGAATAGGGATGTGAAAGGTGCTCTGAAAAAAGCAATGAACACTAAATTATGTTCTGTATGAAACTGTAATTTCCATTCAAAAATAATAAGTTCATGTATTTTGGCATAGGTTTCTGTAGTCTCACCCAAGCAGCCTTCAAGGTATTTTTAATTTCCTACCTTTGTGCTTAAATTGTGTGTAGAGGGGGCGGGAATTATTGGTCTTAGTCTTCCTTCTAAACCAATGAGGAGTAGAAATAGACTCCTTTTGTTGTTTTGCGGAGAAGGTCCTTTCGTATTTCCCCACTCTGTTCGTGACTATGCCCCAGTGAACTGTTGTGGGTTGTAGTGAACCCTCTTCCCGCACCAATTCAACAGACCCTCCCTAAATTTCCAATTCCATAAAAAATGTGCTGAATAAATACAGTGGCTCATTCAAAGGGACTTTTAGAGAATCAAACTTAGTCTGGTTTGTGTCCTTCCTAGGTACAAGTATCACCCTGTAAATGTCTAGCATATACTTATAAGTAAATAAGTAGTAAACAAACAAATAAAAATAAATAAGAAATCTCTCACCCTAGACATGAAATTCCATGAAGGTAATGTCCTTTCCTATCTTGTTCACCATGATTTCTACTTTGTTATTTTTAATGTTTGACTGCAGGATCCCATTTATAAACAGCTATTCAATAAACAATGTTCCTCACAAAATTTATGGAAAAAGGAGACTTTGTAAATTTACCAGAAAAAGAAGTCACTTTCATTTCATTCTAGTATATTCACCTTGGATGAAATCCATCTGTACCTCTTGTCTTTTGGCCTAGGTTTGAAATAAGTTGTCAGAAACAGAGATCATCTGATGTACTGCACAGTTTTTCTCAGATACTGTGTTCCCCATTATACCAGCAGACATCCCCAGGATCATCAAGCCCAGATTTTTATTACACCTCACAGTCTCAGCACCAGGTTCTGGACTTCCCTCCTGCCCTTACTCTGGGGAACAGACATGCTGCTTTTGACAACCTACAGGACAGCACAACTGAAGTGATAGATCTGGACCTTCTCCAAAGGTCACTGGAAGAGCAGCCTCAATCTCCCTGGATGAGTTTATAGCATTATACTATGTTAATGGTACTATGTTTCATGGAAATGTATATGTGCACATGTTTTAACTCACATGAACCATGTGAGTTAAAATTTCAAAACTGAAATGCCCAATTGATATAGGTTAAGTTGTAAAGTACGTTCAATGGAAAAAACCCACAAATGACAAGTCATATTTACATTAGTATATCATTTATAATAACTTACATTGCTTCTTTGCATATTTATGAAATAAACTAGCATCCTATTCTAAACAAAATATTAATAGTGGTAATCTCTAAGTGATTGACTATTAGGTAATCCTACAATATGTTTCAATAATGTAATTAATGGCATATATTGGTCTCACTGAAATCATTTAGAAATTAACCAAGTTATGAAAAACAACACAATTTTTGATTCTAATGATTATTTGTTTTATTTTAAATTTTGTCGTGAAGGAAACACAAAGGCACACATCTCTGGTGCTAGGAGGACAAGGTAATGAATTATACAGGGTTTCATTTAGGCCTTCTTCCATATTGCATACATCATTTTAGTTATAAATTGCCCTGAGTGTTACATGCTTCAAAGCATCATAAGAGTGAAAGAATTAATTAAAAACATAAAACTTTTAGCAGAATATTTGTTTTGCATTACTAATTGAACAGAATTTTAAAACAAAAATATTTTACTATTTCTGAAATATTTTTCCTCTATAATTTTAAATAGCATATTGATTGTTCATAGAATATATCACTTATTAGGACCTCTTCATCGCTTTGCAAACCATTCCCTAACTCAATGTACTTTTCAAAAAACATATTAATTATATTCATATCTATGAAAAACTAAACACACTTGGGTCAGGCATGGTGATCCATGGTGGCTCCCAGCACTTTGGGAGGCTGAGGCAGGCAGATCCCTTGAGCTCAGGAGTTTGAAACCAGCCTGTGTAAAATAGAGTCTGTCTCCACAAATACAAAATAAAATTAGGCAACTAATGACTGAAGCAAGTGATTTAGTATCTCTTAGCTACGGTCATTCCTAGCATCACTTTGGAATAATTAAAATAACTTACTCTTAAGATGTGACCGTCATAAGTGTTTATGATAATAAATTAATTGATATATTAACATACCCTCCAAACAGAACTTCTAGAAAAAGATAAGAGAATGAATTCTGGCCATTGAAAATTCCTCCTCAGTACTAATAGAATGAATTTAAAATATTGAAAGTTAGCACATTTAATCAACAGTGCTACACAAGAAAAATAGTTGAGCCGGGTACAGTGGCTCATGCCTGTAATCCCAGCATTTTGGGAGGCTGAGGCAGGCAGATCACTTGAGCTTGGGAGTTCAACACCAGCCTGGGCAACATAGCAAAACCCCATCTCTACAAAAAAAATAACTAAAAAACTATCTGTGTGTGGTGGTGTGTGCCTGTGGCCCCAGCTACTCAGGAGGCTGAGGCGGGATGATCGCTTGAGCCTGGGAGGTCAAGGCTGCAGTGAGCTGAGATTGCATCACTGCATTACAGCTTGGGTGACACAGTGAGAACCTGTCTCAAAACAAAACAAAAACACCTAAAATACTCATTTTATATAAAATGGGCTTCACTGTCCATTTTTCACATATATATGTAAGACAAAAGGATACTCCTTATTTTTTTTACCTTTTCCATTAAAGACGCCAATTTAATTGTCTTCATGCATTACCAAGACTGTATGTAGTCTTGGTTTGATTTGTTGTTTGTTTTTATTGATTATTTTATTTCATTTTAAAAATTGATAAATATAGGAGAAAATTTAAGATAAGAATTTGTACTTCAAGTGTGGCTGACAAGGGTTCACATCTGTATGTGAACTATCAGTCACTCTCAGTTACATGTTAGCTGTGTGACCTTAGTTTACTTAACATTGTTAGGTCTCAGTTTCCTCATTTCTTTAACATGTGTTTAATATGGGCATTGTAAGATTAAAGCTACAAATCTTTGTCTCTAAGTATAAATGTAGATGTATATTATGTCTGCGTTTATGTGTGTTATATGTTATATATGTTATATATAACATGTTATATGTTGTTATATAACAAATGTGTTGTATGTTATATATAACATGTTATATGTTTTATATATAACACATATGTTATATGTTATGTTATATATAGCATGTGTTATATGTTATATATTCATATATGTTGTATGTTATATATACGCATACATACACACACATATAAACTTCCTTGATTAATCTCAGGGATTAGATATATATCAAGGATATTTATCTGTCTATCTATCTATCTGTCTATCTCCCTAACGTTGGTCAAGGGAGTTTCTAAGAACATACTGAGCCCGCTCTCAGGTACTAACCTCCTAGTACTGAAAGAAAGGATGGAATTGTTCAAGCATCTTGTTATGAAACAGTCTGCAGGCACCATCTTATTCTGTCCGCTTTACAGCCTGCTTACCCAGTTGGTCACACTACAGTTACCAATCCTAGCATCGGGTCATATTTCTAGCTGGCTGCCAGCTACCTTAGGGCTTCTTTCTTCCGATCCTGGCTAGAGCTGAGTAGAGGTTTCTTCATGGCTACCTGTGCTGGCTGCACCATTCACATGTTTAGGTCAGAAGACTGAAACTATACTGTTGATTTAAGTCCCAGACCCCACAATCCCAAGAAGTCAGTTTAGATAATTAATCTCAGAGTACCTCATTTTGTGTTATGCTGTGAAATTTTATCCAAAGGGCTGTGGCTGACATGCCATGTGTAGATACAAAGGAATCAGTATCTATTCATTGTGATGAACCCATGCACTTAAAACATTTCCTATTCAGTGTTTAGGATGAAGCACATGGTTCTTATTAATTTCAGGATGCTATTCCAGTCTTCACGATTGAAAGCGCACATTGGCCAGAGTTCTACCTCACCAGTGTTCTGTATAAACAAATCCCTTCTTGTTTTAAAAATCCATCCCGCTGCAGCACATGAAACTCTGTTCTAGATTTACAACCCAGCAAACACTTTCACTGTCAGAGGCTTTCCTCTCTAGTTTCTCCCTCTATCCCACTGTTCATCCTAACTGTTGGGTTTAACGCTGTTTTCACACTTTCCAGTCATAACTTCCATCTAGATTATACCCCAGTAGTCAACTAACTTCTCTCCCACCATCTGTAGGCTCTGGCTCTCGTCCCTAGCTCTGAGAGAATAGCTTACCTCAGAAATTTTAGCTGTTTGCTTGCCAATCAAGAGATTTCAGACTCAACATATTCTAGAGAAAAACTTTCATGAACCAAGTTTTAATTTATTCAATGTTCAAACACTGTCTTTTAAAAAACCATCACACTTAAAAATATCTTGTGATAATCACAGCACCACTCCAGAGGATGAACTAAAAATATTGCAAGAAACATAAATGGTTTCTTCACATTGGAGGCATGTGATCTAAACTTAAAAAAAAATCAATATTACACATATTTATTTCATAAAAATTCACTCAGAATCTACAGTGGGGAAGAAACTACGATAAAGAGGCAAGGTATCAAATAATGAATGAGAATTAATGAATAATTTTGGTAGAGGGATAGAACACAGGCACGAAAACTACACAGTAAGATAGAAAATAATGAGTCTTAAAAAGAGAAGTATATCAAATGTCCTAGTGAGAATTAGAATACAAATTCTCATCTGAAATTGAAGAGAGATTAAGAAAACAAAATTGCCTATGGATTAATATATAAGGAAGGCTTTTTAGATTGAGGAGGATTTAAACAGCTAAGATACAGTGTGCCTATATTTACATGAAAATCAAAATTAACTGATAAACAGTCCCAGTGAACTTCATTTATTTTCTGTCATGGGAAAATAATTATACTATGCCAATTGTTTATTCATTATTGGGAATAATTGAGATAAAAAGTGTAGCCAGTCTTTTTCCTTAGTTCAGCTGAGAGCTTATCACACAACCATGAAAAATTAGGCTTGCAGGCGATTTGAAGGGTGAGAATAATAGAATTTATTGGGCAAAAAGGAAAAAAGGCGGAATAGGGACTCCCTGTAAAGCCAGAGTTCCTGCTGGTCTAGGCTTCCCCCCTCACAGTTTGAATTCCAGGTTCCACCCAGGAAGAGGAGGGGTCAGGCGCCTCCACACTGCAAATGGCATGGACATCTGTGGTTCCACCTCATTGTGCATTCCTCCCAGTACATAGGCCCATTGGAATTTTGCCAGGGACCCCCTCCCACCTGGTTGTCTCATTCCTCCCTCTAAGGAAGTACATCTAACTGCCCTTAGAATGAGGATAAGGATAAGGATGAAGACTGATGTTTACTGCTTCCTGCTGACAGGGGGCGGTGTTCTGTGGAAACAGTAGTCAGAGTTTCCTCAGAGGCCTATTTGAGGGTTTCCAGCATGAGGGGCCATTGTCAGAGGTTTCGGTTGCATAACCGTTTGGACTTTGATGACCCGACGGCAAGAAGAGACAAACCAAGTTAATAGAAAACATGTATCAAAACAAAACAAGGGGGAGGTAAGGACAGTTCAAAAATCCCGAGGCCTTTTACTAGTTTGGATAAGTAGAGGGAGGCCAAAAGCCCAACCGGTTATAAATAAATAAATAAATGAATAAATAAATAAGTAAAACTTCACCCTTTTGCTGACATGTTGGGCTTCTGGGTTCCCTTCCCCTGAGCCCAGTCCTAAGCCAACCAGTTTGAAGTTTGAGAAGTTAATTCTTTCCAGTTTGGAGGATGCATCTGAGGGGAGTATCCCACAGTATGGAGACACAATTACCTATCTGTGAAGAGAGAACCAAGGAGGAGAAAGAAAAAAAGAAGGCATTTTGGGCAATATTTTTTTTCAAAGGAGTCCCATGGGTTCAGGATGCATTCGAAAAGAGTCCAGACTCAAGATGAATGCTACCAATCTAGAAAGAGGGGAGTAGGCATCCCTGGTGCCTTTCTATCCCTAGCAGATACTCAGGGTATGTGAAGGAGAGAGGGAAGAGTCTCCTCTTTCTCTCTTCCGTCCTTTCATCCCTAAGTCCTGGCGACCTTGGCAGGTGCCGCCATAGGTGTTAAAGTGCTTGCACCCATGAAGCAGGGGGACTACAGGGTGGGAACTATCCACTGTATCCACATACATCCTATCTTTCCTGTTTTCAGTAGCCTTGGAGTTCCCTACACCTCATTTATGCCCTGGATACCAATGTGTCCTTTATCCCTGAAATGGGAAGCTTGGCTTAATTAATTGGCAGGAATTTGTTATTGTCTGGCTCTGGATCCCTTAGATCCAGTTTTCCTTCCTAGGGCTTTGACCCAAAGCTTGGAATTGAGTTTGGGACAAAGATGTGTCTCAGGGGGTTGCATGAACTCCTTATCATATGCCAAATGCTAAGGTCAAACTGTGGGACTGAGCCCTCTTCCAACAAGGGAGAGAAAAGGATGCCTTGTGACACACCCAATTAACTGGTGGCTAAAGTTATGCTTGCTAGGGTTTGGGGGCATGGTGCTTGGTTTTGCTTAGCTCCCTTGGTCTTACTTTCCCAAAAGAAAACCTCCAAGTGATGAACGTCTCATTTATTCCTATCACCTGGCAGGATTTGTAGGATACTTGTTCAGAATTAGAATGTTGATTCATATTTTTACATTACCCAAGTCTTTTATTCTTTCTGGCAACCGGAGATTGCTGGTTGGTTCACAGGAAAAAGCAGGATTTGTCTGAAATGTAGCCAAAAACTTAAAAACAACTAATAAGTTTGGAATTTAAAGACAAATGTATGATAAGTTTTGGAACATAGTTTCTCTCTATATACAGTCCTCCTTTTTTTGTTAAAAACACAAATTACAGTAGTACTGAGTTGTTTGCAAAATAGACTTTAGTCTTGTACTTGGTCTGATAATTTGCATAAAGCACAGCAAGAATGATTATTTCTACATAGTCCTTTTGGATTGGCTGTGATGAACTCTGTTCCACAAGGAATCTCAGGTAAGACCTTTTAAAGCCAAGCTTAGCCATGAGTTTGTATCCTCAAATACTTGTGAGTTGGGTGATCCTCTTCTCTTAAAGTTCCAAGAAAAAATTATAGCTCCTAGGCTTGTTAGAAAGTTACATTCTCTACTGACCATAGGTCAGGGACTCTGTACAGGGACTGTGTAAATGGGGGGATGGGGTCAGTCTCAAATGAGGCTTTTACCAGCTCTGCAAGTCAAGATTGACTCCTTAAAGGGAAGCATATCCTTGCAGTGAAAGCCTTGGTAAAATAACCGGTTTCTCCAGTTGTGTCCTCTTTCCAAAGAAAAATGGATTATTATTGCACTGATGTAACTATATTGCCGTAAGTTAAGAATACACACAGATAGTTTCCAAATTCTAGAGGAACCAGGCAGAGAGAAACAAACATGCTCCAAATCTTGATCACAGGATATATATATATACACACACACACCTTACTCAGTTATTAAAAGTCATAAATACTTCAAAATAAGTTTCCTTGACTCTGAAAAACAAAACATGAATCAGCAATGTTCCAAGCAAAAGGTAAAAGATTGCTTCAGTTTTCTGAGTTCAGTCCATTTAGTTAACTCTTGTTTTTCTTGATATTCATGAACATTTCAGCTCTTCATGAACCCTGTACATTTTCTATTACTCCAATATCACAATCTCCACAGTTATCAGAAACTTATATTTGAAAGCATGAGAACTTGTCAGAGTTCTACAACTTATTATAAACTATCTTTTAAAAAGGATTAAAATAAGACAACAATAGTCTGTGAATAAAAAAATGTCCAGAGTAGTTACAGTTAGAAACATGATTGACAAAGAAGTTTGGTTATACCTCTGGTTTACAATAACTTAGCAACCTTAATTATGATTGACAGCATATACTCAGGCATTAGAATTTTGGAAATCTCATACAATTTTGGAACATATATTGGCATTATTCACAAAAATAAAACCTAAAGGAGACTGAACATCATTTTGACAATCCCATGTACCTAAACATGTGAAATAACCCTGTTTACCTCTCTTTTCTGAACACTCCAGGGGACCTCTGAACTATCTGAAAAACCAAGTGTCAGGAAAGACAATTTTGAAACCGAAGTTTGATTTTGGGAAGGCTGTTACACATTTGAGGTTTAAAACACTTGATGTTATGAAATAGAATTCCAGATTACCATACATTATTTATTTTGCCAAAATGATGACTCAGAACTTTTAAAGAAGCAAAAACCTTTTATACACCTTTACGAATTTTGCTAAAGAGTAGGTTAGTGCCTTAGGAATACCTTGTTGTGCTTTTATTTCAATACTTAATTTACAGAAAAACCATGTAGTACCCTTTTGAATTTAGTTCAGATGTTCACACAGAGAACCTTAAGAATATCTTCTTGCCTTAAGAATACCTTGTTGTGATTTTATTTCAATGCTTAATTTACAGAAAAACCATGTAATGCCCTTTTGAATTTAGGTTGATATGTTCACACAGAGAACCTCCTCTGCAAGGTTAATTTCCATAATCCTTCCACCACTTGTTTGAACCTTCAGCTTTATCTTACCCAATTTAAAGCAATCCTTTAACCCTAGACAAAAATTTACATTTCCATGCTTTTTATAACCTTTTACTAAAAAACACATTTTACCGTTCTTACACACCTTGTATGCAAATTTATTTCCCATAGTCTCAATGACATGTTATAATGGTAACTCCTAGCAATTTTTAATTTTAATGTAAAACCTGGTAAGTTGTTTTAATTGTGTGCTAAGGGCAGTCAAGTTTTGATTCCCAGCATTATTAAGGGCTTGGTTAGTTCCATCTGTCCCCAGACCTTACCAATGTGAAGCTGGCAAGTTCAATAGCTCTCAAAACCCCAAAAGCAGTTTATAACCTCAAAACACTTATCAAAGCTTGCATCTGACCTGCATATTTTAGCCCACCTGTTTATATTTTAATGACACCTGCATTTTACCAATAATCTTTAAGGCTGTTTTTATTTCTCAAAGATTAAAGTCACATGAACTGAAAGGTACCACAGCTTTTATCTTCCCTTTAAAAAATACTTGATCCAAGTACGTGTCTTCTTTTAGGCCAAATTAATTAGAGCTCTTTTTACAGACATCATAACACAACACAAACACAGACAGGCAGAAGAAAACCAGTCCCCACAAGATCCTTTTTCACAACCAAACCTTACAGAGAATAAACACAGGGATCCTTATCATTCCTAGCCTAGCAAAACGTCTTCTAAAAGAAAAAAGAAAAAAAAATTTCAAAGTTAACTGCTAATGGGTGGATAAAAATGCCCGGGTAAAAAACCTCTTATTCTCTTGCCAGATGTTCCTCCACCAGGCAGAGAAGCTTAAGCTTAATTGCTGTCCAATGGAATTGAACCCCAGTGCGTAGGGTAAACAGCAGTGCAGGGCCCTTGGCCCATGCATCCCAGCCCCCAGCAGGGAGCGGAGAGCGGAGAGGGGAGAGCGGGGAGGAAGGCAGGGAGCCACCGTTGCAGGTCCTCCAGAAAAAGGAAGGAAAAGGACCTGGAGCCTGGAGGTCAAATTTCCTGACCCCCAGGAGCGATGCGGGTGGCGGCACAGTTTCCCCTTCTTTCAGAAGTCCAAGGATGAAAAGCCTTAGAAAGGACGGTGAGAGGTTTGAATCCCTATTTCACTCACTGCTTATCAAGCCCCCACGTTGTGCACCAAGAATGTTGCGGGACTTTTTCCTTAGTTCAGCTAAGAGCTGGGTCGTTATGACACGGACATGAAAAGTTAGGCTTGCAGATTATTTGAAGGGTGCTCATAATGGGATTTATTGTGCAAAAAGGGAAAAAAGGGGGAACAGGGACTCTACGCAAGGCTAGAGTTCATGCTAGTGCAGGCTTTCCGCTTCACAGATTGAATTCCAGATTCCAGCCAGGAAGAGGAGGGGCCAGGCTCCTCCCCACCGCAAACACCTTGAACTTCTGTGGCTCCAGCTCAGTGCACACTTCTCCCTGTACCTAGGCCCATTAGAGTTTTGGCAGGGAGCTCTTCCCACATGGCTGTCTCAAAAGCTTGTGGTGAAAAGAGAAAGGGAGTAAGAATATGAGGTATAGGAAATTAAGTGTAAGGTAAATCTTCCACTGAAACAAATATTTGAAATTTCGACTTTAAAATAACAGATGTAATATAAGTGACATGAGAGGGCCAACCTCTAAGGTTAGGCTTTCGCCCCATTCCGTGGTTGAGGATTCATTACCCACAGATACGGAGAACATTCATATTAAACTGACTTTTCCAACAATTAGAACCAAGTCAAAGAGTAGGTGTTGTTGAAATGGTGTCAGGCCCGGTTTCATCTTAAGAAAGCAATTTTCGGCCAATCACTTTTCTAAAAGCATTTTTGACATCTTTGTTCCTTAGACTGTAAATTAGAGGGTTCAACATAGGTATAATCAAAGTATAGAACACAGAGGTCACTTTGTCAATATCCAGTGAATGGCCAGTGCTGGGGCGCAAATAAATGAAGATCAAGGTACTATGGTAAATAGTGACCACAGTGAGGTGGGAAGCACAAGTGGAGAACCCTTTTCTTCTTCCCTCCACAGAACCTGTTCTAAGAATAGCTGCCATAATGAAGACATAAGAAAGGAAAACTGTTAGAAGACAGATTGCTTCCACAAAACTGGCAAAGACCACTAGAATGATGTCATGCGTGTAAGTGTCAGTGCAGGACAGAGAGAAGAGTGGGGAGATATCACAGAAGAAATGGTTAATGTCTCTGGAGCAGAATGACAGATGGAAAGTGTTCGTGGTATGAATAATTGAGCTCATAGTGCCCCCCAAAAATGCCCCAATTGCAAGCTGGCAACAAACCTTCTTGGACATAATCACCGTATAGAGCAGTGGGTTGCAGATTGCTATGTACCGGTCATACGCCATGGCAGCCAAGAGGAAAGATTCTGTGTCAACCAAAGAGCAGAAAAAATATAACTGTGCAACACAGCCATTGTAAGAAATGGCCTTCTTTTCAGAAACCAAGTTCACAAGTAATTTGGGGGCAATGACAGAAGAGTAGCATGCATCTATGAAGGACAACATGCAGAGGAAAAAGTACATAGGAGTGTGCAAGTGGGAACTGATTGTGATTAATAAAATCATTCCAAGGTTCCCCATCAGAGTAACAGAGTAGATGGTAAAAAATACTGCAAAAAGGAAACTCTGAAGTTCCAAATGGTCGCTGAATCCCAGGAGAAAGAACTCAGTCTTCACAGTGCCATTCTCCGGCTCCATTATCTGCAGTGCTTCTGGATTTCTGGAGCTGTCACAGAGTGACAAAACAAATGTTAATAATAACCTGGACACTTGCAAAATTAAAAAAAAAAAAGAAAACAAAAAGGTCAAAATCAGTAAAACAGTGATTCTAAAACCACTTAGGCATCCTGATACAACTAGGCATATCTATAGGTAATGTAGTGTAATGCATCAGTTTTCAATTATTTTTTAATTAAACCAATAAGCTACCTCCTCTATTCCTTAATGCTATTGCTTTCCACGTTAAATTGCACTGCTATCAAGCCAGTTGCTAAACTCTAAACTCAGCCTTCACTCTTAATTTCTTCAACTCTTTCATCTACCACTAATGTTCAGAGATAGTGGCTAACCATCTTGCCCTGGCAAACCCTAAATAAATGGCCTCTATGCCTGTCTATATTGTCTTTGTTTATTTCTACCACATACTTGTTGCTGTTCCAGATGAAGCCTTGTGAGTAGAGGAACAGAAGCTCTATATTTCTCACCTGGAGGTGTGGCATCCTCTCTGAGGAGTAAACAAAATCCTTAGGGTTGTTTAACGACCAGTGATCAAAAGAGCAAAGATTCTGAATTCGTTATTTCAGTGACTGAGTCCTAGCTCTGTTGCTTAGTAGCTCTGTTATTCAGTAGCTGTAAAACCTTAGACAAATCACTCACTTAGTTTCAGTTTCATCAACTATAATATGACAATGATAGTACCTTTCTCATCAATCATAAGTGTCACATGCATTTCCTTCCATAGCCTCAATATCCTCACCATCTTGTTCATTCATTGTTATAACGTAGAAAGAGAGCAATTCTGGATCAATCCAGAAGTGTGTGTGTGTGTGTGTGTGTGAGAGAGAGATAGAGAGAGAGAGAATCTGGAATCCAACCTATGGAAGGAGTAAAACTACATAAATCTTCATGTTTCCAAATACACCATACACCATATTCATCCCGGCATGTACATTAATGATAGCAAGGACTATTTCCAGGTTCTTCGTAGTGAAAAAGTATTAAAACTTGAATATGCTTACCTATGTAACCCTCTGAGTTATCTCAGCTTTGACTGTCCTTGCTCTAGTTTGCAACTCTGAATTTTATTAATAGATAAGTAACAGCAAGGCAAACACTTGTGCACACACATGCAGATTTTGCCTAGTGAAGAGACAACTGATTTCCCTCCAGTAATAGAATTTTGGAATTCTTTTTATTACCAATTATATCAATCTAGTTAATGTTCTTTCTGATTATGATAAAAAGGTGTTTGATTGGATTTTTTGAGACAAAAATCCTAATGTTGTAGACTGAAGTGAGAATGTGTAAACCAGTGTAGACGCCTATAAAGAAACATTGCAATGAAACAAGGGAAACTAAAGGGAAGTAGATTTCAGGTAATATTTTTACAGATACAATTGACATAAATATCATGATATGCTAGATGTTTATGACTTTTAGTAATAGTATAGGTACTTTAATTGACAAAACACAGTTGAAGGGATTAACCTCAGAGAGGAGGGGCACATTCTCCCTACAGATGAAAGGAAGAAAGGGAGTAACTGATGAATTCCATGTTTATACTGTAACTTTGTGAGTGAGTGTGTATTTATTTTCTATTCTTTATTTTTCTCTGTAAAATATAAACTATTTTTTAGCAATGAGAAGAAAGTGGTAGAATGAGGCCTTAGAATAGTGAATATTTGAAATAACTATTATATTAGGGAGACAGTTGTGTAATATGAAATATTAAAGCATAATTATATATGTATATATAAAAATAAGCATACAGAATTTAAAAATATGACTTATTCAAATATAAAATGAGCATGTTCCACAATTTTACTTAATTATTTTATCATAATCAAAAATAACATTCTAGCTTTCAGACCCAAAGATTTTTCAACATGTAACACACTTTATTTCTCCATATCATGTGGTAGATCTCTCCTTTCTTCTTAAAATTTTCTTCTCCCCTTTCTTCTTGATCTTTCCTTTCTTCTTAAAATGTCTACCTCTTGTGGCTTCTATACACCTATCTTGATTTCTCTCCTAATCTCAGCATGCCCCTATTCAGCCTCCTTCACGTACAGTAGCAATTTCTTAGGACTTTCCTCCTCACCATGCATACTCTCTGTAGTTAATTCTATGCATTTTCTTAAAAATACAATCTATATAGTGATCGTTTTCATATATCCAATCCAAAATCATCTGTCCATCTCAAAGTTGGCTTCCAAATAGGCACATGTACATTTCAGCATGTCTAAAGTAAAGTTTAATTGATATCACCTCCTACAACTTATGCCTAATCTGTGATCACTATCTCTGCATACATCTTTACCACCTACACTCCTGGTCCAAGGAAGAAGCCTCCCCCTAGCTAAAACATAACCAAGATCCACTGATTCACTTTGGAAAATGTGGAAACTGTGCAATATCTCTGCTTTATTATGACTGACATTGCATTATTTAACATCACTCCTTTTCCCCCATTTGAACCTCTTAATTGGCCTCATTCCTCTAGTCTCTCCCCCAACCTACATCCAAACATGCTACAAAATCTATATGAATGCCACTATACAGTTATCTGTACAAAATATATTTCGGTCATGCTGCCTTCTTGCTTAAACCCTTAAATTATTACCTGTTTCCTACAAACTTGCATGTAAAAATGTCAGATTTGACATGTATTCTCAATGTTATTTCATATTCTCCATCCCAGAACCCAATCTAACAAGAGAACTAAAATCTTAAATCTCCTGTCTTTTCCTGCCCAATTTGTGGCAAGTTTTTGATATAACTAAATATCCATATTAAAATTTTATGTATATTTATAGTTAATAAGCAGAAAATTACTATTTGAGAAGTTATTCTCTGGGTACAGATAATGAAATGTAAATATAAGAACCTAGGATTCTGGATTATTACTCAATGTTTATTTTTCTACCTTCTGTTTCCAGCCAGCTAAATTAGATGAGGTCTGGGTAAGTGTCATACACCTGGCATTAACAATTTGAATTTGTAATTCTCAAAGTTCCTTTAGTTATAATTTAACTCTCAAAGATCTTTAAAATATGTTAAGGATTCATTGTTTCTCTATTTCATAAGAAAGGAATTGATAATTGCAAGACATTTAATGAACCCGGGTTTACATAGCTTTACACTGAAAGACCCAGGGCTAAGGATTAGAATTCCTGTATTACTGGGCTAATGCACTCTCTAATAAATCTTGCCTCCCAGAGATTTAAATGAGGGAGAGATGGCAGAGTTGAAAAAGAAGATTAAGTTTATGATATCATCTCCTAAAAAAAATCAATGGGCTAAATTTAATATCGGAGTATTTGCACAGCCAATATCATACTGAATGGGCAAAAACTGGAAAAATTCCCTTTGAAAACTGGCAAAAGACAGGGATGCCCTCTCTCACCACTCTTATTCAACATAGTGTTGGAAGTTCTGGCTAGGGCAATCAGGCAAGAGAAAGAAATCAAGGGTATTCAGTTAGGAAAAGAAGAAGTCAAATTGTCCCT
>NW_012101522.1:233131-303723 GCF_000951045.1 Mandrillus leucophaeus | reverse complement strand
CATGGCACAAGTATACATATGTAACAAACCTGCACGTTATGCACATGTACCCTAGAACTTAAAGTATAATGATAATAAAAAATAAATAAATAAATAAATAAAATAAAAAAAAATCGGGGTATTTGTTTAAACATTAGTTAAAATGGGTTTGATGTATGTGCTACAACAGAAAAATTTACATATTATAACACAGAAACAGGCAGTCGGATGTGGTGAGTAAAAGCGAGGTCCCTGGAGTCAGATGGCCTGGGTTTAAATCCTGGCTCTACCATTTAAATTTGTGTGACTTTAGGTAAATTTTCAATAATCCCCTGGTCTTCATTTTCTGACATGCAAATTGCATATTATGGTAGAACTTGCCTACAGGGTTATGTCCATGATTAAAAGAGCTAATATTAAATGATGATTAAATACCTAATATAGTAAGGTATTTTAAAGAGTGCTTTTCACATAGCAAATGTTCAATAAATATTAACTACAATTATTCCAACATTGGGACAAGTTTGTGCTTCACTGAAAACTAATATTTATTATTTTTTGATCAATCAGGATTCCCTCTTATGCTTTAAAAAGGGGACTTAATAGGAGAAAGAAAGCATAATTGAGCTACCAGTCAACTCTTTGGATTTCTCCTTTACTGAAATATGTGTGGTTTCCATCTTAGAAAATATCAGCTCTGAAAGAGTGGAAGCTCATCGATTCCTGTCTACACATGTGAGAGAAGAGACTCTGAATTGACCAAGAAGCAGAGCAATGGCCACTGCTGAGAAGGCAAAGGAAAGACACAATTGTATCCTGTGGCTAGTGAATGAATGTTCAATCAAAGTGCCTCTGTGTTGTGCAATCCTCTATTTTGGCACTTCTGAAGACTCACAGTTAAAAAGTAGGCATCACTACATTCCAGTCTGGGCAACGGAACAAGACTTCATCTCAAAACAAAACAAGAAAACAAAAACAACCTCCCTCCTCAAAAAAAAAAAAAAGAAAAAAATAAAAAGCAGCCATCAAGTAAAGAGACTTATTTTTAGGGATAATGCTTAAATAAACTGAGAATGTAGACCATTGGAGAAAAGCCCTCTTTGATGAAAATGTTTTTCTACCCCAAACTCTTATTTCTGATCACAGAATTAAATTTACAGAATTAAATTCAACAAAGAAATAAATTTATATAAATAATACAACTTATAATAATTTTTCAAAAATGTTATAGACTTCAAGACTGAAAGAAACTTAAAGAATTCAAAATTAAATATTAATGCTAAATGGAAAAGTGGAAGCAAAACATGACCACAGGGATCCAAAGATTAAGAAGATTCAAACAGTGAGCCAAACCAGGTGTTCTTCTATGGAATAGGCAGGTGGGAATGGAAGTTTCTCAAAGAGCTCAGCAAAATGGCATACTATTATGTGGGTAATCTGTATTAATTCCTGGTCTTTTTAACTTTTTATTTCTTAACTAATTCCCTTTTCCCACTTCAGGCCTGTTACTAATGCATTGATAACTTGGTATCAATGCATTGCCATAATATTGAATAACTAACATTATATAAAATTGAGTCAGCCTTAATCTGTATTTAAATTTTAAAAATAAATAATATGTAATGAAAACTGTGCTTATGTTCGACTCCTAATCAAAGTCCAATAATGTTGATGGTTGTATTATGAATGTTGTGTGCTAAATATGCTTTTGGTTGTTGGTCTCATATTTGTTGAAAACACCTTGAAGATTTAAAACCTGTGTTATTCTAGACATATTTACTCTCAAAACATCAGTTTCCTGTGTGTAAAATAAGAAACTATAAGGAGGTGAACACAAAATCTCTTTGGCTCTAATATCCCTAGGATTATGTTAGAAATACTTACCAGGTAACTAACTTTTTATTCCCCATTCACCTTCTGACTTCACTGTTTTTGAGCTCCAGTTCATTTTCCACTAGAAAAATTAAATTTGATGCTGAAAGATTACGAAAAAATGATCCATTGTAACATTCGGTATAATCCATTTGGGGCAAGCATTCTGTGTCCAGAGAAGACATCTGTGCCTTTCTTAAGAAGGCTGTGTTTCCTTAGGAGAAACAAGGCTTTTTATATTTTGCTCTGAGGCTTTCGAGATTAGCTTTTTGGTCTCACATCAGGTCCCAAGAACTCCAACTCTGATATTCAAATCTCTAGTGGGATAAGATATGTGAGCAATTATACAGTTCCACTGGGGAACTGATTAAACACAAAATGAAATGATGTAAGATGTTTTTCTACATCATGATAATGCCTCAAAGAAACATATTTTGGCTTTTGAAATGGTAGGCTACTATATGAAAAATTTGATTATATTTATTATCCAATTTGATTTAACCAGCTCAAAGCAAGTTATCAAACAACTACTATAATATTCTATGCAAACTGATGGTACAATAAATTGAAAAGAAGCAAAGATGTATCTAGTGATTGAGAAAGAAAATTATAAATGAGTGTAATAACTCCGATATGTACTATGATAGAGATGTATCTGCCTTCAAATGAAATGCTGGCCACACAAGGTCAGAAAACATCAAAAGACCTTCATTGAACAAATAAATTCATTCTAAGAGTATTTTCTTCCAGGTATTGTTCTAGGTACCAGGTACAAAACGGAGAAGAGGAGAACAACTTGAACTGGGCATTGAGAATTATGTCAAGTACAGAATAGTGGATGATAAACAGAAGGGAAAACAACATAAACAATTTAGTGGAAATTGGAAAGTCCATGGCATGATTGGAGAATTGAAAATGAGATTGAGAATGTGTTTTCTAATGGAGAGAGATAAGTACAGCTAAAAGACATATAAAACAAGTTAATTTGAAACTATGTGTGTGTGTATATATATGTGTGTGTTCATTTAAAATTGTGTATGTATATATCTACAGCTATATCATTATATACACACACACCTATATATGTGTGTATATACATGTATCTATCTATACATACATACACATATATATGGCTAAATGGTCTTGAAATTCACTACAAGGAACTAGAACATTATGCAATTAATAAAGAGAATATTTATTTAAAAAGAATATTTATAAGTAGGTGTATTTGTCATCTTTGGTTGGATGTGGCAGATTAACTTTTTTAAGTGGCTTAAGCAAAAGTGGGAATTTATTGCTTACATAACTTAAAAATCTGGGCATAGATTAGTTGAGCGAGAATCCAAGTGTTCAAAACATTTGCCATTCTCCAGCTCTCTACTATCCTTTTCTTTTTGATAACTACACTCTCAAGCAGATTCTCTCTTTTTAGTAAAGAGAGCTATGAGATATTTTGCGCAGTTTCTACCTGCCCAGAGGATTAGCCTCAGCAGAAAGAAGCTCTTTTCCAATAATTCTAACAAAATCTCACAGCTGAGGCAATGGCTCACTGGTGCTTATCCAGAAACAAATCAGCAGGTCTCTTGATGACTGACCATGAATGCTACCCAAATACACTGGATGCCAAGACAGAGACCCACCAAGAACAGGAGAGGTTGGATCCCTACAGAAAAATTAAGGTGGTATTAGTGACTGATAGTTTTTCTTTTAAAGTCTATTTTGTGTTGTATTAATATAGCTTCTCCAGAGCTCTTTCAATTATTACTGCATAAAATTTTGTGAGTCTTTTATATTTAAGTTATTATGCCTTTAATAGAGAAGATATTTTTGATATCACAGAGTTTTGTTTGCTTTTCTGTTCAATCTGACAAACTTCATCTTGCAATTTTTGTGTCTAGAGTACTCTTGGTTAATGTACATATGGGTAGAATTGATGTTACTACTGATTCTGCTGAATTAAGTTTACCATCTTGATACTGCATCTTTACTTGCTTCAAGTATTTCTTGTTTCTTCCATTCACCTCTTTTTGAGTTGGATTATTTTTTATGATTCCATTTATTTTGTATGCTCTATTGGCTTCTTATTTTAAGACTTTTAAAAATTGTGATACTTTTGCAGCAATTTACAATATATTTAGTAATAAATTATTGATCTTCCATAGACCCTAAAAGAGTAAACATCTTAGTCCTCTTTATCCATGATGCTATTGTTGTAGACTTTACTTTTACAGACTCTATAAATGCTATTTCACTGGTATATTTTCTTAAGACTGATATATTTTAGAGCAATTTAAAATAACATAAATTTTGATCATTGACATAATTTCTCATACTCTGTATTTATTTGCATAACTTTGAATTTCTATCTGATGTCATTTTGCTTCTTGGATATGTTATTTTAACATTCCTGGTAGCACATACCTGCTATCAACGAATTATGTCAGTTTTTGTTAGATTAAATTTTTTAATTAATTTTAGAAAGAGATTTCCATTGTGTATATGATTCCAGGTTGACAGTTTTGTTGTTTTCCCAACAACATTTCAGTTTCTTATCTTTTTTTCCTATAATAATTTTTGTAGTTACTGCCAGGAAATCTGGTGTAACGCTTACAACACTGGAATGTAATGCTTACAACATTACAACAGATTTCTTCCTTTAGATCAGTTGTTCTACAGTAGAAGTGAATTTGTGTCTCCACCACCAAAATGGTTCATTTGGCAAAGGTAGAGATATTTTGATGTCACACCTGGAAGGAGATACTCCTCACATCTAGTGCATAGAGGTCAGGATGCCGGTAACCATCCTACCGCTCTCAGCATAGTGCCCAACATCAACCATTTTCCAGTAAAAAAATATTAATAATGCTGATGTTGCGAAGTCCCACTTGATGTGTAATGGCTCTTCCTTTTATATTTTCTCTTTTACTTTTTTCCCTTCACACTGAGTGTGATGTGATGTGATGTGACGTGACGTGACGTGACATGACGTGACGTGACGTGACGTGACGTGATGTGATGTGTGTGAATTCTGCTTAGTTCTAAGATCTGGAATCTATGGCTTGGTGTCTTTTGTTAACTTCAGAAAATTATTAGTCATTATATTTACAAATATTCTCTTTGGCTTCACTTTATCTTGAAAAAAAAAGTCAGAGTTACCAATTACAGTTATTTTGATTATTTGTTATTGTTACGCAGATTTTAGATGTGTTCTTTTTTCCTCTTTGTGTATAATTTTGAACATTTTATACTGATTGATATTTAATTTCACTAATATATCACTCAGCTATGTTGAGACTACTCTCATACCCCTTAAATAACTCTTTATAACTATTACTTTCTTACTGTAATTTCTAGCTGTTTTACTGATTCAATTTTATACTTTCCATGACTTTGCTGAAATTCACTATTTATGCATGTGGTCTATCTTTTCCAATAGAGCCCCTAACAATCATAGTTATTCTATATTGCCTGTATAATATTTCTAACGTCTAGGCTATATCTGAATCTAGTTCTGTTTATTTGTTTTCTTACAGTGAGTTGTTCTCCTCTACATATATGTTCTCCCACGTAATTTTTGTTAAAGATTGATATTATTTGTAGAATAATAAATACTGAGTAAATCACATTAAATGTGTAGAGTTGAGCCGGGCTTAAGTTCTGCTGATATTATGGTTATATTAACGCACCACAAGTTACAAATTCCTCTAATGTAACCTTATATTTCAGTAGGAGACTTATTTGTCAAAGATTCTGGATGCCTAATTTACCTAAGCTTTAAGTCTTCCCTTTGCTCATGTACCTCAGAAAGAACCTATCTTCAGGTTCTTCCACAACCCCTAGCAAATAAACTTCTCAGAAACTGAGTAAGTGAATCTCTAATGACTGAATATCAATTCCACTTGGACATAAGGAGATTTTACCAAGTTTGCTTTCACCAACAAATAAAAGTGACATAATTATATATAGTCAATTATTTAAATAACTGATGATAAGGATTCATGAGAATTTTGACATATGTGAGTGATATTTAAAAAAAAAAAAACCATCAAATGGGCCGGGTGCGGTGGCTCACGCCTGTAATCCCATCACTTTGGGAGGCCAAGGAGAGCAGATCAGGAGGTCAGGTGTTCGAGACCAGTCTGGCCAGCATAGTGAAACCCCGTTTCTACTAAAAATGCAAAAAACCAGGTGTGGTGTTGTGCACCTGTAATTCCAGCTACTCTGGAGGCTGAGGCAGGAGAATTGAGTAAGCTTGGGAAGCGGAGGTTGCAGTGAGCTGAGATCACGCCACTGCATTCCAGCATGGGTGACACTGCCAGTCTCCATCTCAAGAAAGAACAACAACAACAACACAATTCCTTTCTGATCTTCATTTTACTGTGACTAAATATCATAATCTCAATGGACAAGAAAACTGTTTTTTATAAAATTAATTATCTCTTCTTAATAAAAACTCTCAAGTTGCTAGGCATTGGAGGAGCATACCTCAAAATAATGAGTCATCTGTGAAAAATTCACAGCCAACATCATACTCACTGGGTGAAACCTAGAAGTATTACCCTTGAGAACTTGAATTAGAAAAGGGTGCAAACCCTCACCATTCTCATTCAGCATCGTAGTGGAAGTCCTCGCCATAGCAATTGGGTAGGAGAAATAAATAAAATATTTATATAGGAAATTAAAAAGTCAAATTATCTCTCTTGGGTAACAGTAGGATTCTGTACCTAGAAAACCCTAAAGACTCTGCTAAAGTCTTCTAGAAGTGATAAACTACTTCAATAAAGTTTCAGAATACAAAATCAATATACAAAAATTAGTAGTGGTTACATGCACCAGCAGCATTCAAGCTGAGAGCCAAATCAAGAGTGTAATACTAGGCAGTGAAGTACCTAGAAATACATCCAACAAAGGAGGTGAAAATCTCTACAGGGAGAACTACAAAACACTGCTGAAAGAGATTAGAGATGACACAACAAACTGGAAAACATTCTATGCTTATCAATTGGAAGAATCAATAACATCAAAATGGCCACACCGCCCAAAGCAATTTACAGATTCAACACAATTCCTTTTAAACTACTAACATCATTTTTCTTCCACAAAATTAGAAAAAATCTATTCTAAAATCCATAAGCAAAACAAAAAATCCAGAGTCATAACATTACCCCAACTTCAAACTATGCCAAAAGACTATAGTAACCAAAACAATATGGTACTGCTACGAAAACAGACACGCAGACTAAAAGAACAGAAGAGAGAACCCAGAAATAAAGCCACCCACCTACAACCATCTGATTTTTGACAAAGTCAACAAAAATAAGCAATGGTATAAGAACTCCCAGTTCACTAAATAGTGCTGAAATAACTGGCTAGCCATATGCCAGAGAATGAAACTGGACCACTTCCTGTCACCATCTACAAAAATTAACTCAATATAGACTAAGGGCTTAAATTTAAGACCTTAAACTATAAAAATCCTAGAAGAAAACCTAGGAAATACACTTCTAGACATCAGCCTTTGCTAAGTCACCAAAAGCAATTAGAACAATAGCAAAAATTGACAAGTAGGACTAATTAAACTAAAGAACTTCTGCACAACAAGAGAAACTATCAGTAAACAGTCTACAGAATAAAAGAAAATATTCACAAACTGTGCAACTGACAAAAATCTAATATCCAGAATCCATAAGGAACTTAAACAAATCAACATTCAAAAGACAACCAAATTAAAAGGTGGACAAAAGACTTAAACAGACACTTCTCAAAAGAAGACATACAAGCAGCCAATGATCATATGAAAAAATGCTGATAATCACTAATCATCAGAGAAATGAAATCAAAACCACAGTGAGCTATGAATTCACACCAGTCGGAATAACAGATGTTGGCAGAGCTATAGAAAAAAAGGAAAGCTGGTGGGAATGTAAACTGAAGTAAGCTGAAGTAAATTATGTTCTACATAGCAGGTACAGGAGCTACGAAATATACTGTGAAATTTAAATTTGTAGAAAGAAGAATATGAGATCAGTATTTACGAAAAGTGTTCATGCTTGTATGGTTTAATCTCCAAATGATTGTCTTATGTCTACCACTAATTTAATCATTGATCTGAGCACTTAAACAATATATATCATTTCTGCAGAATAAAAATTTAGAAGATTGTGTCTCTTAATTTACAAAAATGTAATTATTCTTTGCTAAGGAAGAAACACAATAATTTACTCTTTCAAAATGGAGTATTCCTCATTGATTTCAATCAAGATTAATGTAGCTTTTCTGATGCTTTTCTGGTACTTTCCACCATTGTTCCAGGTGTCAAAGATCAAGAAAGTGACAACGCGTAGTGGAAGACAGTTCACTTGTGAATATGTAAAACAGTGTTGGCTAGCGTTACATATTCAAATATAAACTGTGATAAGAGGTGATTTCAGTTCATCATGATAAGTTTATAATCATATAACTGTCGCAAATTATTTCATTGAACCAATACAACACATTGCCTGGTTTTCATTTTACCTTTCCCCGAATAGCCATAATTTATTATCTCAATGTTTTTCAGACTTAATTTGGAATTTCATTGAGACACATAGCGTATAGAACACAGGAAGACTGGATTATTAGTAATTCAAGTAAAAATTACTAAAGAAAAGATGAAAAAAAGATAAAGATTGTGTTATGAAATTTCTACATTCGATACTTGTGTGTGTGAGGACCTCTTAAAATAATTACAATTATCAGGGGGCTATCGAGCCTCATTAAACACAATTGTCTTGATCTTTCATTCTTTGTTTAGATTGTAATTAAAAATGATGGTTAATTTAAAACAACATTCAAGTCCAAGCGGGCAATAAGCTATCAATACTTAGAACAACCCCACCCAATTGTTTTAAGAAGGCTGCCTAAAGAGCCCTGATGAAGAGAATTGCAACATGCCCTTATTCAAGCTGCTGTATGAATAATGACGGTAACTGGTAGGTGATGGAAAAGAAGCATAATCATTGAAAATGAACATATCATCTCTGTGTTCATTCTCAGTAATTCAAGAAGAAAATTAATATTTCTAAACTTCACAGAAATCCTTTCATTCTTGGCCAGGCATAGTTGCTCATGTCTGTAATCCCAGCATTTTGGGAGCCTGAGCCCAGGAGTTTGAGGCAGCCCAGGAGTTTGCATCCAGGAGTTTGCAGATCGCTTGAGTCCGGGAGTTTGAGGCGGCAGTGAGTCAAGATCATGCCACTGCTCTCCAGTCTGGACACAAGAGAGAGACCCTGTCTAAAAAATAAATAAATAAAAATAAGATAAAAATTATTTCATTCTCTACACTGGAATTCTGTTTTGAAATAGATTAGAATGTAGTAACATTATATTCAAATGTGCATTTCTTCGTGTACCTAACAATATACCTTGCATGTTTATGACATAAAATTGTAGCTCAAAAACATTTATTGGAACGTTGACTTAATAATACATAATCACCTCCTCAACATTATCCATGCTGTTTACTCCTGATTAAAACTTCTGTCTTGCTCTTTTGTTTCTCTCAAAAACCTATTCATCCTTCAAGGCCAAATTAAAATAGCATGCAATTCTGAAACAATCTTTCCTGCATCTCCAAATGGATTTGAAGTAACTCTCTCCACCAATCCTTTTAGGATATTTACCAACACTACTGGATTTCGAAGTCCTAGAAAGTGGGTCTATCTTTTTCTGAATACCGTTTTTTTTCACTAAATTTATAGTACCAAATTTCTTGTTCAATTAACACAGCCTATCAATCACCAGGAAAGAAAGGATAGCATCATTAGCCTTTATTACACATATGTAATATGCCAGCTATATTGTTTACATTTTGATTTACTTTCCACAATGTCTTATGAACTAAATCATATTACATGGCAGGTCGCAGTGGTAGATGCCTGTAATCATGGCACTTTGGGAAGCCGAGGCGGACGGATCACCTGAGGTCAGGAGTTCGAGACCAGCCTGGCAAACCTGGTAAAACCCTGTCTCTACTGAAAAGTAAAAAAATTAGCTGGGTGTGGTGGTGGGCACCTGTAATATCAGCTACTCAAGCAGGCAGAACTGCTTGAAGTCGGGAGGTGGAAGTTGCAGTGAGCTGAGATCACACCACTGAACTTCAGCCTGGGTGACAGAGCGAGACTCCATCTCAAAATAAATAAATAAATAAAATTATATTATTTTGTAGACAAAGACAATTATTTTGTAGATGAAATATTTTATAGACAAAAACAGTTATTACTTTGTAGTCAAGGTAAATCAGTCTTGTCTGGCTTTAATAAGCTGAGCCAAGAATAGCCTCCTTGATCTAAAAGTCATGGCCATTCTATTGTAAAAAAGTTTTTGTTTTTACAATACAAAACATTGATGAAGACATTTTCTTTTTCTAGGTTCCCTCTCCTTTCCCTTAACATCAGCTAGGACACTCATTTTATCCTTCTCTTACCTGTCAATAATATAGATGAGATTCCTAAGGTGTCACCCCACTCTAAAGACATTCATGAGAAAGGAGTTTTTAATACAGAGAGAATCGTGGGGTTTCTCAAATTGAGGCCTAGGGATGGGGTTATCATATAAAATTTAGATCTCCAGTCAAATTTGAATCTCAAGTAGATAAAAAAATCATTTGCTATATGTATGGCCTAAATATTGCACGGAACATAATCATAGTAAAAACTATTTTTGCTCATCTGAATTCGAAATTTAATTCAGCATCCTGCGTTTTTGTCTGCTGAATCTTGCAACCCTATATCCAAAACAACTCAGCATCTTATAGCAAGAAATACACCCTGGTTTACCTGACACTTTCCTCATTTTAGTACTGTAAGCCACTCACACCCAAATCTCTCAATCATATTCCTTTATAATTAAGACTTATGTGAACTTTCATTTTTGGTAAGGCCATCTCCAATTCTGCAAACCAACTAATAGGTTCTAAATGTTCCAGCACTAACAGGGTCCCATGCAACAGTAAGAATTCTCCATAGTGCTATATGTTCATTTATCCAAGAATTTAAAGCACCAGTAAAAAGATAGTACTTTCTAGCCATTTCTCATTATTATAAAATTCATTCTCATTGCCTTACGTCAAGGTTTCTAAACTTCAGCAGTACTGACACCGTGCTGGATTATTTGTTTTGGGAAGCTACCCTGTGCATTATACCATGTATGGCAGCATCTCTGTCTTCCATTGACTAGATGAAAGTCTCACTTCTCCACCCTGTCACCCAGATGTGAATATCAAAAATGTTTCTAGACATTGCCAAATGTTCCCATCAGGAGACGGGTAGGGAATGCATAATTCTCTATACTGCCTTGCTTCCTTGATTCTAATAGATTGCAATGTATCTTCCATTGAATTCAACTTAAGACTAATGTGCAATTTAAATATTATGGTTTCTTATCTCCCAAATTACAGTATTATATGGATTAAACAATTGTATTATCTTTAAATCTGGGCAACGTGGTGTCCAAAATCTTCTTCCTTATAATATCTTCCTTTTCTTTTTCTTTTTGCCTTTGTGAGCCAGTGTTGTTTTCTCCATGCTCTGAAATATTTAGATTAAGTTGCTTTCATTATGTTTCTCAAGAAGGTTCATTTTATTCCTTTAAAAATTCAATTTTATGTAAACACCTATCTCTCTTACCCAGCTCTTCTAAAAATGTACAGAAGCAAAGAGATATGTATACCTGAATACTCTCCAGGCTCTTTTATTCTCTGATTCCCAGGAAATAGTTGTTCAAGACACTGCTATCAGAGACATCAGCTAAGACAAGCCCTCTACACAAAGCTCTGTAGGAAAGGGGTACTTTCTGTTCCCCAGGTATCCAGATACATAATATCTTCTGTGATTTTAAATTTCCCCCAAATTAATTTCCCTAGAAAAAAACTGAAAAATTGAAGGTGTCTTCTAGATACTTTACATGGAAAAGAATATCCATGTTTTCTCAGACCCGAGAACAAACCTGTTAGTGGAAAAGGCAGCCCCCCGCCTCTGGAGAGCTTCTGGGGGAGATGCCAGGACTGTTATTTCTACTACCTCTCCCAGTGGCATCATGACCTAGAAAACATTAGTTGCCTTAATCCCCAAGAGACTCAAAACAAGTCATTAAAATTAAAGACTCTTTTCTGACGTAATTCAGGTTTCATGGAAACCTGAAGGAAACAACTACAGCTTGAGCAACATTTTTATGAAAGTTAACTTAAAAGTTTGAATATCATCTTCTTATGTTCCAAAATTATTTCCATCATGTCCTTTTTTTTTTGTAAAATGACAGAGTATAGCAGTAGTTTTCTTTTTATTTACTCAACAATTATTTCTTATATATCTACCATGTCCCTGGTCTTTGCAAATCTTAGTTGTTCTCTGTTACAGTAACCACACAAGAGATGCAGGGAGATTCTTCCTTCAGGTCTCTAATCTACTTAGTTAATTATTGCCAAGGATATTAGATGCAGAGCATATTTTCATGTATAGAGAGGACAGGACTGCAAATGTTTGAAATTTGTTTCTTAGTGTCTCCATAAGAAATTACGTCTAACTACAACCAATATATTAAGGTATCTGATGTTGTTGCAAACATCCCACATATCCTGTAAACAAATATAATAATAGTAATGATAATACCAGTAATATCTGCTGTTTGTCTCCTCTTTGGTTCTGATTTATCATATAATTTTCATCAAGTCATCCAGACTCTTAAATCTCTTCAAATCCCACACTTCCATGGAATTCTTGATTGTCTTCTTCATCACCACTGATATTTCTTTAGGTTACTGTATTATTTAACACTTGTACTGTTCAATAGCCTCTAAATTGGTCTTTATGTCTATAAATTTATCCTCTTATATTTGCCTGTCACACTGCCACTAACGTAACTCTTTACAAATAAATCTACTTGTATTTGTATATTTGTTTAAATCTTCATAAAATATCTCTTGAATGCCTATACTGGGGAGTTTTTGCAGGGCTGATATAATAAAAAAGAAAGTGGACCATGTGAATATATGACTTATTCCAAAATATATACACAAATTATGTGTAAACTAAACTAAACAAATGAAAGTTACCATTACATCCTTAATAGTTATAAAATAAATCTGCTCATGTTTTTAAATGTAATTTTCAAAACCTACAAGTAAAATCATTATTAACTGCAGCAATTTGGATAATTAACATGTAATCAAATCATCATGTAAAACATGCAAATCTCACCAAACGTCATGAGTTGTGCAAATTAAAGTCTAGCAAAATAAAATAACTTGTTATATCAGCCCTACAATAGGATAATTCCTCAGTGAGTATATCTTAGTGATTTGCAATTAATTACATGTGCATATCCAAGTTCCTAAAATTGATTTCCAAATCCTTCTTTAATAGACTTATTCTTCTTCATTTTTCTATACAAATTTTAGTGTCCGTAAACATGATTATCAATATCAATGTATCATATGTCCTGTTCTACATATTTGCATGTTTATGCAATATTTCACAAACTGGTGCCAGAGACCCTGGTAGACTGAACAAAGGAGGACAAACGTGAGAATAAAGACAAAGACAAAAGAGTATGTTTAAAAGAAGGGGTCAGGGAGCTCCTGGCTTCTAGTGAATAAGGGCCTTGAGCTTCTAGAGCCCTTTGTATTTATTGAGTTAAGGAGATAGGAGAAGGGGGTGGTTGTCAGTCAGCTGTTTGATTTAGTGCAGTCCTGCATGACTGCTTTCCATGAACAGTAGGTTCCAGACACTCCAGTAGATAACCTCAAGGACCACGGTGCCAGGGAGTGACTGCCCTCAGCATACCTTCTGGTGGCAGGCGTAGATGTGAATTTGCCCACATCCTGCATTCATAATAAACAGTTTGCTGTTTGATCACATAGCCTCCAGTGGAATGTGGAGTTTTTCATGACCCTCAGGCTTTCAGCTCCCCACAAACTAGTCCATTGCTAAATTACTTTATTTTATCCATACAGCAAAACACTGCTGAGCTGTGAAAACTTCCATGAGACATTTTCTGACTCCTCCCGACCAAGTTCAGTATTTTGGGGTACTCACAACTTCTGTGAACAGCCTGTATTTCATTGTTGCTCAGGCCGCAGTGTGATGTAGTTATCTGCATATACATTTGCATGGCTTTCTCTCTAACTAGGGTGTGGATTCCTGGAGATAACAAATAATTTATCTTTCACCTCTGTATCCTCCTCAGATATTTCTATGTCCACTCAAGCATGCATGTATATAAGTATAAGTATATATAAAGAGAACCCTTAGCTTTATTTTCTTCATCTGGAATATTTGTTCTCTGATACTCTTCATGTTAGGAGTAAGGATATGTCCACTGTTAAAGACTATATGTTAGTTGCTACAGCCAGAAATAAATCACAAGTATTACGTTCTAGCCTCCTGATTTTCACTCTGTACTATTAGGACCTACCTGAGGCCTTACCTTATGGTATGATCCTCACACCTTAAGTATGAGGATCTAATAGTCGTGAATTGAAAAGTCTTGACTGTACCAAAACAATTCCATTTATAATGTATGCTAATATGAATTCCATTGTTGTTCTTTTTCCTGACAGAATTCTAGCAAAGAGCATTTGCATTTGAATCCATACCATATTTAATCTATTCTAAGTCATTTCTTTTTTTCTTTTTTAGAATTTTTTATTTCCATACATTTTGGGGGAACAGCTGGCATTTGGTTATATAAGTTCTTTACTGATGATTTGTGAGATTTTGGTGCACCCATCACCCAAGGAGCATACACCAAACCAAATTTGTAACCTTTTATCCTTCACTCTCTTCCCACCCCTTTCCCCCAAGTCCCCAAAGTCCATTGTATCATTCTTATGCCTTTGCGTCCTTGTAGCTTAATTCCCACTTATGAGTGAGAACATACAATGTTTGATTTTTCCATTCCTGAGTTACTTCACTTAGAATAATAATCTCCAATCCCTTCTGGGTTACTACGAATGTCATTAATTCATTCCTTTGTATGACTGAGTCATAGTCCATCATATATATATATATATCATATATATATACACAATATAAATATAAATATACCACAATTAGCCAAATAGTTACAGCCAACTGATCTTCAACAAAGCAAACAAAAACATAAAGTGGGAAAAGGGCACCCTATTCAACAAATGGTGTTGCAATAATTGGCAAGCCACATACAGGAGAATGAAACTGGATTCTTATCTCTCACCTTACAAAAAGTCAACTCAAGATGCATCAAGACTTAAAAATCTAAGACCTGATACTATAAAAATTCTAGAAGATAACATATAAGTCATTTTATCTATGATAAAAATCTCTGTGACTAGATATATCTTACAGCTAAAAGTAAAGAAATCACTGTGTTGTAGTTTAATTAACCAAAGTTTATTTCTTGTGGAAATGTCTAATGATGGTAAATCTTATAGTGTGTGAACTATGAAATGGTAATTGAAGGGGGCCAGCCCCTCCACACCTGTGGGTGTTTCTCATTAGGTGGAGCGAGAGACTTGAGAAAAGAAAGAAACACAGAGACAAAGTATAGAGAAAGAGAAGTGGGCCCAGGGGACTGGCGCTCAGCATAGGGAGGACCCGCGCTGGCACCAGTCTCTGAGTTGCCTCAGAATTTATTGATCATTATCTTTACCATCTCGGAGAAGGAGATGTGGCAAGACAATAAGGTAATAGTGGGGAGATGGTCAGCAAGAAAACTTGTGAACAAATGCCTCTGTGTCATAAACAAGGTTAAGAAAATGTGCTGTGCTTTGAGATGTGGCAAGACAATAAGGTAATAGTGGGGAGATGGTCAGCAAGAAAACTTGTGAACAAATGCCTCTGTGTCATAAACAAGGTTAAGAAAATGTGCTGTGCTTTGATGTGCACATACATAAACATCTTTGTGCATTAAAGAGCAGTACTGCCACCAGCATGTCTCACCTCCAGCCCTAAGTCGTGTTTTCTTCTAGCTCAGTAAATAGAACACACAATAGGGTTTTACACCAAGACATTCCATTGCCCAGTGATGAGCAGGAGAGAGATGCCTTCCTTTTATCTCAACTGCAAACACGCCTTCCTCTTTTAGTAATCCTCCTCAGCACAGACCCTTTACGGGTGTCACGCTGGGGGACGGTCAGGTCTTTCCCTTCCCAAGAGGCCGTATCTCAGACTCTCATATGGGGAGAAACTTTGGACAATACCTGACTTTCCTAGGCAGAGGTCCCTGCGGCCTTCCGCAGTGTATTGTGTCCCTGGGTATTTGAGATTAGAGAATGGTGATGACGTTTAACAAGCATACCGTCTTCAAGCACTTGTTTAACAAAGCACATCCTGCATAGCCCTAAATCCATTAAACCTTGAGTCAACACAGCACATCTCTCTGCCAGCACATGGTTGGGGCTAGGGTTACAGATTAACAGCATCTCAAGGCAGAAGAATTTCTCTATTACAGAACAAAACGGAGTCTTTTATGTCTACTTCTTCTTACACAGACACAATAACAGTCTGATCTCTCTTTTCCCCGCAGTAATGGCCATAGAGAAGAAGGAAGCATGTTGAGAAATATTTCAGAGATAGCATTTCTGTGTCTTGGAAAATGTGTAATCATCTATATAATTAGGGTAATTACAGCTATGTGAAGGCCTAATTTAAAAGTAATTCCAATCTATTGCCATCTTTTAAAATAAATGCTATTGATTAAATTGTGGCCAAAGAGTTTAGATAGATTTGCCTTAAATCATGGATAGTGACGTAGGCAAAATCTGCTATAGAATGGGTAGTGCTGTTACCTGTCTGTTGGTTTGTTGTATATGTTCCCCACCTAAATATTAATATTACTCTTTAATGATCTAATATTAAAAACAAAGAAACAAACTTCTTTTCAAAGTTAACATTAATGTTTTTAACATTAGAAGCATAAAACGTGTTTTGCTGTAGGCCAAAAATATCCAGAACTAGCTCATATTCCCACATTTCCGAAGATGGTTCTGCTTAGATTGCCTGTAATAACAATAAAAAAGTGGTTCCAAAAGAATGAAAGTTGGTAGATCAAAACAAATTTTAGAATATAGGTTAGTTTACCCCTGCAATTTATTTCCAGTGTTCTTAAGAAGGCTGCTTATTCACGTTTAATTGATTTTTAAATTTTAGCATCACTTTTGTGGGGAAAAGAAAGATCAGCCTGTTACTGTGACTATGTAGAAAGAAGTAGACATAAGAGACTCCATTTTGTTCTGTATTCGAGATGCTGTTTATCTGTGACCCTACCCCCAACTTTGTCCTTGCAAGAGACATGTGCTGTGGTGTGACTCAAGGTTTAAAGGATTTTGGGCTGTGCAGGATGTGCTTTGTTAAACAAGTGCCTGAAGGTAGTATGCTTGTGAAAAGTCATCACCATTCCCTTAATCTCAAGTACCCAGGGACACGTACACTGACAAAGGTCACAGGGACCTCAGCCTAGGAAAGCTAGGTATTGTCCAAGGTTTCTCCCCATGTAGTAGTCTGAAATATGGCCTCGTGGGAAGGGAAAGACCTGATCGTCCCCTAGCCTGACACCTGTGAAGGATCTATGCTGAGGAGGACTAGTATAAGAGGAAAGAAGGCCTTTTGGTGGTTGAGATAGAGAAAAGCATCTGTCTCCTGCCCGTCCCTGGGCAATGGAACATCTAGATGTAAAACCCGATTGTATGTTCTGTTTACTGAGAAAGGAGAAAACCGCCTTAGGGCGAAAGGTGGGACGTGCTAGCGCAATGCTGCTCTTTATGCACTAAAAAGATTTATGGAGATGTTTACATATGCATATCAAGGCACAGCACTTTTCCTTAAACTTATTCATGTCACAGAGATCTTTATTCATATGTCTTACGGCTGACCTTCTCCCTACAATGATCCTATTATCCTGTCACTTCCCTTTTTCTAAGATGGTAAAGATAATGATCAATAAATACTGAGGGAACTCAGAGACCGGTGCCTGTGTGGGTCCTCTGTATGCTGAGCATAGGTCCCCTGGGCCCACTTTTTCTTTCTCTATACTTTGTCTCTGTGTCTCATTTCTTTACTCAAGTCTCTGGTCCCAACTAACGAGAAACGCCCACAGGTGTGGAGGGGCGGGCCACCCCTTCAATTTTTTGCTTGTTATTGACTTTTCTGTTGAGGAGATTTTCAGTCTGCAATAAATAATTGCTTATATGGTTGATTCTTTGGAGTGTGGATGTTAAAAAACATGAACTGTTATGCCAACATATTTGTTAGGAACTCTGTAATTTGTTCCATTAAAAGTGGTGTTTAAAAATGACCTCCCCCCACCGATAATTACCGTATACAACTAGAGACATAATATAATTATATGTATTAATATGACAGTTACTAATAGAAGAGAGGTGTTATACATTACTGTCTTGCACAGTGTTAATGAGTCTGTCAGATAAAATATTGTATTTTGAAAATTGAATTGAATTATAAAACAATATGGCCATACTCTTTATTACAGAAGTTGAGGTGTAGACTGTGAAATATTACTCAGGGCCTGGATGAAAGGCTTAATATTCTTAGCATTTCAATGCTAAAAATGTAATTTTTTGAGGAATATATATATATGTTAATGACATATTAAATACCTATAGCCAAAAAAAGCACTCTCAATAAATGATGTTGTGAACATTGCTATATAGTTTGGCAATGGAAGCTGGACATTTATTTTGTAAGCATCCATTCATTCAACAAACATGTACAAAGCAAATAAAAACCAATAAATTTAAAACTCAGATCATATAAACTTGAGACAAAATATATAATGGATGTATTTTGGGATATATTTAGGATTTATTTTTACTGCATTTATTCTTAAGTTGCCCAAAATATGAGTATAAAAACATGAAAATGTAAACTACTTATTAAAAAGTTTTATTGCTATATAAAATTAAATTACATTACCAAATTATGGTTTTTTTATAAATTTTATCCTTAGAAGCTAATACTTTTAAATCTGGAATATCTTCTAAATCATTATGGAAAACATTAACACACAGTGGAAAAAAGAGAAAATGATTGAACAGAAACTTCACAGAAAATAGTTGAAAACATCATTGAAAATTAGTTGCTTAGATTTTACAGATCCCTCCCTTTCTTTCTCTTCTCGCCCTAATTTTCAGGTTGAAACAGAGATAAATCTACTATCTTATATAACTTGGCATTTGGATATTATATTATATTATATCCATATTATAGCCAAAATACATTATAGGGATAATGTTTCTTTACACCATTTTCGGGGTGATTTATTCAATTTGAACATATCATTTCACTGGATACAAAACGTGGAATAGAGAAAGAAACTTAAATGCCAGATCTGCAACCTGTGGTTCAGTCACTTGTACCCCTTCCCTCATTCTGAATTACTCTTTCCATTCTATCAGGCCACGAAAGTCACCAACTGCTAAGAGAGCTTACTGTTGGTGACTGTCATTCCCTTTGAAACAAGCTGCCCAGTAGAGTCTCATCTTAGTTACCATTAACAAAAATAGCCAAGAAAAATATAGGTCTCCTTACTATACAGAAATTGTGAGAAAAATTATTAGATTCAGCATGTGATTTGGCACCTTGGAAATTTGTTCCCTAGATCTTAAAGGGTGACCACCGCCTTCTGTTGCATTTGTTTTACCTATTTTACCAAGAATCAATTGCATTTATAATTAATATAAAGAGATGAAAACTGAGAATCTTGATATTTACTGAAGTGTTCAGATACAGAAAGATGTACACACTCTAGGTAATAAGAGAAGAGGATTTTCCTTGTACCCTGTGCATTGGAAACTGCAAGTCCTTCAGAAGCTGTGTTTGTTGAACCTAGTCTCATTTTCATGTCCACTCTCGTAGTCCTTACACTGTGCTTTTGCTGCTGGGGCTTGCAAACTGCATTCCCCAGATGTCCTTTCTAGCTGCCTTCCTTTTAGATTCCACCAGAGGAAGTAAGGGGATAAAGGTAGGAGGGGGAGAAGGGAAGATGGGAAAGAAATGGAAAAGAGAGAAGAAGAAAATCTCTTCTTGATTTTCCAGTTCCTCTTAGTGTGAATTTAGCCACAATGGATAGTTGGTGGATTCCAGCTTTCCATGATAACCTGTCCAGAGGCAGGAGCAGCCGTCTAGCACAGCCTTCTTTGGACCATGTCTGAGTGTGTCACAGGAAACTGGAAATCTGAGTCTTAACCCAACCTCAGAGGCCCTGACACACTGAGCGTTATGCCTCTTCCTCAAGGGATTAACATCGGCTGACTGAGCGGCTTCCATGAAGCTCTGATGTTCTGGGGACAATGTTTCTTCCCTATTGCCCTCCAATATCAAGAGCAACAGCTACTTCCTAAACTCAACAATCTTTAAATAATAGAGCATCACCTGTGTGCTCTTTTGGGTCTCTAATCATTAACATTTCATGAATTAGATACTGCAGAGCATTTGTTTCCCTAAGTAGACCCTGACTGCTAGAACACTCATGACAATGTGGACCAACTCACAGGTCTTGAAGGCTCTCGAAGTGCTCTAAATCTGCATAGTAATCCCAATATACTTACCATAAATTCACCAATATCTATTCATCCATGCATTTCATAAAAATAAAAGATTTTTTAAAAACTTCTCATATGCCACTGATGATGAAATAGATAAAAAGTTAAATAAACCCCAAGACTCAATGACTTCATTTAGATACACACTGAGTCACTTCCTGATGTCAGTAAGTACACATACATTGTGAAATTTTAATCTCAATAAAATTCCATGAGGTTAAAAGCATTATCCCATGTTAAAACGAAGGAAACCGAGGACCGAAGAAGGTAAATTACTTGACAAATTAAAAAGCCAGGGTCAAAACACCAATCTCAGTTTTGAAAAACTAAAACCTATTGCCTTTCTAATATTATTACAGACACAAAGAGAGAAGTTTAATTTAAACAAGTAAATACAATGAGGAAATTGACATAAGTTGTAATGGAGTCACAAAGAAATCATCAATGGTGCATATAATGTAATAGGGAATTAAGAAATGTGGTTTAGGTACATATGGAAAGAATAAAATAAAAGAAAGTTCAGCAAAAAAAAAAAAAAAAAAAAACATGAAAAGAACATGAACAGAGGTTAAAAGTCATCTTATAAGTGTCAGTAAGCATCTCTTCATCAATAGATTTTAGAGTTAGTATGAAGATGAACAGTAAAGATAAAGTAAGAGAAGAGGGTTAATTCAGAAATGCTGTGATTCATAATAATGGTTCTAAATTATTACCTGTACATATTTATATTATATATGTGTGTGTGTGTGCGTGCATGTGTGTGTGTGTGTATAATAGAGAGAGAAAAAACTAATAATTATGTTCCAGAGATTATTATAAGCTCCTTTTATGTGATTCCAGGTTCTTTAATGCAATGCCCCTAGAGTCCTGTGAAATTATTATTTTTGTCATCTATCAAATGACATAGTACCCAAAATTTCAATGACACTGGACTCTGCAACAGCAGAAACAAAATAATGAAGAATAAAACAAAATAAACAACAAACATAAAAAATCAAACAATGACAACTACATATATATTCATAGATATATGGAATTCTCATTCTGTACAAACTTTGACGATGGTGTAATCGTCATTATAAATAATGGAAATTTTATTTGTAAAAGAATCATAGTTTCCATAATGGATACTGAAATAAAATGTAACTCCTCTGAGTTCTTCATTAGATTTGTGAAGGTTTTACAGAAAATTAAATGTTTGTATCTTAATAATGCTGTGGCTCATATCCATTTAAAACATCTCAAATTTATTTTTACAAAAGTTGGCTGCAAATTGTAAAATATGTTCAATCCTATTACCTTAAATGTAAGAGAAACAAAGATAAGTGATTCAAAAAAGGCTCACTCATAACTACTGAGCTCCTTCTTCTCTCTACTACAACGCTGTGCCCCTCCCATGAACCCCCGCTTGCCACTACTTGGGAATCCTGAATTGTGCTAATAAAATCTTCCCTAGGAGTGAATTTTGTTCATCACTTTTCTGAGAGCTTCTTTCACATCCTTATTTCTCAGGCTGTAGATCAGAGGGTTCAGCATGGGAATCACGACCGTGTAGAACACGGTGGCCACCTTATCAGCATCTCCACTGTTGCCTGAACTTGGCCTGCAATAAACAGAAAGGATTGTTCCATGGAAGACAGTGATGGCAGTGAGGTGAGAAGCGCAGGTGGAGAAGGCTTTATGCCGGCCCTCTGCAGAGCGCATCTTCAGGATGGTGGTGAGAATTAGCAGGTAGGAGGTCAGGATGATCACGATGGTAACACTCTCATTTAAAGTGGCCACTAGGAACAGCAGTGCCTCATTCACAGTGACATCAGAGCAAGCAAGACTTAGGAGAGGGGGTAGGTCACAGAAGAAGTGGTTTATCACATTAGATCTATAGAAGGAGATCCTAAGAGCTAAGCACAAGTGAATCAGAGAACACACCATCCCACAGAAGTAGCAGCAAGATGCCAGCTCCACACGCAGCTTCTGAGACATGGTGACCGTGTACATCAGGGGGTTACAGATGGCCACAAAGCGGTCATAGGCCATCACGGCCAGCAAGAAGACCTCAGTGACCCCACAAGTGCAAAACAAGTAGAATTGCACCATGCACCCCAGGAAGGAGATGGCTTTGTCCTTGCTGAAGATATTAGCCAACATTTTTGGCACAATTATTGAGGAATAGCAGAAATCTACAAAGGACAAATGGCTGAGGAAAAAGTACATGGGGGTGTGGAGCTGAGAGCAGACCTGAATCAGTGCAATCATGCCCAGGTTGGCTAAAAACGTGACTCCATAGATGAGAAGGAACAGTAGGAAGAGGCCGACTCTCAACTCAGGGACATCTGATAGTCCGAGGAGAATGAACTCAGCCAGAGCAGTGCAGTTTTCCTTGCCCATGTCTCCAACTTATATGAGATTGGAGGAAAAAGAAACTTAAAAATTGTTCTTCATTATATAGTCTAAATTTTAGTTTTGGCTGTATCCTGTAAAAAGACATCAGAAAAAGTTGGATAGTTAATCTTATCAGCAAAGAATAAAACTTTTTGTGAAATGTTTAAAAGTCCAACATTGTGTAACACAAATGCATAAACTTAGTTTAGTTCAAAGATCAAACAAAAATATTAGCATTTATATGAATTTATATTGTTCTTTTAATTAGTCTTTCACAATTGACAGCTTTGCACTGAATCATTGGGAATGAGATCAACTTACTATTTAATTACCCTCCTTACTCTTTCAAATTCAAATCCCATTTTCTTAGTCAACGCCAAATATTGGGATCATAGAAAATAATATTTAGAATCTATGGTACCTCTCTCTGAATTTTTCATTACAGTGATAAGAAATACACTTATTTAAGATGTTAACAGTCAAGTGTTTGTATTTTACTGATATATTTTAGATGAAGAAACTCATTTTATAATCTGTATTAGTATATTCTCTGTAAAATTATCACGGTGATTTGGTTAATTACACTTTTCAGTGTCAGCCATGGTTTAGGGAATTGGTACTCTTGAGGACAACTTACTGTAACTATGATTCCTCAGTCTTAAAAAATTGTGTATTAAATAAATTTACTGCTTTCAATCTATTTGAAGACCTGATCAAAGATGTGCACAGGAAATTACTAGGAAAACTTCCCACTGCTGCTTTGCAGTATTATTTGTAATATTAAAACTTAGAAATAAAATATCAAATAAGAGAAGATGATCACAATTGTAGTGTGTACAATATAAAAGCATGCAGTTATATAAAGGATAACTTTAAATCATTTTAATGATATCAATAAATGACTGTGAAAAGGGATAAAATAGTTAAAAACAGCCAGAATGTAGAGAAAAAATATTATATATTATGATAATGTATAATATAAATATATATATTTATTCCACACACACAATCATATACTTAATCCTTGCAACATCCATGAACATAAATATTTATTTTAAAAAATCTATTAACTTGTCTTACTTCTCCCAAAGTATCATTATTATGGAGTGAAATGGGGAAAGAGGTTGGAATTTTTTAAATTAGGGACACATACTTTTCAGACCTTTGACACACAGCAAACGTAAAGTGAGGGTGAGAATCCTATCATTCTTTCTCTTCCTGACCCTTGATAGATCCATACATCATTGTAGAGGCACCAATCAAGCACTCCTGGAAGAAAAAAATCTGGACTAGAGACCAACACAGCCAGACATTTTTCCCATTCTTCAGCTGATTTCAAAGATATGCAGCGTGCATATTACTAAATGCCAGGTTGACAATTTTAAAAATTGTTTTGATGATATGGTTTTCTCTCTTAAAATGACCAGGAGAGGTGAGTTGTGTATCCTTCCCTGAGTCCAAACTAATACACACTTTTGAAAGTCCTTTCCTGCTTTCAAATCTAAAGAAAAAAAAATCAAGCTGTTAATTGCACACAGAGCAGTGATTCTTTGTCAAAAGTGACTTTGATCCCACTGGTGTATTTGTCAATGTCTGGGGACATTTTTGGTTGTTACAACAGGAAGGGAGTGCTATTGACATGTAGTGGGGATGCTGTTGAACACTCTCCAATGCCCTCTACAAAGCACATGAAGGCCCCTGCCCACAGCACACAAACAAAACGTTATCTGGACCAACATTTCAATGATGCCTTAGTTGACAACCCTGCCATAGAGAGGTATTTCGACATGCTTTTCACAAAGACAGAATAATTCCTCTTCTTTCTGCTTCAGAGGTGGTTCTCATGTCCATGACCCTCCATGTCCCTCCATGAACAGTCCTGTTCCTGTTGCCTTTTGCTGCCACCTTCAGCATCAAGGTGACTTTGGAGATAATCTCCATGCAGTGTTTACTAGGTTGTATGGACAGAGTTAGTGTGATAGAAGGGAAAGAGAGAAGGATAGAGAAAACAAATGTTCATCCCAATTTGTTCAGACTACTTTTCATCTCACACTAATAGCTGTTATATTTGCTATTGCAGATGAAATAGTTTCCACTTCCCACCAAATTGTCCCTTAATACACAATGAGAAAAATATTGTCATCAAGCAGTGCTCAAACCATGGCATTTAAAAAAACATTATCTGATTAAGAGAGGGATAAAATACAGATTTTAAAAATTACATAATACTATTTCCTTCCTTTAGACTTCCTCCTTCAGCAATGTATGACTATAATAAATTACCTCGATGAGGAACGAAAGTCAGGGTTCCAGCTCCCAGAAAATATAATTTATGTTCATTCTAAAAAGTACACAATGCAGTTCAACCAACCAACCTATTGGACAGACATCGCTTCCCTATTTCTGAAGACGCTATGATGGAAAATGCTGTGCTTTATATTTGTGTGTGTGTTTGTGTGTGGGTGTGTCCCTGGGGCCCACATTTCATAAACTTCCCAAAACGATCACTGATCTCTGTGGGATATCGACAAGATATCAAGGAAACCATCGTATCTTGGGACTCCAACAATTATTGATCATTATGGAATATAAAAGGGGTGAGAAAAAATCCAGCTTGGTGCATATTATTGTAATCTAACACAATTACATTCAGAGTTCATGATGAATTGCAGAACACTGTAGGCCACATCCAAGCATTGCCTCTGAGAGTCAGTACTCACATTGCCATTATGAAATATATGAATAGGTCTTATAAACTTCGTCTGTCTTATTATACTCAAAAACTCCGTCCTACAGAACACAGAGTCTGAAACCACACCAGAGATCCTCCAAATACCAGAAAGGGGTGGGGATAATGAATCTCTTTTAGTAAGAATAATAATTGGTTACATTTACTAAGTACTTCCCCTGTGCCAGGTACTATTCTATATACAACTGTGAACACATTTTTTTCTTCATGAAAATGGTTGGCATCAGTACTGTTATTTCCCCTTTAAAAATAAGGTTATGGAGGTACAGCATTTGTAACTTGCCCACAGTCACACACAGATTCCTTGGTGAAGAGTAGCCAAGCGTGACTTTTTGTTCGTGCCATCTGTGCATCTGTAAGGAAGAGCAGAGCTCCAGAATGGTACTGGTGTGAGTGACTCCTTCTTCCATGCTGGTTGGTCATTAAATGGGAATTTCTCATGGACCTCCCCAAGTTCTGCCTCCTTCCTGACTAGATATAGGAAGGTCAACCTGAACAAAGTGTTCAAGTCACAGTCTGTGTGACCCTAGAGAGAGCAAACATTTGAATAATTCCATGGATATAATGAGTTACAATCTATCTGTGTTTTCCAAAATTGATCTGGGAATTCTCTGAATTGGAGGAGCCTATCTGGGTCTCCTTTTGTACCTAGCATTCTCACAACCACTTTTTCTCACTCTTTAAAAGCAAGTGATTTCACTAATCCATTCACATCTTTCCATGTGAATCACTCTGATGAGAAAAATAAAAGCCAATATGCAAGGCCTAAACTTGAAATGCTGCTATCCATGAGGCCTGAAGTTGCCTTTAATCAAAGCACTTCAAACCCATTGTATGACTTGTTTCTCTTTTGTGTTTATAAATTTCTTTTCATGGAAAAGAAAGGCAGTTGACATGTATTCTAGCCGGTATAACCTTGGCCAAGCGTGATGACTAGTGACTGCAATCCCAGAACATTGGGAAACCAAGGTGAGCAGATTGCTTGATCTTAGGAGTTCAAGACAAGCCTGGGAAGCATGGTGAAACCCTTTCCCTACCAAAAAATTAAAAAAAAAAAGTTAACCGGGTTTGATAGCATGCATCTGTAGTCCTAGCTACTTGGGAGGATGAGATGAGAAGATCACTTGAGCACAGGAGTTCCAGGCTTCAATGTGCTGTGCTTGCACCACTGCACTCCAGCCTGGGTGGCAAGAGAAATTCTGTCTCAAAAAAAAAAGCCATTGGCTATTGATTATGAATATATGCATAATATATACATATTGATATGGTTTGGCTGTGTCTCCACCATGTTAGCCAGGTAGTCTTGAATTGGATAAATGATATAGTTTCTGTTAAATCTCTGTCCTCTTCATTAGTTCTTTTCCCTGCTGTCTTCACCACCTATTCTGACCAGTGTCTCCTCTGCATGGAATTCTTTTCCTTGGGTTTTGGTCAAATGTAAAGTTTTTTGTTAAGCCTTCTGTGAACACACTATTATAATTTAAGAGTTCCCTTACTACCCAACTTTACAGTTTAAAATACTTAACGTGGTTAAAACATATTTTTAATCTTTATATATTACATTTATATTATAGTACATCCTCACTTAACATCCATGGTAGGTTTTTGGAAATTGTAACTTCAAGGGAAAAGATGTACAATGGAACTATTTTTTTTTTCTCATCAATATTACAACAAAACAATGTGGAACAAAATGACCTAATTTGAGGACCAACTATACATTATTTCCTTAAAGTCACACTTTAAGAACCTATTGATGATGTTAAGTGAGACATTACTTATTTAATTTTTGTTTCTACCTGCTAGAACAAAAGTTTCAGGAAAGCAGGGATTTTTCATTTTTTGTTCACTGATATGTTGCAAGCTCCTACATCAGGAATTAGCTCAAAGTATATGTACCAGGAATATGTATTGAATGATAAATAGTCCCTTGCATGTAACTGAGAATAGAGCCAAACCTACCAGAGCTTTGGGAAATCAGAGCACAGAGAAAAGAACCACACACACACACACACACACACACAGAGGATGCTTTTAGAAAATGCGATGTTTTAATATAAATATATACTATTGTCATCTTTTAAGGGAGTGAAAGATGTACCACCCCAAAATATGCCAGAATGGTATATTGATTATTTTGAGTGGAAAACATTGAAGAATTTATAATTTCAGAAAGGATGACCTGATCTGTCTCTTCCCACATGCAGCCAGTGGTGAAGTTTCCTCTGGGATAGGCATCCTCTCATCTCAGGGCTAGCATGTGGCCCTTATCACCATGGACTTGAACTTAGAGACTACAGGGGACCTGAATAAACATACCTAATGAAGAATCCTTATCTTCCACGTGGTTTACAGCCCCCTTATCTATGTTCTAGTGACTCCCCTAGAAAACTTCACCACCCTCGCCAGACTTGCTTTGTCCTGTCATTCTTCTAAAATTCATTGTTCTTTGTCTACAAAGTATAAAAGCATCTTGTTTAGGTGATTTTTCAGACATCATTGACATGTGAAGATCCTGGGTATATGAGAAACTATAAAATCAGTGTACTCATTATTATTTTTCTTGTAAGTTTCAAAGGTATGAGTGCAGGTTTGTTCCACAGGTACACTTGATTCATGAGGGTTTGCTGTACAGATTATTTCATCACTCAGGCATTAACCTGTTAGTTGTTTTTCCTGCTCCTCTCCCTCTTCCCAACCTTCACCTCACAAGGGCTGCAGTGTGTGCCATTTCCCTTTATGTCTCCATGTGTTTTCATCATTTAGTTCCCAGTTATAAGTGAGAGCATGTGGTATCTGGTTTTCTTTTCCTGTCTTAGTTTGCTAAAAAATAACGGCTCCCACCTCCATCTATGTCCCTGTAAAGACCTGATCTCATTCTTTTTGATGACTGCATAGTATTCTATGCTGTATACTTACCACATTTTGTTTATCCAGTCTATCTTTGATAGGCATTTAGGTTGATTCTATGTCTGTGCTATGGTGAATAGTGCTGCAGTGAACATATGCATGCATATGTCTTTATAATAGAATGATTTGTATTCCTTTGGGCAAATGTCCAGTAATGGAACTGATGGGTCAAATGGTATTTTTGTCTTTAGGTCTTTGAGGAATCGCCACCCTGTCTTCCACAGTGGCTGAACTCATTTATGCTCCCACCAATGGTGTATAACCTTCCTTTTTCTCCATATCTGTTATCTTTTTCTCCAGTATCTGTTATTTTCTTTACTTGTAAATAGTTACTATCCTGACTGGTGTTAGATGGCATCTCATTGTGGTTTTGATTTGCCGTGACCCCCCTGGACCTGGCTTTCACTATCTTGTGTGTGTCCTTTATTTCTCAGCCTGCCTATCCACCTGGGAACAAAAAAAGAGTCCTGTTGCATTGCGGGCTGCTGGCCAGATCCCACAGTATTTCTCTACTTAACAGTGATGTTGAGCTTTTCAAAATTGGCCTGTTGTCAACTTGGTTTCTAGCTGAAGAGCCCACTAAGAGCTAAGAGGGGTTCAGGGTGCTTTCTGGATCTCCTACAAAAATTGGCCCCAACGTGTGGCCATCCTTTACTGTTTGGAACACTACCCTCTCCAGAACTGCTGCACTGAGATCCTGAACCTCTGACAAAAGGTCTACAGAGGTCAGATTTCTTTCTGTCAGCTTCCTGGATCTCTATTGTAGGGGCTGGTTGAGAAGGGAGTGGTAAGACTCTGTCTTTTTCCCTCTCTAAATTGGAATTGGCAGGAGAAAACACTTGTGAACTAGTTCTTTCAGTAAAAAGTGACTTTTGGTGTTCTTGTGAATACTCTTGAATTCTACTTGATCCTTTTCATCTCAGAAATTGTCTTCATTTGTCTTTGCCTTTTTGTGTCATTTGTCCTAAGGAGAGGAACCATAAGGTAGCACACACAGGTACAGGTCAATCTGAAAAGACTGAGGAATGGAGGCACATGATTTTAAGCAGCACTTTCTTTGTCCAAACATGTCAACCTCTCACAGTTTTTCTCATCTCAACCTTGTTCCCTGGATTTGTGCTGGGAAACTCCCATCTCAGTGTTGCCTGCCCAGTGTCACAGATTATCAGGCCTATACTGAAGGTGTCTCACATTCAGTGAGTGACTAGAGATCTGAGAGTGAATTTTTGGATCATGGAGGCTGCACTTTCTGCACTCGCTCCAGAAACACCACTTGCATCCCTAGTAAACGTTTATTCTAAACCTAGGAAGTTACTTCCTGGTCTTTCCATAAAAAGGCTTGTTGTATTAAGTCACCATTGGACTATACACACCAGTAAAGATCCTAATTATCAATGGGAAAAAGGCAAATATTTGAATTAGAAAAACTTCTATATTAAAAAGATTAGGGAACTCTCATTTTAAACAATTTGGCTGTTAGTACTTATGGAAAGATCAGATAGAATGAAGAACTCAGAAAAGTATACGACTAGTCTTAAAATTTATCCTAACAAAGTTAAAGAACAAACAGCAGACCTAGAGCAAAAATTGAAATCAGCTCCCGCTGTAAGTCCTGCTGCTCCACCCACTGACATCCCACTTGATAACCAGCTCTGTCCCTGACCAAGCAGAAAATCTAGTGGACCTCTGTACTTCTGGTTTGGACACCTTGAAGCAGTATTTTTGTCCAATGATGCCACAGGTTCCTCTCTGGTGAACCATCAGTACCTCCAGAGCATGGTGATTCTAAAGTAAAATGGAGGCCAAGAGGCCAAACAATCAACTTCTGATTAGAGTTTTTGATTTTTTAACATTTACTTTACGTTCAGGGGTACAGGTACAAGTTTGTTTAAAGACAAATTGGTGTCACAGGAATTTGGTACAGATTATTTTGTCGCCCAGCTAAAAAACATAATACCCGATAGGTAGCTTTTGATTCCTCGATTGTTTTTAATATTTGAACCAAACACTCATGCCAAAACTGCACCTAACAAAATCATCATTATATTTTTAATATTATTAAATGCCCAATCCGTGTTTAAATTACCCCAATTGTCTCAACGACGTATTTTTCCAGTTAGTTTGGATCAAGAGTCAAGATGTGGTTGTTACAGCCAGTTTATTTTGTTATATAACCAGTCTTTGTGTGAGAGCCTGTGTGTGTGTGTATGTGTGTGTGTGTGTGTGTGTGTGTGTGTACGTGTATGTCAGGTAATTTTTTTGCAACGGAAAATAATAATTCAGCACTCTCTGTATTTTGCTTAGTGCTTCATTTTGTGTCATTTTATTTATTTCTGTACTAATTATTTTTAATGCTGAGATTAATAATATTTATTAGCTTAGGTTCATTCTTTCAGTTTTTTTAATGAAACAAAAATTCTGGCCGGGCTTGGTGGCTCACATCTGTAATGCCAGCACTTTGGGAGGTCAAGGCGGGCAGATGACGAGGGCAGGAGATGGAGACCATCCTGGCCAACATGGAAGATGGTGATAGCTGTCAGGTGGGAGGTGCAGGTGGAGAAGGCTTTGTGGCACCCACTAGCAGAATGGATTTTTAGTACAGTCACAAAAATGAACACACAGGAAGTGAAGATGATCAGTAGCGTACGCACCTCATTGAAGGTGGTGAAGCCGAAAAGCAGCAGATGGGGGATGAGTATATCAGAGCTAGACACAGCGATGAGAGCAGTATACTCACAAAAGAAGTGGTTGATTACACTCTACTAAAAATACAAAAATTAGCCAGGTGTGGTGGTGCACACCTGTAGTCCCAGCTACTTGGGAGGCTGAGGCTGGAGAATCTCTTGAACCCAGGAGGTGGAAGTTACAGTGAGCCGAGATTGTGCCATTGCACTCCATTCTGGCAACAGAGCAAGACTTTGTCTCAAAAAAAAAAAAAAAAAAAAAAGCGAAAGTTCTTCATAGATGACTCTGACTACTGTACATTGCAATCCATTGAGAAGCACATGGTAACTGGTTGATGATAACTGTCCAACTTTTAGTGAAGATCATTCTGTTCTCTGAATTCAGGTTGTGTCAGCTTAATTACTTCATCTTAAAATTACTCACAAACTTTTTGCCTAATAGTTGTTATGTCCGTTGAAATCATTACCTTTATTCATTTTTAAAATGTGGAGTTCTACAACTGTGATTGTCTAATTTCATCCTTGTTTATGCTTTTATTTCTTCTGAAATTCACCTCATTAATTGGTAGGTGATGCTGAAATACAATTTGTATAGGAAAAATAGAATAAATATTATTTAATTACTTATTTTCAGAGTCATGAATTGGTACCCTAATAACCATTGATATTAAACGATGGTTTATTTAGTTTTTTTCTTTCTTAGTGTCTAGATGTAAGCATATATGAGGACTTTAAATCAATTGTAATTGATATTCATTTTTATGTTTAAAATTTTTTTTCTGACCATAAACCAGCATCAGCCACTTCAAATTGCTTCCTATGCCTCTTTGAGACAATCTGATTAGCTGCTGATAGTATTCTAGCTTTCTGGAGCATTAAACTGCCCCAGGCTCATCTTGACTATTTTCCACCCAAGACTTCAAATTAGCCATTTCTTCAAGAAGCCCTACTTTTGTTTACAGGGAAAGGGTTTCTTTTTAGAGAAAATTTGGGGAATGTTGCTTGAATTTGTAGAGTATTTATTACTAAATATTTGTGTTTATTTAGTCATTCATCTAAAGGTTAGAAATAATTTTGAAATATGGTTTCTCAGTGTTTTCAGATAAAATGTTTATTTTCATTCATTTTGTATAAACTGGACTAGATAAAACTTGTAGAGATTTTTGAACCTGATAATACTGGGAATGCTATATCAATTCACATTTCACAATTCCATAAAAATCTCATACAAATATATGCTCTAGGCTTTAGAAACATTTTAGTCTCTGTTTGGGTTGTTCGTTTGGATTGAAAACAACTTTTGAGACTAGTTCAGTGAAATGGAACTTGTGTGTGTATTAATTTCCAGAAAGCATCCTTCACATCTTTATTCCTTAGGCTGTAGATCAGAGGGTTCAGCATGGGATTGACAACTGTGTAAAATACAGAGGCCACTTTGACTGTTTGCTGAGAGTTTTTGGAGTTGGGTACACAGTAAAGGGAAAGGATGGTCCCGTGGAAGATGGTGATAGCAGTCAGGTGGGAGGCACAGGTGGAGAAGGCTTTGTGGCGCCCACTAGCAGAATGGATTTTTAGTACAGTCACAAAAATGAAAACATAGGAAGTGAGGATGATCAGTAGCGTACACACCTCATTGAAGGTGGCGAAGCCGAAAAGCAGGAGGTGGGGGATGAGTATATCAGAGCTAGAGACAGCAATGAGAGCAGTATACTCACAAAAAAAGTGGTTGATTACATTAGGTCCAGAGAAGTTTAGCCGGAGAGCATAACAAAGGAGTACCAAGGGACCAAACATGCCCCAGAGATATGACCCAGCCACCAGCAGGGCACAGAGCCTCTGTGACATGGCCACTGTATAAAGGAGAGGATTGCAGATGGCCACAAAGCGGTCATAGGCCATCACTGCCAGCAAGAAAGACTCTGTCACCACAGCAGTGCAGGACAGGAAGTACTGCATCATGCAGTTAAAGAAGAAGATGCTTTTATCTGCCATTACCAAGGTCTCAAGCAGCTTGGGAGTGACAATGGAAGAGTAACAAAAATCAACAAAAGAGAGATGACTAAGGAAAAAGTACATAGGAGTATGAAGTTTGGGGTTAATCTTGATGATTACGATCATCCCAAGATTTCCTACCACGGTGATAACATATATCAGCAGAAACACAAGGAAGAGAGGAATCTGAAGCTTTGGGTAATCTGTGAAACCTAAGAGGGCAAAGGTGGTCTCCATGCTCAGATTCCTTAAAACCACCATCATAATTCCTTTTAATGGGAGGGTTGAAGAGAGTTTTTCCTGCCAAAGCAAAATATGGGGTAAGTGATAATTATGTCATGACTTTCTTTGATTAAAAGAAAAAAATAAGAAGAAACAGTTATTGGTCCTAGTTTTGTCCAAGAAGAGCATGCCTCATGCAGGCAGCTGCTATGTCTATAACAAACCAAGCCAAGTCTTTGGAGTGTCTTTCCATTTTTATTACACTTTCTTATATATATGAATATATATAAGAATGTATGTGTGTGTATATGTATACAGTAGTATACACATCCACACATTAGCTAGTAGCATGACATGCACATAACTTACAGGAAATGTTTATACATAAATATATAAACTAATAAAGATTCTGTGGAAAAATGTAAAATCTTTACCTCAAACAACAGCATACATTGCTACTGTATTTGTTTATATAGACAAATTGATTAAAATATTTAGAATATGTTTCTATTCTAAGGATAAAGGAAAATGTTGTAGAAATCTAGAAAAAGAGCACACTAATTCCACTTTTTACCAACTTTTATTCTATAAAGGCTACTTCTTTCATTGAATATCTTAGTTGCTGAGGAGTTGATAAGGACAATGGCCTACTTTTGAGCTCTTGGTGGAATGGGCATTTTATCTGGATTTATGACTTAAGGGTCTGCATCTACTATAGCTCAAATATTGCATAAGTATCTTACTCTTAACAAGTATCTTATAAGAGTCTCAAGATTTATCAGGCAAAAGTTCCCTTAAGCTTGACTAGTTTTCAATCTTATAAAACTTTATATACTAATTTAAGATGAATATAAAGGAAATATGGATAAAATCCATTTCCAAGTAGCAAGTTTACACTATTCATCATGAGATAATTGTCAACGGATATGAGGCTAAATATTTCCATCAGGGTTGACCTCATTTTTAAATATTATTGGGCTCAGAATTGAATTACACAGTGATTTAACATTTAAAAAGTCAAAGGCACCAGTTACCTATTAGGAAGACCCTATTTTCAGTTTCATAGAAAACCTGGATAAACTTACCTGCTACATACAAAGAAACAGGCTGCCACCCTCCTGTCTCTTCAGACTGAGCATACTTGAGGCACCAAGACTCTTTCATCTAACTTTATAGCCCTAGGGACTCAAACTCTGGAGAATCACTAACAACTTACTCTTTACGAGCATCAAAACAGGCAATTAAGCCAAATGCCAAGTCTCTTGTGTCACATTTAGTGACTGGAATTTCCTTGAAGTTACACAGAAAAAAAAAAAAAAATGCAGCATGAAGTTAACTATCAGGCTTTGCTTGCACATAATTAAAATTACAATAAAACTTTAAATACTGCCTCATCTGTTCCAAAATTCAGTGTGCCTCTTGGATTTTGACCAAGTTACTCAACTTACTTACAGAATGACCCAAAAGTTGTCCATTTGGAGTGGATCCCAAAACAAGAGAAAACTTACAACAAACTCAGTAAGCAAGCAAACTGTTGTGCTATTGTCCTGTGTGACACAGTATATATTATTATCCTTGAAATATATTTATCAGGTAGGGTTGTTCAGAACTTTAGATAGGCCTTTATAGTGAATTGCATGTCAGATCTTTAGGAGTTTAAAGAAAAGCAATATCTTACTCTGCAGTTGAGTACTATTCATTTGAGAGTCAGTTTCTGACTTTTTAATGGACTGCTATTAGAGACTGAATAATTGACAATAGCGACCAAGTACCATGAGGTGTGCAGCTCTCATTTGTGAATGGCATATAGTCTATCCTGCATATATCCTGCATATACATACACAGCAGCCAATAGCACTCCTATACCTGAAAACACAAGTAAATTTCATAATCAAGTGGTACAGATGTCCATGGCCCATACCCTTGCCATATTACTTCTTCTTGCTCAGCCTGAATTTGTGTCTCATGGGGCATTCCCTATGGCAACTTGAATGTGGAAGGAAGCATAGGAGCCTCATTTTCAGATGATTCCCCACGATATGCTGGCCCACACAAAAATGAATAACTGCAGCACTATAATCCTACCCTAGAGTGGCCCTGAAAAGCAACAGCTAAAGAAAAATGTTCTAGTATTTACAAATTCAAAAAGGGTGCTTGGAACATGAGGAACACCTTTGAAACTTAGTTATGGGGCATGTTCTTTGGCAATACCTTAGAAGAATGGGGTAATAGCTTCCTGAATATATTATATATTTGAAATCTACAACCAACATACATTGCTCTTTCTCCAAAAATTTGTGAGATCCAGAACTTTTGGGTCCAAAATACAAATACAAATAGTTCTTCTACCCATCACGCTAAATCTTTGCTCCCCATAAGTGGAGTCATGAGCTCTAAGGGTTTAGAGTCTTATCTCCCAAGTGTGTCATGCTTCCAATAGAGAACACGGTGATTGATTCATTAGGTTGGAATTGTGACTTGTTTGACCAAGAAAATATTGCAGGAGTGATGTGAGCATTCTGAGTTGAGGCATCAAAAGGTCTTGCAGTTTCTTTCATTTTCTTCAAATGCTGCTCTGAGAACACCACATAATAAAACCATTGTAACCTATAAGCAGTTGAGAAACTCTTTGGGAAAATACTGAGGCGCCACAGCCAAAGGCCAGTACCACGTCACCTAATAAGTAAGTGATGTCATCTTGGAAGCGTTAGATCCATCCCAGTCCCCAGGTAAGTTCAGCAATGTGAGTGAGCCCCAGTGAGACTGGAAGAAGAACCACCCATTAAATCCAGAGAATGGTGAGAAATAAACTGCCTTCAGCCATTAAGTGCTAAAGTGTATTTTCCTTGGCAAAAAGCAATTTAAGTACGTTCCGAGTTACAATTTCCATGGATTGATTTGCTTACAAAGTTAGTTGCAATATCCATTATTCCTGTAAAACTACACCCACATGCTCAGAGCTGAGCATGTAGCTGATTTCAGATGTGTCAATCACAGTGGGCAACCAAATATATATACATGCATATGTACATGGTCATCTATACATGCATGTATATGTATGTTTATACATATGTAAATATATGTTTTTATACATATGCATGTAAAGAGACAGAAATAGACATAAGTCAGAATGCAAACATTATGTAAATAAACTTCTAATTCTAAATTTCATTACATATAGATGGTATAAAAGCTGCTTCTTTCCTGGAATTATTTCTTATCATTACCAAAATATAAAAAGGTAAGGTATAATTTTCCAAAATTTGGACAAGCAAATACCATTTTCTTACCCAATATGTCCACTGATGTGAGTATGTTTTCATCAGAAAATATTTGGTCAAAGATGTGTTCTGTATATATAAGTGTATGCGTGAATTAAAACAAATAGGACACAAAATTCACAATAAGTCCCTCTGTGTGTAGTGGAATCTTGTGTAACGGAACCATTAAGAGTGATTTCTGTACTAGTGGAATCAGATTGAATGATCATAACACATCTTATTTATTTTAAGTCTATTTAGGCTGTTTCCATTTTTTGTTATTATAAGCAATATGAAACTAAATATTTTTGAACATCTCTTCTGATGTGAACGTGCTTGAGTTTCTTCAGAGCAGTTATTTGGCATAATTTTTCATGTCATAGGTTACACAGAAAATATTATTTTATGATATACAAGGATAAACTGAAAATGATTTGTTCTTTTTCCAATTTTAGCACCATTACATTTACTTTATTTTTTGAATTTGTTTTTATAGATATCTTTATATTACGGATATTAATCTTTTGTCAAATATATTTCAAAATTTTTCTCTCATTCTCAGATTTCTTTTTTCCATGTGCTAATGGAGTACATTTTAATTTTAATGTAGTCCCATTTATTTTGCTTTCTATATCTTCAAAATGTTAGGCTACTCTAATATCGAAATATATTTTTCTTTATAGCCTTGAGAGAAGCCAAATCTTCTAAGAATTCTTAATGGAATCATTAATATAGAAAGCAAGAATACATTGCTTACAGAGATATTTTCACTAGCGTTTTGCAACGTTTTTACATTTCTTAGATCCCTTTTGTTGTAAATTTTATAAAATTATTACTGAACCCTAAAAAATTGAAGTATTATACTTTAAGAATGTTGTTAGCAATGTATTATTTTAATATTTCCAATAAACAAAAATTATTACTAGGCCAATGTCCAAAAACAATTTTGCAGATGTATACAAAATTATCCACAAGTATTCTGAAACTTAATACAAGCTGCAAACAACTTTCTTCCATCATGATAAACCAGAATCTGTCTAATCCAGAGATATTATTAATAATTAAATCCAGAACAATACATGTTTGGATTTCTGTGACGAGGTTAATTAAATGAACCAACATTTCTGAAATATTAATTATAATATTGAAGAAATGTTTCATGTTTTCTGTAATCTAAATTAAGCTTGAAGGAAAAGATCTCTAAATTGAACCTAACAATATTTAAAAATTAATCCCAAGCCTAGTTATGAGACGTATTGTGGATAATGGGAGCACTGTTTTTGTGGTGCTGACAAATGTAAAACAGTCCAAAAGTTATAGAGTATCCAGCTTAAAGTAAATACTTACAATTAGAAAAAGAAAGGTTTCCACAGTATAATAATTAGCAGCACAAGCATTCATATAAAGAACCATGATCATCTTTGATTACGTTACACCTGTTCTTTGGTTTTTGGAATAGGAGATGGGAGCCATATTCATTAAGGAGACATCACCAGAAGTCTTACCTAGGTAAATAAGACATCATGCTAGATATTATTAATTTAGTCTGAATTTTTTGTTTCTTTCCCCCTGTAATTCATCCAGTATATTGAAGGCTGAATTTCTAAGTTACTTTTCTAAGTATTGGAGATAGAAGAAAAAATAAAACAAATTTCAGCCATCTTGGAGCTTGTCTCCTACTGGGAGAAACAAATACCAAACAAATAAATTCTTACATGAATTTAAAATATCACCTACAGCTATGAAAGAACATTAATCAAATTAAGGGGATAGGGGTGACCATCACATTATATTAGGTTGCCAAGGATGGATTCTGTGAGAAGGTGATATTTAAATAGAAACATACATACTTTCATAGAAATTTAGTTACTAAAATTACTTCCAATGCGAAAATATTTTGAAGTCTATTAACTTCTGCAGAGATTCATTCACATTTTTGTACCTCGTGCTACAAATCTGTGAGTTCAGCCTGGGGATTAACGCGGCATAACGTACAGAGTGTGCTTTCTCAACTACCTGTGAGCTTTTGGAGTTGGTGCACGAGAGAGAGGAAGGATGGTGGCAATGTGGGAAATGGGTGGAGAGGGCTGATGTGTACTGGTAGAAAGTGCCTTTTAGACAAGTTGAAAATGAAAGCTAAGGAGTGAGGACTCTGAGATTCCTTAATTCATCAAAATTGACTAAACAAAACAAACAAACAAAAAATCCACTATCCGGATGAACTGATCAATCTGAAATGGCAACAGAATATTTATTTTAAAATATGTTAACTACATTGTGCCCACAATAAGCAATACACTCAGAAAATGGGTGACAGGGAACAGATTATATGCCCTGGTCTAACATCCTGCTGGATGGATGGAGCAAAGCTTCTGGGACATGGTGAGTGTATCATGCACAGGGCTATCTCAACTCCTGCTGTACTAGTTTCCACTGACTTGCTCTTGAAAAGCTTTGTCTGCAAAGATTTAAACAATGCAAAGAACTTATTTAAAAGGGAGAGTATGTATGTTAAGATGCATACAAGAATCACGAAAACTTTTTCTCTAATTTAAATGTTTATGTTTTAAAAAGTCCTGTTATGTTTTCATAATCATTAAAATTTTATCACTAAAATCATGTTATTGCCAATAGAAAAAAGGAGAAAACAAAAATTTATTTTAAATGGCCTCTAGTGACTCTACACACAATTAGACAGGAGTGTTGTTTAGACATATATATATATAAATGTCTAACAACATATATGTTTTATGTTTAACAATGTATATATCTGATGATGAATATTATGTAAATTTCTTAAGGTTACCACAAAAAATTACCAAAAATTTGACATAGATATATGTTTGCTTAGATCCTTGATATCCAGAGAGGACCTAAGGGCCAGTACCACAGGATCACTTGAAAGTTTGCTAGAAATGTAGAATTCTCTGTACCAGAATGGACATTTTACAAACAACCCTCCCAGGTGGTTTGCATGTGTATGAAGGTTTGAAAATTGCTAACTTTGATTCCCCTTGATATGGTGGAAATTCTGATGATGCAGCAAGATGTTTTAATGAATTAAAAGAACATAAATAAACATTCAGTTTTTACTCAGTTTTTTGTATTGTTCTTTGTCGCCTTCTTGCTGCTTCTATTCAGAAACTCAGGGTCAAAGACAATTTATCCCGTCTCCGTATACAAGACAATATAACAGCAAGTATGTAATAAACACATTTATCCTGAAGGATAATGATTGATAAGGCTTAATTTCTCATATATGTGTTGAAAGAGAGAGAGTAATATTTTGCATCCTTTAATAGCACAACGCCATATACGCACACCAAGAAAACCACCCAATCCAAGGTGAAATTAAAATTGCAAGTTTTAATTTTATTTCCCAGGGTGAACAAACTGTGGGTCACATTATCTGGAAAATGTGTGATATAATATGTTAGTAATTGCTCAGACTTATGGTAAAGTTATCTCTGATCCATGGTGCACAGCTAAGAAAACTTAAAAATAAAAAAGGTTTATTTTACGTTTTATAGTTGTCTATTCACTCACATATGTAAGAGAAGGTTTGGTGGTATATTTTATAGCGTAAGATGAAGTTGAAAGCTTTATTTGATGTGAACACAGTAACTCTGGGTTAGCAATTAATATTTACTCTCGAAGGTGAGGTGAAGGAACAATACCAGGTTGACACAGTCCATGTCCTGGGGAAACTTAAGTAACACAAACCATGATTAGCAAGAGGTAAACAGAAGTAACATTTTGCCTTAAAAAGCAAAACAGAGATTATATTACTTATGTCTGAAATTTATCATGATATCGACTCTTGGTAAATAGAATTTAAAGAATCAAGTTTAACACATAAATTTGTGAGATTAACAATATTTAAAATTTTTATCCTCTTGGTAATCTTTCAGGAACTTCCCATAAAATCAAGATTTTTACTTGATATTCGGAGTCATCATGTTTAATATTACTGTCTATAAAAGCACAGAAGGATGTGAGGGAGAAAAGAACAAAGAATTCAGTAGGACTTAGAGACCGTGTCCTAGCTTGTCATTACTTATTCTTACAAATGCACTCTCCTATTCAGCTTCTTAGATCTCCTCTGTAAACCTGACATTCTCATTGCTAAACTGGAATTGAAGAATGTTGTTTGAAAATTTATTTAGCATGCCAAAAGATAAAACAAGAGATTTAGGTTTTATGATCTAATATTTACTTGTTATGTAAATTTCTTAAGACTACCACAAAAAATTATCCAAAATTTGGCAGCTTAAAACAACTAAAATTGATTTTCTCGTAGTTCTCAAGACCAAAAGTCTGAATCAAGGTGCTGGCAGGACTCTGCCGCCTCTGAAGGCAGTGGAGGAGAATCCTTCCTTGCTCCCTGGCTTGTGGCAGCAAACACCATTTCCCTCTGCCTTCACATGACCTTCCTCCCTGTGTGTCTTTCTGTTGTCCTTTATTGTCTCTTACAAGAACACACTCGTTGGATGTTCTTGGATTTAGGTCCCACTGTAATCCTCTTAGCCTTATTATATTAACAATGATCCTATTTCCAAAAATAGATTACTTCTGGGGTTCTGGGTGAACTTAAATAACTTGGGAGACAACATTTAACCCATAGCACTTGTTATAGCCCATATGGTTCACAACTATTTTGCTAAAAACAGAAGTGAATAAAAATGAAGTGATCACATAACTGGCTTCTTAAAATAGATTTAAAAATCTGACTGGTGAATCAACTAAATAATCCAAATTATTCTTTACTAAAAGCATGGAATGAGCCTCAATATAATACATTGAATTCATTTTGGGAACATAAGTCTTTAACACAATTGTATTGAGTGATTCATTAACTTTTGAACACTCTCCTTCACATCTTTGTTCCTGAAGCTATAGATCAAAGGGTTCAACATGGGAATGATGACTGTATAAAACACAGAACCTACTTTGACTATGAGCCAAGAGTTTTTGGAGTTGGGCACACAATAAAGGAACAGGACAGTCCCGTGGAAAATGGTGATGGCGGTCAGGTGGGAAGCACAGGTAGAGAAAGCTTTTTGGCGTCCAACCGCAGAAGGCATTTTTATGACAGCAATAAAGATGAAAACATAGGTAGTGAGGATGACTCCCAAGCTGCTCACCTCATTGAATATTGCAATGACAAAACAAAGCACTTGACTGATGTAGGGGTCAGAGCAGGAGACAGAGACGATGACAGAGTGCTCACAGACAAAATTATTGATGATGTTAGGCCCACAGAAGGATAATGACAAGAGGAAATAGGTGAGTGTCAAAGAAGAGATTATACCCCATGTGTAGGGCCCCGCCACTAATGATGCACAGAGCTTCTGGGACATGACAGCCATGTAGAGCAGAGGGTTACACACTGCGACGTATAGAGCAGAGGGTTACACACTGCGACGTATCGATCATAGGCCATCACTGTCAGCATGAATATTTCTGCCACTGCACATATACAAGCCAGGAAGAATTGCATGATGCATCCTGTGAAGGAGATGGTTCTGTCTTCCACAACCAAGTTCTCCAGCAGTTTGGGTGTAACTGTGGTGGAATAACAGAAATCGACAAAGGACAAGTGACTGAGGAAAAAGTATATGGGGGTGTGGAGTTTAGGGTTGATCCTGATGATCATGATCATGCCCAGGTTTCCCAATGCTGTGATTGTGTAGATGGTCAGGAAGACCAGGAACAGAGGAACCTGGAGGTCTGCATATTCTGAGAAGCCCAACAGGGTAAACATGGCTCCAGAACTCTGATTTCCTTCAGCTAACAACATGGTTGTTGTCTGAGAAAATCTGAAATGATAATAATAAAAGAAATAATTATCTCTTACACATATAACATTTACCCATGTGTCAAACTTTGTGCTGAAACATTAAAACATATTAATTTAGATTTTCAAATAATGCAATGAATTTTAAAATAAGTAGCCCCATTTTTTATATAGAAGGAAACTGAAGCATATATAAATTAGGAGCTTGTTTGAGGTTAGACAGCTTGTTAGTGATGAGCTGGATTTTGAGGCTGACCCTGAATGGCAGAGGTTGCAGTACAGTGCAGTAATCCCTCCTTAGCCACAAGGGATATATTTCAAGACTCCCAGTAACTGCCTGAAGCCACGAATTGTACCGACTGCCGTATATGCTATGCTTCTTCCCTATATATACATACCCATGAAAAAGTTTAATTGGAAAATTAGACACAGTACAAGATTAACAATAATAACTTAAAAGAAAATAATTACCACAATATGCTAACATAATTACTTTCACATTTTGGAGCCATGATTAAATAAAATGAGGGTCATTTGAACACAAGCATTGTGATGATGCTGCAACAGTTGATCTACGTTTTTTCTTCTTCTTCTTTGTTAGAAAGGATGAAACGGACAGCTCCTAAGGAAGAGGGTAGCATTTGCAGCACAGGAATTCTGGACAAAGGGATGATTCATGTTCAGGCAGGATGGAATGGAATAGTGTAAGAATTAATCCTGCTATTCAGAAGAGCACACAATTTAAAGCTTATGGAATTTTTATTTCTAGAATTTTCCATTTAATATTTTCATATGGCAGTTGACCACAACTGAAACATGGAAAGAAGAAACACAGATAAGAAGGTATTACTGTAGTTTTCTCTTAGATAGAAAACTCTCCTATAGTATTCTTAAAAATGTGTTTTTCACAGTTCCAGCATTCTGAAGGTCTGTGCTTTTCAATAGCACATTTTTTTTTTTTTTTTTTTTTTTTTTTTTTTTTGTTGGGTTTTGCTGTGTCACCCAGGATGGAGTGCAGTGGTGTGATCTCTGTTCACTGCAACCTTGGCCTCCTGGGTTCAAGCGATTCTCCTACCTCAGCCTCCTGAGTAGCTGGGACTACAGGTGCCTGCCACCATGCCTCACTAATTTTTGTATTTTGAGTAGAGGAGGGCTTTCACCATGTTGGCCAAGATGGTCTCAAACTCCCGACCTCAAAGGATTTACCCATCTCTCAAGAGCACTAATTTAACAATTCATACAAATTTAACACTAAAAATGGCAAAGGGTCTGTAAAGGTGAAGCACTGGAGGAGACAATATTGTCATGGCTACATGGCAGATGCCCAGTCTGAGGATCATAGGAATGACACCTTTTATGAGTCACCATGGTAATTTTTCTAGTTTTAAAATATACTTGGATGTTGAAGGAAATATAATTTTGCATATCTTCAACCTTTCTGTTGATCCCATCTTTATGCTACAATAATTGCATTAGTTTTCTAAAATAATGTAGCAACATTATTAAAATGATAAAGGTAAATTTTTGACACATTCCTTTACTCTTTTATTTTCTTTCCTTCACTAGTGCTTTATCACTTAGTGTTACAGATGCTCTTAACATTCATCTAGATCCTTTGTTCATTATGTTTTAATTTTTTATTATTTTTTAAACTGGCAGCTTTACTAACATATATATTATTAAATACTCATTGAATCTCTGAATTCAAGCGTAGCATAAAATGTGTTTTGTCGAAGCTTTTCATGTTATTAAGAGCAAGTCAGAGAATGTGGTAAAAATCACCAATGGTTACATACTCACTCTCAAAATTTCTGGTGACAATAACATTGCCACTCTAGATATTGGAGAGGTTTTTGATAAAATAAGGGTCATTTGAACCTTAAAGGTACATATGTGATTATCTTGTTTTGAGTATGCAATCTTGGTTCTATTTGGAAATATTATTTTGAGAAAGCACAGACATCTGGAAATACAAGCAGTTCATAATCTCAAAAATCTCTTTAATTTAATGAAGATTTTAAAAATCAGTTGAGCCAGTAACAAATACATCTTCAAAATGTTCACAGTAACAAAAAAGTATTTGTATAAATTCTATAAGAAGAGATATGATTTTAGTTTCATCTGACCATCAGAACTCAACAAACCAAGCCCTTGGGAAGACAGACTCAGTTTGTTTAGCACTTAGACTAATGGGGAGTTTCCTACTTCAAAGATTTCAGGATTTAGGGTGCCCCATATTAGTGAAAGATAACACAAGATATACCACTGACCTGAAGCCAATTCACCTGAAGATCCTAATCTCCAAGGAAGTTTCCACTCAGAGTTCGAGTATCATTTAAATTATTAAGAAGTTGATAAATATAACAGGAGTCCACAATAAATTTAAATTAGTATTCTGAGAATATATTTCTTTTTTAATACCCAGGAAAAAAATCAGGGAAAGGAGGAGAAAAGGGAGAGAGAGAAGGAGGTTTCGAAGTTGATTCGGCTTCCTAGAAACAAAAGCTAGGGTTTATGTAGGCCTTCATGACCTTGGGGGTTTAGACCCTAGAGAACTTTTACTGAACTACTTATTTTTAAAACACAAACTCAGAAATTAGATTAAATACCTCCCTGTGTGGCATTTTGCAATAATGTAATTTCTCATAAACCACTAAAGACAATGTCTCTCATCAAACCTATTTCATTAATTTATTTTAGAACTTTTCATGATGGAAAATATATACATTCACATAGAAAACACGCTATCGATAATACAACACAAAGGAAATGATAAATCAGTGAGAATGCAACAATTAATAACTGCTGTTAACATTTTATCTTTATGTCTTTGTGTATATATCTTGTGTTTTTTGAGATGTATGAACAATAGAATGTGCGTTCTGGCTTTTTCATCTATCATAAAATAATCACTATTGTCCTTGGAACAATTGATTTACTTCATGGAAAGTAATTTGTGCTTTCTTCCAAATATGAGCATGCTACTTTTCCAAGCTTATAATAATAAAATCAAGTCTTGAAATATCTTTTTTGCCCATACCTTCTTTAAAATAACATATGTATTTTGGAAGCACATTTAACTCTCTAAAATGATTGGGGGTCAACCAATCAATTGATTACACTACACCTAAATATTCCATAATTATATCCACTTAGGCTCTCTCTGGACTCATGAAAACCTGGCTAAACTTTGTCAGAGTCTCCACCTGGGACCACTAACACAACAGAAGCTATTTATCCTAGGACATAGAAACTTTGTTGTAGATGGCTTGGTTTTATTCCAGAATTCCAGGTATCTGCTAGAAGGTTTTCTTCCAGGATTCTTAGAGGTTGGGGTCTTACATTTAAATCTTTAACACATCTCAAGTTAATTTTTGTATATGGTAAAAGATAAGCATCTGCATTTGGCTAGCCAGGTATTCCAGTACCATTTATTGAATAGGGTGTCCTTTGCTCGATGCTTATTTTTGTAGACTTTGTCAAAGATCAAAAGGCTGTAGGTGTGGAGCTTTATTTTTGGGTTCTCTATTCTGTTCTATTGGTCTACATGCCTGCTTTTTTTAATAAGTACCATGCTGTTTTGGTTACTGTAGCCATGTAATATAGTTTGAAGTCAGATAATGTAAGGACTCTGGATTTGTTCTTTTTGCTTATAATTGCTTCAGTTACTTCGGCTCCTTTATCATTCCACATGAATTTTAGAACAATTAATTCTCTGAAAAATGAGGTTGGTGGGTTTGATAGGAATAGCATTGAATTTGTACATTGCTTTGGGCTTTATAGCCATTTTAATTACATTGATTCTTCTAATCTATGAACATGGAATGTTTTTCCATTTGTTTCTGTCATCTATGATTTCTTTCAGCAGTTTTTTTGTGGTTCTTGTGGAGAGATTTCACCTCCTTGGTCAGATGTATTCCAAGGTACTTTTTTGTGGCTATTGTAAATGGAACTACATCCTTGATTTGTCTCCCAATTTGAATGTTATTGGTATATAGAAATGTTAATTATTTGTGTACATTGATTTCTTATCCTGAAGCTTTACTGAAATTGTTGACCAGTTCCAGGAGTGTATTGGTGGAATCTTTGGGGTTTTCTAGGTATGGAGTCATATTACCAGCAAAGAGAGATAGTTTGACTTCTTTTCCTATTTTGATGCCTTTTTTTTTCCTCGTTTGCTTTCTTAGGCTAGGACTTTCAGTGTTCTGTTGAATAGGAGTGATGAGAGTGAGCAGTCTTGTCTTCTTGCAATTCTTCCAGCTTTTGCCTGTGCAGTAAGATGTTGGCTGTGGGTTTTTCATCAATGGATGTTATTTATTTCAAGACGCATTCCTTTGATACATAGTTTGTTGAGTGTTTTTATCACGAAGGGATGTTGGACTTTATCAAAAGATTTTTTTTCTGCATCTATTGAGATGATCATATGGTTTTGTTTTTAGTTCTGTTTATGTTGTGAATCATACTTTCGATTTGCATATGTTGATCCAAACTTGCATTCCAGGAAAAAAGCCGACTTCGTAGTGCTGAATTAATTTTTGATGTGCTGCTGTATTTGGCTTCCTAATATTTTGCTGAGAATTTTTGCATCTATGTTCATCAAGAGTATTGGCCTATAATTTTATTTTTTCCATATGTCTTTGCCACTCACTAGTATCAGAGTGGTGCTAGCTACATAGAATGGGTAAAGAGGAGTCCCCCCTCTGACATTTTCCTGAATAGTTTCAGTAGACTTGGTAACAGCTCTTTTTTGTATGTCTGGTATAATTTGGCTGTGAATACATCTGGTTTGGGACATTTTTTGGTTGGTAGGTTTTTTGTTACTGGTTCAATTTCAGAACTTGGTATTAGTTGGTTCAGGGTTTCAATTTCTTCCTGATTCAATCTTGGGAGGTTGTGCATTTCCAGGATTCTACCCATTTTCTCTGGATTGTCTATTTTGTTTTCAAAAAGGTGTTGATAACAGTCTTTGAAGAACTTTTGTATTTTGGTGAAACTGGTTGTCATTTTGTTGTTTCTGATTGTGCTTATTTGGATCTTCTCTTTTTTCTTTGTTAATCTAGCTTGCAGTCTATCTATCTGGTTTATTCTTTCAAATAACTCTATTTTGGTTTCTTTGATTCCTTACATGTATTTTTAAGTCTCAGTTTCATTCAGTTTTGCTCTGATTTCAGTTATTTCCTTTCTTCTGCCAGCTCTGGGATTAGTTTGTTCTTTTTCTGGTTCCTGTGGGTATGATGTTAGGTCATGAATTTGAAATCTTTCTAACTTTAGCACACTAAACTTTCCTCCTAACACAGCTTTTGCTGCATCTTAGAGATTTTGCCGTGTGTGTCTCTGTTTTCATTTATTTCAAAGAAATTTTTTTTTTACTTCTGCCTTAATTTAGTTGTTTACCCAAAAGTCATTTAGAAGCAAGTTTAATTTCCATGTAATTGTGTGTTTTAGAAAGATCTTCTTGGTATTGATTTATATGTTTATTCCACTGTGGTTCAAAGGTATGGTTGACATGCTTTTCATTGTTAAAAAAAAGTATTGAGACTTGCTTTATGTTCAAGCATGTGGCCAGTCTTAGACATGTTCTGTGTACAGATGAGAAAAATGTATGTTCTGTGGTTGATGGGTGTAGTATTTTGTAGATGTCTATTATGTCCAATTGCTCAAGTGTCAAACAAATCCAGAATTTCTTTGTTAGTTTTCTGCCTTGATAATCTGTCTAACACTGTCAACGAGGGGTTGAATTCCCCCATTATTATTGCATGGCTGGTTGTAGGCCTAGAAATGCATGTTTTATACATATGGGTGCTCAAATACTGGGTGCATATGTATTTACTATAGTTAAGTCTTATTTTTGAATTGAATCCTTTATCATTATGTAATGTTATTCGTTATCCTTTTTTACTGTTGTAAGTTTAACATCTGTTTTCTATTTTGTAAGAATAGTGATCCTTGCTCTCTATTATTTTTTGTTTACATAACAGATCTTTCTCTAACCCTTTACTTTGAATCTATGTTGTTCCATGTGAAAACGATCTCTTGAGGACAGCAATTTGATAGTCAGATGGGTCTTGTTTGTTTTATCCAATTTGTCACTCAGTGGCATATAAGTGGAATGTTTACATTCAAGGTTAATGTTGGTAAGTGAAGTTTGGATCCTACCATCAAATTGCTAGTTGATTGCTTTGTAGTTTCTATTGTATGGTTGCCTTGTTGGGTTTGTGGGCTATGTACTTAAGGATATTTTTGTGGTAGCAGATATTATTCTTTTATTTCAATGTTTAGAACTCCCTTAAGGATCTCTTATAAGCTAATTTAGAGGTAACAAATTTCCTTAGTGCTTGCTAGTCTGGAAAAGTTTTTATTTCTCCTTCACTTATGAATCCTAGTTTTGTGATACATGAAATTTTTAGTTGGAATTTCTCTCCTTTAAAAATGCTGAAAATAGGCTCCCAAACTCTTCTGGCTTGCAAGGTTGCTGCTGAGAATTCGGCATGTCTACCTCTCTAGCAAGATTAGGAAATGTTCTTTGTTTCCTGAAGCACGTTTTCTAGGTTGTTTGCTTTACCTTTTTCTCTCTCAGGCATGCCAGTAATTCATAGGTTTTGTAGCTTTTGATAATCCCATATTTTTTCAGGACTTTGTTCATTTTTTAAAATTCTTTCTTCTTTATTTTTACCTGACTGCATTAGTTCAAAAGACCAGCCTTCTAGCCCTAAAGTTATTTCTTCTGCTTGGTCCAGTCTATTGATAAATATTTCAACTGTATTTTGAAATTTCTTAAGTGAGTTTTTCAATTTCAGAAGTTCTAATTGATTTTATTTTCAGATGTTTATCTCTTCCTTCACTTCTTAGATTGCTTAAGGATTTTCTTTGTTTTCATTTTTAACCTTGTCTTGTATCTCACTCAGCCTCCTTGTGATCCATGCTTTGAATTCTTTATCTGTTATTTTTGAGTTTTTGTTTTTATTAGGAACCATTGCTGGAGAACTGGTGTGATAGGAATATAACTCTGCAATTATTTTCTTCACTAATTTAACCAGGTCAGTCACTCTTCTCACTTCCATTCTTTACTTGAGAGCCAGACATGGTTTTTCACTTCAGGTAGGATATAGAGATTCACTGCAGTCACACATTTCCATAACTTTTTAAAAGACAAATTGCTACTGTTTTGATCATCTCAAATGTAAACAGAAATTTTTTAAATGCTGATTTAGTAGTTACAAATGTAAACTAGATAAAAAATAAAAGGTATATTGCATAATATCATGGATATTCAACAATGTTGCAAAGGGCATGGTTTTCTTCCTTGTAAAGACTGTAGTATTCCACTGTGTATTCATCTGCTGATGTACACATAGGCTGTTAACATATTGTGAATATTCTGGGTAATACTGCAATGAACATGAGAGTGAAAGTATCTCTTTCACGTATTGATTTCATTTCCTTTAGAAATATACCCTGTATTGAAGATGTTGAATCATATGGTAACTCTATTTGAATCATATGGTAACTCTATTTTTAATTTTTTAAAGAAGCTACATACTGTTTTCCACATGACTATTACCAACTTACATTCCCACCAACAGTATACAAGCTTTCCCTTTCTCCATGTCCATGCCAACACTTGTTATCTTTGACTTTTTCATGAGCCATAGTGACAAGTGTGAGGTGATATCTTGTATAATTTTGATTTGCATTTATTGGATGATTAGTGATATTGATAATATTTTCACATACCTGTTAATCATTTCCATGTCTTCTTTGGTAAAAAAAAAAAAAAAATGTCTATTTAGGTCCTTTGGCCATTTAAAAAAGTCAGGGTGTTTGGGTTTTGTTTGCTATTGGTGTGAATGAGTTTCTTATATATTTTTATATTAACCTATTATCAGATATATGGTTTTAAAATATTTCCTTCTATTTTGTATTTTAAAATAATTTACAAATACTGCAACAGATGATATAAAAGCTTTAGTTTTTAGATTTTTTGGTTTCATGTCATTTAGAGCTATTTCACTAATTTCAAAAGGTTATGCTGGCATGAATATATTAACTGATAGTCTATTGATTAAATAATTTGAATAATCAATTGCACTATAAAAGATGGGTAATCTGTAGGATAGTAAATCATTTTTTTCAGAAATAACGTATCTAGGAATATTATATTCCGTGTTAAGTCAATTTGGTGACAACTAATTTTTCAAACATGTTCTTGACATCTTTGTTCCTAAGGCTATAGATCAATGGATTCAGCATTGGAATCGCCACTGTGTAAAATATAGAAGCCACTTTAACTATCAGGCTAGAAGTTTTAGGATTAGGAGCACAGTAAAGGAAAAGGATAGTTCCATGGAAGATGGTGATGGCCGTCAAGTGGGAGGCACAGGTGGAGAAGGTTTTCTGACGCCCACTTGCAGAAGGCATCCCCATAATGGTAATGAAAATAAGCATATATGATGTCAGAATGATAATTAGGCTGCTCACCTCATTGAATATGGCAATAATAAAGCATAGCATCTGGCTGACATAGGGGTCTGAGTAGGAGGCAGAAACAATTACAGAGTGGTCACAGACAAAATTATTTATAAAGGTAGATTCACAAAACGACAGTTCAAGAAGAAAATATGTGAGTGTCAGGGAGCACACTATCCCCCATGTGTAGGACCCAGCCACCAGAAGAGCGCAGAGCTTCTGAGACATAATAGTGGCATAGAATAAGGGTTTACAAACCGCCACAAAACGGTCATAAGCCATTGCCGCTAACATGAAAGTTTCTGTCACTCCAAATATGCAAGCAAAACAAAATTGCATGATGCAACCAGAGAAAGATATGGTTCTGTCTTCCACAACCAAGTTCTCCAACAGTTTAGGTGTAACTACAGTGGAAAAACAGAAATCTACCAAGGACAAGTGGCTAAGGAAAAAGTACATGATTGTATGGAGTTTTGAGTTGAGTTTGATGATTATTATCATGCCCAGATTCCCCACTACAGTGACTGTGTAGACGAACAAGAAAACCAAAAAGAGTGGAACCTGGATTTCTGGGTATTGGGAAAAACCCAAGAGAATAAAAGTGGGTGTGCCACTTTGATTTCCATCAGATGCCATCATGATACCTGTTGGAATAAGAAGAAAAAAGTTATTCCTGAAAAGCAGAACTGGATAGGAAACAGAAAGAGAGAGAGGAAATAGGCTTCATGTGTTTCTATGATAAGTAATATAGAACAGCGATTCTCAGAATGTGGTCATCAAACCAGCAGTAGCAGCACCTCCTGGGAATTTCCTACTATTGCCAATTCTCCAGCTCCATCAACCATCTGAACAGAAATTCTGGGATGAGGCCCACTATTTGTGGTTTAGCCAAGCCTACAGGTGATTTTGATGCCTCCTAAAGGGCAAAAACCACCATTTATGTGGAAAATATGTAGTAATCATTCTATTATTGAAAAGTCAGCCATTTTTAGTATGATTCACATAGAAGTGAAATATAAATTATGATATAAAATAAATTTTTAAAAAACTGAGAAACACAAAGGAAACTTTCCCATGGATCTAAGAATTACACTGAGAATCAAGTAGGTGGTTTGGCACCACCATTAGTGGCACATAAATGTTAGTATCTTCTACCTTTGCTAAGCATAACACAGAATTAAATGACTGTGGAATTTAAGAATATAAATAAACCATAAAATGTATATAACCTATGCCTCCCACCTAATGCTTGAGAGTCTGCTGCGGAAACCCATTTCTAAGGTGTTTATATAGCTTCCATTAAAATTTTCATCAATGTATGTTGTCTCATAGAGTGTTTTTACGGACATTTTGACAATTTGCTGAACTTTTATTATTTTATTAAATAAAGTCAATTAATTAAATTTTCACTATCTGTTTCTCAATGTGCTTTAGGTAATCTCTTCTAAGATATGCATACATATGTATGCATGTATGTACATAATATGTATTCTATATGTGCAAATGCAGAATATATTAGAAAAATAGAGACATCTGTAGTTGTCAACAATATTTTCATACAAAATATGTCCTATGATACCCTGAAAATGATATAATAAAAATTACACATTTTCTTAGCCAATGAGAAATAATCTATCTTTCATGAAAAGACAAACTTTAAGAAGACAGGAGAGTGAAAACAATAAAGTCATAAAATGAATGGAACTTGTTATGAGTGAAAACGCATGAATGAAGACATAGACAGGATGATGCAGCAGAAACACATGTATATTTCTTTTTTCATCTTTTCAGTTTTACCTGGAATGAGTGTCAAGCTCCAGTCCTATGCATTTCCTTAACATGTACTGCAAGCAACCCCCAACACAGAGCATTCATCATGAGCATATTCCTTCCAGTAACAAGTAGGCCTGGGTGATTACACTTTAAGCATTCTTTATTCTTCACACAATGTTAATGAATGGCTCACCCTTCAACATTTGACCAGAGTAATAAAGGCTCCTACCACTGCTTGGGATACTCGGCACAGTTAACAGGTCAACAACAAAAAAGAATCTCAGAAAGAGACCTGATATTTAAGGGTTAGCTATTTCAAAAGCATTTCATAAACATCAATGGGTTGGCATTAGGCTTGTAATCAAGGCAAACCAAGCATAGGGAAGCTCAAAATCAACAAATATCTCATAAGGTTTTGGAGACTTTTCTCCATTGTTCCCTAGTGCCACCACTGGCAGTGTCTGTAATGCAAAATGTAATTCTAATAAATACTTCATGCTCTTTTGGTAAATTTAAAATGTCTCTAGCCATAAAAAGAGGCCTACTTAAGTTTTAGGGTAATCTACATGAGCTGAACCCCCATGTTAAAGAGGCCTATTTAAGTTTTAGGGTAATCTACATGAGCTGAACCCCCATGTTTTCCACCTGAATTGAAAGATAGCAAAAGATAAATTAACTAACCTGAAGCCAGAAGCTCTTGATTAATTTTCTGAGAATTTCTTCTCTGATTAATGAACCACAGGCATTTTTCTTCTCAACAGTCCAACATTCTTTAAGATAGCAGCAGGCTTGAGGCTCAAAAGTGGTAGTATATTTCAATGAGTGTGCCAGCAAAACAGCATTTTATTTCTAGTATATAAGAAATCTGAATACAAGGAAAAACCAAAAAGCCAAATCTATAATATAATGTCTACTAAACTCTGGGTTTTATCTGTCCCCATGACTACAGAGAATAATTAGAGTTTCCTTGGTTGGCCTGCAAACACAATTAATTGGCAGTCTCTTGTGTCATTATGATAGATGTATTTTCTTCTAAATCATTAGGGATAATCACATCACCACATCTATTCCATTAATTGCCTTTAACTCTTGAATAATTGAAATTGTACATGTTCACCAAATAAAACATCAACAGCAAAGTTTGAGAGTAGGAAAAAAATAAGGAACAATTCAGAATAGCTAGTATTAATACAATTGCATTTCAAATTCCACAGTCAAATTCATAGTGAAGAAACCAGGCATGTATAGGGTGAAAGTTACCATGACCAGTGGTATCATGATGTGAGTATCATGTACCCCTGACATGATGTTATAAGAGAGACACTTTACCTCTGCCATTTACTTACCCTGAAACCCATAAACCCAGCTTAATATGAGAACATCATCAGGAAAACCCAGTTGTGGGAGTACTCTACAGGATATGTGGAAAGTACTCCTTAAGACTCTCAAAGTCAATGTGCGGTGTTATTTCTGAGGCCTCTGTTCTGTTCCATTGGTCTATATCTCTGTTTTGATACCAGTACCATGCTGTTTTTGTTATTGTAGCCTTGTAGTATAGTTTGAAGTCAGGTAGCGTGATCCCTCCAGCTTTGTTCTTTTGCTTAGACTTGTCTTGGCTATGCTGACTGTATTTTGGTTCCATATGAAATGTAAAGTAGTTTTTTCAAATTATGTGAAGAAAGTCAATGGTAGCTTGATGGGGATAGCATTGAATCTATACATTATTTTGCACAGTATGGCCATTTTCACAATATTGATTCTTCCTATCAATGAGCATGGAATGTTTTTTGATGTGCTTGTATCCTCTCTTAGTTCCTTGAGCAGTGGTTTGTAGTTCTCCTTGAAGAGATCGTTCACATCCTGTGTAAGTTGTATTCCTAGGTATTTTATTCTCTTTGAATACCATCTGACGTTTGACAAACCTGACAGAAACAAGAAATGGGGAAAGGATTCCCTATTTTATAAATGGTATTGGGAAAACTGGCTAGCCATATGCAGAAAGCTGAAACTGGATCCCTTCCTTACACCCTAAACAAAAATTAACTCAAGATAGATTAAAGACTTAAACGTTAGATCTAAAACCATAAAAACCCTAGAAGAAAACCTAGGCAATACCATTCAGAACATAGGCATGGACAAAGACTTCATAACTAAAACACTAAAAGCAATGGCAACAAAAGCTAAAATTGACAAATGGGATCTAATTAAACTAAAGAGCTTCTGCACAGCAAAAGTAACTATCATCAGAGTGAATAGGGAACCTACAGAATGGGAGAAAACTTTTGCATTGTATCCATCTGACAAAGGGATTCAGATGGATTGGAACTATTCGAAAGGATTGGAAATTCTGGTGAAACTAGTATTTAAAAAATTAGGAAAATTGATAGGTTAAATGTAAGCAGCTAGTTATGGTTTATATTTATATTATGAGCTATTTCTAATAGGGCATGGGCAGCAAAAATTAAATATCTGCTTGGAAGCTTCTACGACTGACCACCAACATGCTTTACCTGCTATTCCAGTTGAAGTCAAGTCAGGGATTAAATCAATGAAAATAATTTTAGAATCTAAGCAAAGGATTACTTTGAAACATATCACTCAGAAACAGAAGATTTTTTTTTTTACTTTTTTATTTTGTAGATATCTTAGTGTATAAGACAAAACCAAAAAAGTAAAGACAAGCAAAATATAGATCTAATACACAATCCAGCAATCCACTATCGGGTATGTATTCAAAGAAAAAGAAATCAGTAAATCAAAGGTACACCTGCACTTGTATGTCTATTGTAGAATTATTCACAATAGCCAAGATATGGAATCGACCTGTATCCATCAATGAATGAATGGATAAAGAAAATGTGGTATAAACACCTAATGGAATATTATTCAGTCATAGAGAGAATGAAATTCTGTCATTTGCAGTTATATAGTTTGGATCTTTGTCCCCTCCAAATTCCATGTAGAAATGTGATTTCCAATGTTGTAGGTGAGGCCTAATGGTAGGTGTTTGGGTCATGGGGATGGATTCCTCATGGATGGCTTGGTGCCCTTGATCTATTAGTTCAGGTGAGAGCTGGTGGTTCATGTGAGTCTGGGACCTCCCTCCTGTCTGCCTTGCTCTCTTTCTTGCTATGACACATCTGCTCCCCCTTTGCCTTCCACCATGATTGTGAGCTTCCTATGACCCTAACCAGAAGCAGGTGCTGATGCCACGCTTCTTGCACAGCTTTCACAACGGTAAGCCAAATAACCCCCTTTCCTTTATAAATTACCCAACATCAGAATTTCCTTTATAGCAAAACAAAAATGGATTAACACATGCAACAGTGTAGATGGAACTGAAGGTCATTATGTTAAGGGAAATTTGCCAGGCCCAGAAATCCAAATATTCATGCTCTCACCCATATGTAGGAGCCAAAAAGTCAATCTCATGGATGTAGAAAATAGAATAATAACTATCACAAGCTGCAAAGGGTAGTGGGGAGAGTGGTGTATAAACAGGTGTTGATTAATCAGTACCAAAATACAGTTAGATAGAAAGAATAAGATCCAGTAGTTCATAACACAATAGGACAACTATAGTTAATTATAATCTATTGTATATTTCAAAATAACTAGAAGAGTGAAATTGGAATACTCTTAAAAGAATGACCAGTGCTTGATGTGGTGAATATCCCAATTACCCTGATTTAATCATTAGGCATGGCATCCTTGTATCAAAATTTCACATGTACCCCATATGTATGTACAACTACTATGTAGCCATAAAAATTAAAAATAAGTAAATGAATAAGACAATGAAAGCCCATGTTGTCACAAGCACATTTGTGCAACAAGTTTTAACTTTAAAAGTATTAATTATGTGTATTATTATCTTGCAATTCTAAATTCCAATCCTACAAAATTTGTTCAGAGTTGCATGCAAGTTTTGGTTAAGGAATGATCTGTGCATATGATACTAACATATTTTATCCTCAAAATGTGGTTTCATTACAGCTTTAAGTCATTATTTTCATAAGTTCTGAACATGTTTTTAAAAACAGAAACCCAGACTGTGGCTATTTCGACAGAGGGATGAGAAATTGCTTCATATAAACAAATTGTTTAAATAGAGATCTTAATTATGGATGACATGTCACCTTCTTGGGCTAAAAAAAAAAGTATTTCAATAAATTTCTGCCAGTTGAAAGTTAAAGATTTATTTAAAAGAAAGTGCCAAACTCTTCTCAGTCATGTAATCAATGAGAGAATAGATTTGGTTATATAATTTGTCATTTTTACTACCAAAATATGCGTAGTAAGAGAAATTTTTTTTTAAATGAACTAGTTAAACTGTAGGTAATTTTTTTTCCCAGAAGAAATGTTAAGATCCAAGAGGCCAGGCAAGAGAGATATTAAAAAGAAAAAGTCTATAGTCTCAATCCAATTGCTATTTAAGAAACAGTCATAAAACTGTTCCTTGTAGATTCTGGATATTAGCCCTTTATCAGATGGAGAGATTGCAAAAGTTTTCTCCCATTCTGTAGGTTGCCTGTTGACTCTAATGATAGTTTCTTTTGCTGTACAGAAGGTCTTTAGTCTAATTAGATCCCATTTGTCAATTTTGACTTTTGTTGCCATTGTTTTTGGTGTTTTAGACATGAAGTTTTTGCCCATGCCTATGTCCTGAATGGTCTTGCCTAGGTTTTCTTCTAGGATGTTTATGGTCCTAGGTCTTACATTTAAGTCTTTGATCCACCTTTAGTTCATTTTTGTATAAGGTGTAAGGAAGGGGTCCAGTTTCAGTTTTCTGCATATGGCTAGCCAGTTTTCCCAACACCGTTTATTAAATAGGGAATCTTTTCCCCATTGCTTGTGTGTGTCAGTTTTGTCAAACATCAGATGGTTGTGTAACAAAACTGCACATTCTGCACATGTAACCGAGAACTTAAAGTATAATAAAAAATTCTTTCAAATGGGAGAAATTATTTTATTTTTCTAAGCTATAAAGGTTGACAGTATCCTAAAGGACTCTGATAGAAAATAAAGGGAAACTACCAAAGTAAACTGGAATAACAAATCCAGGGGACTTTAGGCCTAAGAAGTGTCTGAGCAATGTCTTTTTCTTAAACTTTTAGATAAATTTTCCATGACAATAATAATAATTACAATAAAATAATGTCACTTCAAATACCTCCAAACATTGATATATTAAAATAGTAAAGGCATTTGATAAAATAAACATTCATGGGAACTATTTCTTTTAAAATTTAATATCAAAGCATGTAAAAACTTCCTTAACAAATAAAACTATATGTTTCTTAATTTCATAACGGAGCTTCAAGTAACTACAGGACAAACAGGCTTAATATTAAAACATAAGATATTACTTTTTAAGTCATAATAATATTTACAGTTTTCTTTATTTTGTCAATCATTGTACTATAACTTTTAACCGCTACAGCTGTGTAATAATGCAAATAAACATGCATCAATTATAGACAGATCAATAGAAAGAGAATTTAAAAAAGGTCATTTTCGTAAGATGGCATTACACAGATAATAATACATAGTAATGGAGAGATAACATGGATAAGAGAAAAATGAATGAGAGTTTTGTAATGTTTCTGAATTCAAAACGAATATACAAAAATCAACTGTATGTCTTTATGAAAACAGCAAACTACAATGAAATATTTAAGGATAGACTACTTATGATGGCATCAAATATTCAATACCTAGAGGTAACTCTAAAAGTAAGTGTACCAGGCAGGGCGTGGTAGCTCACGCCTGTAATCCCAGCATTTTGGGAGGTCAAGGAGGGCAGATCATGAGGTCAAGAGTTCGAGACCAGCCTGACCATCATGGGGAAACCCCGTGTCTACTAAAAATATAACAATTAGCTGGGCATGATAGCACGTGCATGTAATCCCAGCTACTCAGAAGGCTGAGGCAGAGAATCGCTTGAGCCTGGGAGGTGGAGGTTGTAGTGAACCAAGGTCACACCACTGCACTCCAGCCTGGGCAACAAAGCAAGACTCTGTCTCAACAACAACAACAAAATAATAAAAGATAAGTATACCAAGATATAGTAAGAGGATTTAATGCAGACCTAAAAATAATTGTATTAAGTTCAAAGACTGGAAAAATACATAATTCTCTCAAAATAAACTTCATTCTGTCCAATAAAAATACCAATCTGTTACCATTTTTGTCATCATCATCTGCATTGTCATTATCATCATTGTCATTTCCTTTGGAGAGTGACAAGAACATCCTAAAATTTTTCTGAAAATGTGAAAGGCCAAGAATAGTAAGTCTCTAGAGTAAAAACAACGAAAAAATCCCTGAGGCTTTTTTTGACAGAATATCAAGACTAGCTTTACCATATGGTAATTAATGCAGTGTGATATTATTGTAGGAACAGATGAGGGATTCAAGAGAACACACAAGCTGGAGACCTCTATGAGCCAATCTCCCAGTGACATACTGTCACTTTTGCTGTATGCTATTGGTTACACAATCTAAGAGGGGACTACACAAGGGTACTAGCCATGTATTTTATGTTCTATATTCTGATGCTTTGACATCTTGGGCCTTGTGAACCCTGGAGGGATGGGCCCACCCATTGGTCAGCCAATTCTTAGAGACGATAAACAACTCACCCTGGTGTGTGCCTTGCTAATGCAAACTAACCAATCCAGAACCCCTGCTCAGGTCACCTCCTCTATGAGGCGCTCATGCTCTGGGCCATTATCCTCCTTCCTAAATCATCCCTAGGGCCAGGTAGTAGACACCTAGGGAAAGCCTCTACACACAAAGGCCTGCTGAAATTATTCAAGCTACCAATCACAAGTCTGTTCATCATTTCCTTTCCATGTAAACCACAATAAAGATTCCTGCTCACATTTCACTGGGTGCCGTGTCTCACGCCTGTAATCCCAGCATTTTGGGAGACCCAGGTGGGTGGATCACCTGGAGTCAGAAGTTTGAGACCAGCATGGCCAACATGGTAAAACACCAACTCTACTAAAAACACACAAAATTAGCCTGGCGTGGTGGCAGGCACCTGTAAACCCAGCTACTAGGGAGGCTGAGGCAGGATAATTGCTTGAACCTGGGAGGCGGAGGTTGCAGTGAACTGAGATCATGCCATTGCACTCCAGCCTAGGCACAGAGCAAGACTGAATCTCAGAAACAACAACAAAAGAATATTCCTGCTCATATTTCCCTTCACTCTCTCCACCTCTGGACCAACTCAACTCTGGTGCTTGCTTGTATAGCCCCGTGGAACATGTCATGCCTCCTCTTTCTCTAGGGATCTGTAAGTATAATAAAATTTTTCTTTTAACACAGTCATGTCAACTTCTGTATATTTTACCATACCTGATTAAAACAGAACTTGGGGACCTTTCAAACAAATGAATCATTACAAGAAAGTAGAAATTACTGGGTGCCATTTTGGGGTTTGGATGCTACATGACACCATTGGATCCACAATGACTCTTGTCCCTTCACCACATAAAAAACACTCAAATCCTCCCAAGGGCCCAAATGCCTTATTCCACCACAGCATTTTGTTAAAGTTGACAATATGTAATCACCTTCAAGACCAAATGTAAAGGAAGCTCCATGGATGTATTTTCTTAATTAGAGATTCTCAGTTCCAGTTTCTCTCAACCTATGAAACTAAGGGGACAAGCAATGGGTACCCTACAAACCTAGCATACAACGTTGGTCCTGGTAAGAGATATTGCAAGAAACATTCTTGTTCCGCAGATGGGAAGGAATTACTCATCCATTGCAATTCTGAAGTCCAGCCAGGGAAATTTAGAAATTTCTTTGGTTAAATTGCAAAATCTGGGAATAATTAGCTTAATTAGTCTTGGTTCCTTGGCTCTGACCTCTGGACTTTTGGTGCCACTGTCTGAATCATCCTTTCTTCTTATGAAATGTGGAACATATTTGCAACTTAGCAGGTTTCTTAGCTTGTTTTCTGCTAATAGAATTTTGATTTTTTCCATTTTTTTCAGTCACTGTGTCTTTCAATTCAAGATAATGATCTCTGTGTGTGTGTGTGTGTGTGCGCGTTTTTGTGTGTCTCTATATGTGTGTGTGTGCATGCGTGCTTTGTGTGTATGTATACATGTACACATATATACATAAATGGACTTTGTGGATCTTCTATGAATCTTATTGAGTTCCACTATATTAGAGATAAAAACACATCCTTAAGTATTTTAGATATGTCTTTCCCTACCTTGGACTTCTATGAGATGGCTCAGAGAAGGCACACTTAAGATTCCTAAAAGCCTCCTTGTTTATAGAGGATGTGGAGCACTTTTCATCTCTTTTGAGAGTCGTTTGTGTGAATATACTCTGAGATTCCACTTTAGATCTTTCTGGGGTTTTTCTATTTTTTTTAAGATTTTATAGTCAAATCCTAGACTTCATCTTTAAATCATGTATTCACAGCAATGCCATAGATTTGATCATCCTTGGAAACCGTTTCTTAATTTTGTCAACTTTTGCCATTATGGCAGGCTAAGAGATTTCAAAGCCATCAAATCCTGGATCTTTCAATATTAATAATTTAGTGTGTTTCTTGCCTGTCTCACCTTACTCTAATCTTCAAGGAGAAACCAGGTGCAAGTTTACACATTTCACTTAGAAAATATCTTTTATTAGATAACCCAGAATGTTAGGCACATTTTTTACTTTTCAAATTACTATAGGCAATAGCATTGCTAAACACCTGCCCTACATAACAAGAATATTCTTTTCTACAACTTCCAACAATATTTTTCTCACTCACCTGGAATCTCTAAATTGTAATCTTATCAAAGATCTCCAAAACATATTAAGATTTCAATGATATTTTGTTCAAAACTGACTGTCCATTTCCAAAGCCACCTTAACATCTGGGGTTTTTATTTGGCAACAATATATTCCCAGGCACCAAAAATCCGCTGATATAGTTTGACTCTGTGTCCCCACCCAAATCTCAAGTCGATTGTGATCCTCAGTGTTGGAGGAGGGACCTGGTAGGTGATTCACAGAGGCAGACTTCCCCCTTGCTGTTCTCCTGACAGTAAGTGAGTTCTCAGAAAATCTGGTTGTTTAAAGTGTATGCACTTCCTCTTTCACTCTCTCTCTCCTGCCGGCCATGAGAAGACATTCCTGCTTCCCCTTCGCCTTTCTGCCATGATTGAAAGTTTCCTGAGGCCTCCTTAGACCTGCCTCCTGTACAGCCTGTGAACTGTGTGTCAACTAAGCCTCTTTTCTTCATAAATCCCCAAGTCTCAAGGTAGTTCTTGATAGAAGTGTGAGAAGAGACTAATACATCTGCATTAATTGTTCATTGACAGCTAAAAGGTATCCCCAAAACTTAGCAGTTTGAAACAATAAGCACTGATTACCTCGTTGTTTCTATGCATCAGAAATCCAGGAACAGCTTATTTCTGAGTTTAGAGTCTCCCATGAGGTTACAACCAGGCTTCCAGAGCTACAGTAATCTCAAGGCTCAACTAATGTCAAACTTCTGCGTCCAACCTCACTCACAAGGTTGCTGGCACCTCTTGTTCCTTGATGACTGTTGGCCAGAAGCTCAGGTTCCTCATCCCAAAGGTCCCTTCACAGGGTTATTTAAATTTGGCAACTTCCTGCTGAGTGAAAGACCTAATGTAGGTGGAGAGAGAGAAAGAGAGAAAGAGAATACAGCCTATTAAAACTGAACCTCAGGTATGAGGTATTCTCATTCCTACCACATGCTATTCATCACGTAGACCAAGCCAGGTAAAGTATGGGAGGAGACTACACAATGATGTGAATACCAGAGAATAGGATCATTGGGGGTTCCATGTGTGGCTGACTACCACAATTACTGGGAGTAAAATTCAAAAGATAGAGGTGAGACAATAAGAGTGTCTGGTATAAGGAATTATGCAAGAGAGACAAGCTGAAGGTTACTTTTCGAATGGTTTGCAACAGCTTACTCAAATGTGATATGTGTTGCCTCTATAACTGAAAGACCCAGTACATTTTAAATCGCTTAATTGCAGTACAAGTTGCCCTAAGTTGTCATTGCTTTGGAGAGGATATCTCAACATTCTGCAGAGCACAAAATCAGGAGAATTATTTTCTGATGTTAAGAATACTTGTATCTTTACAGGATTTATTTAAGACATAATCTCTGACACATCAGTTTCTCACTAAGAAATTTAGGACACTTGCCCAGTGTCTTAAGGCTACCATAAATATCTGTAGTTCTCTGACAGTAAATTGTGCCAACATTTGGATGCCCTGAATTTTTATTATCTTTTTGCAAGCTCTCCCAGGCATTCAGAAGATCCCAGTTCTTGTAATCACCACCACTTCCATGACAGCTTTGTGAAACTGCCACCTCAGTCCTCCAGGCATTTGATTCAGTGAGCACTTCACTGTAATCATGCACAAAGGATTATTTAGTCAGCCATGTTACTATACACCATGGATTACTGAATACAATTTCTGTTTTAAAGATGCTTGGCCCTATCTTCACAGTCAAGGATATGATTAGATACCCATATTTGAAGGTCTAGCTCACAGAGCATTATTAACAAGAGTCTGAGTACATTCAAGAAAAACACAATCTTTTCTAGAGATTTCAAAACATAACATTTATTACAGAAAATTATTTTTGCAATTGTTAAATAATTGATGAAAAGGCAAAAATCCCACAAAACCTTAATATACCACAGTACTGGTTACTGCAGAAAAGAACTATCATCCCTAAAGCTGAGGCATGCTGGGATTAATACAGTGTGGAAGGGTGTAGACAGATAACACAGATCCAGGAAAAAGAAATGTTAATTATCTTACATTGAGAGATCTTTTACATTCCCTTACTAATTCTAATTGGTTTTGATAGATCTTTTTGGATTTGGATGTTCATACAATTGTATTATCTTAAAATATGAAAGTGTTATTCTATCTTCACTAATATTCTTTTGTTTTTTTCTTGTCTTACTCAATTGTCTAGGACAATGTTTCCACAGAAGTGGAAATAATGAACACGCTTCCCTTGAGTTGAAATTTAAAACAAAGTGTCTATTATTTCTTTTTGTTTTGTTTTGTTTTGTTTTTTTGAGACAGTCTTATTCTGTCTCCAAGCTAGAGTGCAGTGGTGCGATCTCAGCTCACTGCAACCTCCAACTCCCTGGTTCAAGCGATTCTCCTGCCTCAGCCTCCTGAGTGGCTGGTATTACAAGCACATGCCACCACGCCAGGCTAATTTTTGTATTTTTAGTAGAATCGGGGTTTTGCCATGTTGGCCAAGATGGTCTCGATCTCCTGACCTCGTGATCTGCCCACCTCAGCCTCCTGAATTGCTGGGATTACAGGCAGGAACCACCACACCCGGCCGATTATTTTAACTTAATTGTGATATTTACCTATAGATTTGGTGGGTAAAAATTAAGACATTTCTATTTCTATTTTGTCTGGGAGCTTCTGTTTTCTTCTGTTTTGTTTTATTATGAACAGGTGCGTGAAGGTTATTTTCATGCATCAATTAACTGGGCCACCAGGTGCCCAGATATTCAGTCAAACATTATTATGGATGTTTTTATAAGGATGTTTTTGGATGAGATTAACAATTAAACCAGAAGCCTAAGTAAAGCAGATTGCCCTTGGTAATGCGAATGGGAAGCGTCCATCAGTATATGCCTGAGTCTAACAAAAGGCTAATTCTCTCCCAAGCAAAGGCAGATTCCTTCCTCTTTCTGCCTTTGAACTGGGACATTAGGTGTTTGCCTATAGACTGGAACTGGAACATTGCTCTTCCTGGGTCTCAAAACTGCTGACCTTCTGACTGGAAATACACCCCTGGCTCTCTGGTTCTTGGACCTTCCAAATTAGACTAGAATTTCATCATTGGCTCCCCTGGGATCCAGCGTGCTGATTTACCCTGAAGTTCTCAGTATCTGTCCGCCTTTATAATCGCATGAGCTAATTCTTTAAAATAAATAAATACCTCCAAATGGAGAGATACAGATATAGATAAGCAGATATTCATTCCCTTGGTTCCATTTCTCTGGAAAATTTTGACTAATACAAGATATAAATTGTAATAAATATCTTTAGTATATAAATTGAAATAAACATATGCTTTTCTCCCTTATTTTGCTAATATGGTAGATTCATTGATGAATTTTAAATGACGTATCCACTTTAAATTCCTAGAATAATATACAACTTGCTTTATATATTGTTGAAATTTATGCGAAAACTTTGTTATTAGTATTGCTGTATTCTATATTTTATTCATAAGTTATTATCTAAAATCGCCAAGAATTACCTCCAAAAATTTTCCTGAACTTTGGTTCTCTCACATCCACAGGTTCAGGCTTGTTTTTATTTGTTCTCCCTAGGATTTTTTCCTGGTGTTTAAACTGCATGACAAGTTTCAGGGGGAAACTTTTACCAACACGGTGTTCTTGAGCTTACATATTCTATGTATCTAGAATGCTATAAGCAGGAAATACTATTGAATCAAATATTTATCCTTTTCTTAATTTAATTTCTTAATTTATCCTTTTCTTATTTTCTTATTATCCTTTTCTTAATTTAATTTCTTATTTATTAGAAATTAAATTTCTAATACAATCTTTGATGCCGTCTTCGTTTAGTCAACATAATATGAAAGTTGACATTTACATAAAATGGTCCAGATATAATTTTTATAGTTGTTAATTCACTAAGAAGTGAGCATGAAACTATAGATTTCCTTTAGTATTGTGCATATGCTCAGCAAATGTCCTGCCGCAGCCCTCCACGGGAAAAAAGTCACATTTATACCTACTGGATTCAAAGGTTTAAAAGAAGAGCAGCATACAAATGTATTTGTAGAAAAAAATAGCCCATAGCTATCACTTAATATGACCATTAGCGAGCTAACTTACATTATCTAAAATACATTTATCTTCACAGTTAACATGTTTACTTTCAGATTCAAAGTACAGTTTGATAATGTTGGGGGAAAATTGCATTATATTTGTGTAAACTGCCCATTTAATGAACATTTATCAAAATAAAAAAAATCACGTCTTAAAGGGATTTGTAACTATTCTTTTTTCTTTTATTTTTATTTTCTACTAAAAGAAACCTACCAAATTACTGCTTACATAACTTCAAAATCAATATTTTAAAATAATATATTCTAAGTTTATCCTCAAAACCTTATTGAATATACTAAATATTCTGCGGTGCATACTCAAACTTTCTAAATCCTTTTTTGTGTTCCTTAATATCTTTATTAAACTATACACACATGCGCACACACACACACACACAGAGCTTTTAAAATACTCTACTAGAGTGTTTAATTATGACTCATTATTGACAGTTAAAAATTAAAGTAAATCCTCTGTTACTTTTGCTATGTTCTGTAAGTGTTGAGAATTTTGTTGTGTATCCCTGTACAGTAAGTTACATAGACATGTAATTTGGTGTAAAGCATTACAGTAAAAAATTATTCAACTTTTTATTGAAAATAAAAATAAACCTTGAGGGGAAACAAGCAACTTTTAATGGGTTGGATTGGACCTACAACATATGGTTGTCTTCATATTCTGTGCTTGCAAGTCTTAATCATGATTGCCAAGACACAAGGAGAAAAAGTAAGTTCTTATACCTAATCTCAACCAGCCATTTGGTTGAGGCAGTCAAATTATTTCAATTATTTGAAAACTTCTCTAAAACCAGTTACAGCCATGGGTTATCTGTTTTCTGCAATAAAGTTATCTGGCATTATCAAGGAAGAATGTGTTTAAAGATATAAATGTTTCAATCGATTTTTAACCCAGTTTTTCATTTCTCCCTGTACCCATCACTGTTGACTTGTAACTTTGCAGCTGTACAAGAAGTAGATAACTTTCTCAACTCTTGCTTTGGGGCTTGGACATGTGATTTTCTCTGACTCATAAAATGTTAACAGGTGAGACCCAAGCAGGAACTTGAAGTATGCTTTTATTATTGGAATACTCTATCGTGGCTCTGCTTTCAACAAAGACTATTAGCCAAATGGTCCAAAGAAGATGACATACATACAGGTCTGTAGATGCAAAGATAGCTGATCAAGTTACCCTATTCTTGACACCCAAGTGGCCCAACTGATATCAACGGAGCTACCCCAGTCAAGTCACTTATTCAAAAGGATTACTTACTGTTGGATATCACTGACTTTATGAATATTTATTTTCATCAATAAATAACTAATGCTTGAATAATATATATGTATTATCTCAATATCATTATCCTGGTTGTTATATTGTACTATCACGGGGGAAACTGGTTAAAAGATAATTGGAATTCCTCTATATTATTTCTTACAAAGGAAAATGAATAGAAAATTAGTTCAATTAAATTTTTAATAAATAACATGCACAATCATATTGGCATAAATGGCAACACTAGGGTGATGGGCATTTATTTGCAAAAATGTTTATCATTTTCTTATTATATTGCATAAAGAAAAATATAATTTATAATACCAAGTATAATTTAACTATACCAGATTCTGGACTTTGTAAGGAAGATAATTTTCTTATTTATTTTTGTTTGTCTGCAAATCTTCTAATGCCAAAATTGCACATGTAGAATCAATTGCAATTATTTTTAGATAGTGTTTTATACTGAAGAGCTCTTATAGTAATTTTGTTATCAGGTAAACTTCCTCATTGTAAACTACTATTCTTCAGATCATCTCAAAATTTTTACATTTTGCCATATTTGAATTGAACTGAAATTTGACCTAGGCAATCACACATAAACGTATACTAACACAAAAACTTTTGTATTACAATATTCTGCATAAACAATTTAGTTTAAATGATCTGAGATTTCATACTTACAGTATTTTTAACTTCAAAGTTATTTTACTAAACATCAGTGTGAATAGATATTGGACTGTCGGAGGGTTATCACAATTTCATGCAATGACTGGTTATTAAACAACTGCACTGTTACTCTCCAGGATAAATTATTAATATTTCTAGCATTATATTTTATGACATAATAATTTGGTAATGACTAACTTCCTGACTGTCTCTTTTACATCCTTGTTCCTGAGGCTATAGATCAAGGGGTTCAGCATGGGAATGACCACTGTGTAAAAGACAGAGGCCACCTTGACCATGAGCCATGAACTTTTGGAGTTAGGAACACAGTAGAGAAAAAGGATGGTCCCATGGAAAATGGTAATGGCGGTCAGGTGGGAGACACACGTGGAGAACGCTTTCTGGCGCCCCCCAGTGGAAGGCATCTTCATGACAGTGATTAAAATGAAAGCATAGGAAGTGAGAATGATCACCAGGCTGCTTACTTCATTGAACGTGGCAGAAACTAAAATAACCTTCTGGCTCACATAGGGGTCAGAGCAGGACACAGCAACAATGGCAGCGTGCTCACAGACAAAGTTATTAATGAAATTAGTCCTACAAAAAGATAAAGTCAACAGAAAGTATGTGTATGTCAGGGAACAAACTAAACTCCAAGAGTATGATGCAGTCACTAACAAGGAGCAAAGTCTCTGGGACATTGCAACCGTGTACAGCAGAGGGTTACACACGGCCACAAATCTGTCATAGGCCATCACTGCCAGCATGAATGTTTCTGTCACCACAAATATGCAGGCAAAGAAGAATTGCATGATGCATCCTGTGAAGCAGATGGTTCTGTCTTCCACAACCAAGTTTTCCAGCAGTTTGGGTGTAACTGTGGTGGAATAACAGAAATCGACAAAGGACAAGTGACTGAGGAAAAAGTACATGGGGGTGTGGAGTTTGGGGTTGATCCTGATGACCATGATCATGCCCAGGTTCCCCAGCACAGTGACTGTGTAGATGGTCAGGAACACCAGGAACAGGGGCATCTGAAGGTCTGGATATTCTGAGAAGCCCAAGAGGATGAAGGTGACTGCAGCAGTCTGATTTTTTTGAATCCTATGAAAAAAAATAAGAAAGTTGATCCAGAGAAGTAGGCACCAATATGTGCAATAAGAAACAGAAAGGAAGAAATATTGAGACACTTAGTGGGTCTTTATTAAGAGTTGCTGAAAATACTAGGTTTCCACTGTTACATTATTTCAAAAGGTAGAGTACTTATATCTTATATAAAGATTACAAGGTGAATAGGACTATTTTGTGACTGGAATAATAAAAAACAAAATTAAGACAGGAATAACAACAAAATAGGGTGTACCTTCCCATATTTCAGATAAGACTCACTATCATCATAGACATCAGGCTTCATGAGAAGGGCCACTCTAAGTTTGCATGAATCTGAGATAAGTGAAAATATTTCTGTTGGAGGAAATATATAATTTTCTACAGTTTCATTCCTGTCTCTAAAGCTATGAGACAGTTAACTTACAACTCTTAACAAATTGTAAAATGTTAACATTCCTGTAAAACGGTAAATTTAACATTTTATTGGTGGCTTTATTTTTAACACCCTTCTCATTCCTTGTAATCCAATACTTTCAACATATTCTGGAGCTGTGTTGCACTAATATGCTAATCTTTCTCATGCATGTTGAACTAAACTTGAAAAATTTTTAATGTTATTTTTAATGATGTATCATATCACTTATGAGAAGGTTATTGCAACAAAATAGTTGAATAGTAAACGAAAAGTTATTTTCTGAGGTGGCAAATCTCAGAAGATAGGTAGGTGACAGACAATAATAAACATAAAAGTACTGAATAGTGCAAATAAATATTAGTTTTTAGGAAAAATACATTCTGTCCCTTTGATTTAAATTTAAAGCTTTGCCAAGGATAAGTGTCAGGGGGACCCATCTCAAATAGGACATCTTAATATTCAATGAACATGCCTTGGTGCCACTAGGCATTTCCTCAATGATAAAATGTGATAATATATTCATGATATGAAATTTAAATCAGTAGAATGGAAGCAGAAAGATTGCTAATGATTGTAATGGTTACAAGACATGCTATGAAGCGTATTAGATATTCAGTTTTATATTTCTTAGAATTATAGCTAATTAGTGTTGTTTCAAAAACCTTGAATAGTTATTGAAATGAGGCTTATATAGCACAGCTATCAACATGTGGACACATTTGTGAATACAATGCAGAGAATCATTTTCCTGAACCCACACAATGGAAGTACTGTAGAATTTCATTTGTGGCTTTACTCTAAGTCATAACTATATATTCCCAATTCTCCTTTATGTTTTTCCATTACAAAATAGCTTTCTCTAGTTCCCACAAGCTTGTACCTGTAGGAACGATATCTTCCAAAAGGAACAATTACTCAGCAATTTCCCTGAAACACTTATTTATAAAAATCTTAACACTATAAAACTAGATTATGACTGTATTCCACAGTCACGCTCCTCAATGTGAAAAATCCTTTGCAACATTGCAAGAATAATTTTCTGTAATCAATTTAACCTGAGAGTCAATGACTTTAACAATCCCTAATGCTTTTTATTGATGAATGCATGAAAACTACATTGTGCAGTCTGGATTTGCGCAAACTGCTTAGATCTAGATATTCAATCTCATTACCACGAACACATTCTTAAAGTCATGGTAGATGCATCAGGTTGTCATAGAGCACATGCTCATTTACATAAAGTGTGCTATCTGTTGTCACCTTTATAATGCTTTATTTTACCTTCTACTGTTATAAAGATTACTCATTGTTTCTTCTCCTCTGTATACATTGCAAACATTAGTGTTTATAACTCAAAATTACCATAAGTCATATCCTATCATTTACATATTTGGTTATTAGTCTCACTTATCTCCTCAGAAAGTATAGGAAGTTTAAAGATAAGGCCAATTTTGTTTTATTCTTCTTTATTTGCCAAAGTATTGATTTCATTGCTGGGTATATGGTGGGAGCCTGATGAGAAAACCAGAATTTATATCATTTGAAAGAGAGAAGG
>NW_012101522.1:183979-233081 GCF_000951045.1 Mandrillus leucophaeus | reverse complement strand
AAAATAAGAAAGTTGATCCAGAGAAGTAGGCACCAATATGTGCAATAAGAAACAGAAAGGAAGAAATATTGAGACACTTAGTGGGTCTTTATTAAGAGTTGCTGAAAATACTAGGTTTCCACTGTTACATTATTTCAAAAGGTAGAGTACTTATATCTTATATAAAGATTACAAGGTGAATAGGACTATTTTGTGACTGGAATAATAAAAAACAAAATTAAGACAGGAATAACAACAAAATAGGGTGTACCTTCCCATATTTCAGATAAGACTCACTATCATCATAGACATCAGGCTTCATGAGAAGGGCCACTCTAAGTTTGCATGAATCTGAGATAAGTGAAAATATTTCTGTTGGAGGAAATATATAATTTTCTACAGTTTCATTCCTGTCTCTAAAGCTATGAGACAGTTAACTTACAACTCTTAACAAATTGTAAAATGTTAACATTCCTGTAAAACGGTAAATTTAACATTTTATTGGTGGCTTTATTTTTAACACCCTTCTCATTCCTTGTAATCCAATACTTTCAACATATTCTGGAGCTGTGTTGCACTAATATGCTAATCTTTCTCATGCATGTTGAACTAAACTTGAAAAATTTTTAATGTTATTTTTAATGATGTATCATATCACTTATGAGAAGGTTATTGCAACAAAATAGTTGAATAGTAAACGAAAAGTTATTTTCTGAGGTGGCAAATCTCAGAAGATAGGTAGGTGACAGACAATAATAAACATAAAAGTACTGAATAGTGCAAATAAATATTAGTTTTTAGGAAAAATACATTCTGTCCCTTTGATTTAAATTTAAAGCTTTGCCAAGGATAAGTGTCAGGGGGACCCATCTCAAATAGGACATCTTAATATTCAATGAACATGCCTTGGTGCCACTAGGCATTTCCTCAATGATAAAATGTGATAATATATTCATGATATGAAATTTAAATCAGTAGAATGGAAGCAGAAAGATTGCTAATGATTGTAATGGTTACAAGACATGCTATGAAGCGTATTAGATATTCAGTTTTATATTTCTTAGAATTATAGCTAATTAGTGTTGTTTCAAAAACCTTGAATAGTTATTGAAATGAGGCTTATATAGCACAGCTATCAACATGTGGACACATTTGTGAATACAATGCAGAGAATCATTTTCCTGAACCCACACAATGGAAGTACTGTAGAATTTCATTTGTGGCTTTACTCTAAGTCATAACTATATATTCCCAATTCTCCTTTATGTTTTTCCATTACAAAATAGCTTTCTCTAGTTCCCACAAGCTTGTACCTGTAGGAACGATATCTTCCAAAAGGAACAATTACTCAGCAATTTCCCTGAAACACTTATTTATAAAAATCTTAACACTATAAAACTAGATTATGACTGTATTCCACAGTCACGCTCCTCAATGTGAAAAATCCTTTGCAACATTGCAAGAATAATTTTCTGTAATCAATTTAACCTGAGAGTCAATGACTTTAACAATCCCTAATGCTTTTTATTGATGAATGCATGAAAACTACATTGTGCAGTCTGGATTTGCGCAAACTGCTTAGATCTAGATATTCAATCTCATTACCACGAACACATTCTTAAAGTCATGGTAGATGCATCAGGTTGTCATAGAGCACATGCTCATTTACATAAAGTGTGCTATCTGTTGTCACCTTTATAATGCTTTATTTTACCTTCTACTGTTATAAAGATTACTCATTGTTTCTTCTCCTCTGTATACATTGCAAACATTAGTGTTTATAACTCAAAATTACCATAAGTCATATCCTATCATTTACATATTTGGTTATTAGTCTCACTTATCTCCTCAGAAAGTATAGGAAGTTTAAAGATAAGGCCAATTTTGTTTTATTCTTCTTTATTTGCCAAAGTATTGATTTCATTGCTGGGTATATGGTGGGAGCCTGATGAGAAAACCAGAATTTATATCATTTGAAAGAGAGAAGGTATTGGGATATAACAACAAAAGTCCTCTGCTCGTTGAACTAAGTGGACCGGGTAGGACTTTGACCTACACGTGTGTTTGTCTCATACTAAGATTACCAGAACTTAGTATTTTTCTTCTAAAATAAAATTTAAATATCTAAATCAACTCACCTAAATACAGAGGCATTTGAGTGATTCATTTACTGAAGGATCTTTTGCTGAAATTAATGAACTCCAATAATGCTCCCGCTTAGTATTTAATTAATAGAAACAAACCTGAAAACAACAGTAGGAGTGTCGCGAGTATATTTTCTTGAAGATTTTAAATGTTACCTTTTTCCCCAACCTATTAAGAAAACTCATAGATAGCAGAGATAAGATCACATCTAGAAACTAAGTCCTAGCACCAAACTGTGTCACAAATATATGCCCCCAAGACATTGGGGACCTCAAGACTAGAGAATATCACTGAAGTATTGCCTTGGAGGCTACAGTTTGTGCAATTAGATATAACACTGTCCCATGTGTATCTTGTTTGTATAGTGCTCTTCTAAAGCCCTTGACATTTGTCTTACCAACTTCACTTAATTAATCTTAATACTGAATTTTGACTTTATATAGGTATAAAATACAGAAATATGAAAGGAAAAAATCAGCTGTAAAGCAATAGTCTAGACATGGATATTATTACCTCATGAGGAATTTATTTTCTCTTTTTATGAAGGTACATTTATGTTATTATATGTCCAAATACAGAGCTGCCTAAATAATGCTACATCATTTATTTATCATTTGTTAGCAATATAAACTTCATTTGGTAGCCACACCATTGTTTTTATTTAATAGAAAACAATTTGTGTTGGCCTTTTTAAAATATGGCTAAATGATCTTCAGATGTTTATGTTGACTATTGGATCTGAAAAAAACTGGGTTATATGTTTCTAAAAATAAACCAGTTTATGGAAAATGCCACTTTATGGAGAAGATGATGTATTCATTAATTTTGGCAATCTATCTAGCATGTTTTTTAAAGAATAAAAGCTTATTTCTCACTAGTGCAAAGTCTAAAATGCATTCCTAAACATTGGGCATCTCTGCTACATGTAGTAATGCAAGGGCCCATGTTCCTTTCTACTTGTATTTCACCACCGTCATGGTGCGTCCGAGGTTATGGTTGTGTCTTGCATGTGAGGAAGAGGGAATCATGCAACAACCTTTCAATGTGTTTTCAGAGAAAAGCTCATTTCATTGCAGAGGACCTCATATAGCACATAGGGAAATCAAGGGCAAAAGAGCTGATGGTGTCTCAGACACGATACAACTAAGGAACTACAGATAGAAAAGCAATAGGAATCTGTTCATTGAAGATATTCGCCTGTGGTTTCCTTTTCTTGTAGTATCTTTGCCTGTCTTTGTTATCAACATAAAGCCAGTTCCATAAAATGAGTCTCAAAGTGTTCTCACTTCTTTAATGTTTGGAATGTTTTTAGAAATATTAGTGTTTGTACTTTTTATATGTTTGGTAAAATTCACAAGTGAAACCGTCTTGTCCCGCATTTTCTTTCTTGGGAGGTTTTTGATTACTGATTCAATCTTGTTATTAGTTTTTGATCTGTTCAGAGTTTCTATTTCTTCATCATTCAGTCATTGTAGGTTATATATTTCTAAATATTTACTTATTTCTTGTAAGTCATCCAATTTGTAGGCATGCAATTGTTCATGGTAGTCAATTTTGGTCCTTCTTAATTTCTAAGGCATCGGTAGGTTAGATGCAATGTTTCCTCTTTCATTTCTGATTATATTTGAGTCTCCTTTTTTCTTGGTCCACCTATTATTTGGCCAATTATGTGTACATTTTTTAAAAACCTGAGTTTTTATTGATTTATTCTATTGTTTTTTATATTATTTATTTCTGTTCTAACATTTATTATTCCCATCTTTCTGTTAACTTTATGCTTCACATCCCATGTTCATGGATTAGAAAACTTATTGTTGTTAAAATATTCATTCTACTCAAATATATGTAATGATTTAATGCAATGTCAATTAAAATAGAATAGAAAACTAAAATTTTTGTAAACATACAAAGGATCAAAACAGCTAAAGTAAACAATAAATTAAAAAGGAAAATGCTGGAGGCATCACTCTTCCTGATTTCAAAATATATTACAAAATCACAATAAATAAAATAGTATTGTACTGGCATATAAACAGACACATAGACCTTTGGGCAGAATAGAAAGCCCAGACATAACTCACACATATACAGACATCTAACCTTTAACAAGTGTACCAAGAATACATAATGGGAAAAAGGATAGTCTCTTCAACAAATCCTATTAGGAAAACTGGATATCCACATGCAAAAGAATGAAGTCAGACCCGCTTCTGACATGATACACAAAAGTCAACTCAAAATATATTAAAAATTAAATTTAGGGTCATTAACGGTAAAAGAGAATATAGGGGAAAATCCTCCTGACTGGTTTTGTCCATTATTTCCTGAACATGGCGACAAAAACACGAACAATAAAAGTGAAAATAGATCAGTGGAACTGTATCGAACTGAAAAGTTGCACAGCAAAAGAAACAATCAACAGAGTGAAAAGGCAACCTATGAAATGGAAGAAAACATTTGCTAATCATATGTTTTATAAGAAGTTAATATGTGAAATATATAAGGAACTCCTACAATTCAACAGCACAAGGGAAATACCCAATTAAAACAGGTATAGGACTTAAATAGATATTTCTCCATTATGGACATACAGATGGCCAACATGTACATGAAAAGATGATGAAATCACTATTCATCTGGGAATTACAAGACTAAATCATAATGAGATATCACCTCATATCTTTTAGTATGGCTATGATGAAACATAATAATAATAATTAGTGTTGCAAGGATGTGGAGAAATAGGATGCTTGTCCATTGTTGATGGGCACATAAAGTGGTGCAGCCACCATGGGAAACATATCAACGTTCCTTAAAATATTAAAACTAGAATTAGTATACAAACCAGCAATCCCACTTTTGGGTATATAACCAAAAGAACTGAAATCCAGATCTTGAAGAGATATCTACACTACCATGCTCACTCCAGCATTATTCACAATACCCCAAATATGGAAACAATCTAAACATTCATTGACAGACGAATGGAGACAAAAAAATATGGCATATACATAAAATGCAATATTATTCAGCCTTAAAAAGAAAGGAATCCTGCTATATGTGACAACAGAAATAAACCTGGAGGGCCTTATGCCAAATTAGATAAATGAGCAACAGAAGTACAAATATGTTCTTGATAATGACAGGAGACAGAGAAATTCACCCTTGTTGAGCTGAATGAGGGCTCAAGGTACTGTGCCCAGGCTTTCCCTCTTTTGTAGTGACACCTAACATGGCTTTCCAATTGTGCATTTGCTATGTACTCAGCACTGTAATAGGGATTTTAGAAACTATAAAATTATAAAATGTTGGCCTTGACTTCCAAACTTTTTCTTCCAAGAATTATTCCGGGGAATAATGCATGTGACTGCAAATTATACAATAAAGCATGCAATTCTTATTACATACTAAAACTAAAGTTTGTGCACATAAAAAGAAGAAGAATATTGTGATGAAAAGAATAAAAGTATTTCCTAGAAATATAGGCCAATTAATAATAATAAATATGGTGAAAGATAATGAATCAAATATTCCTAGTTAATGGAACTAAGTGATTATCATAGCAGTTAGACTTACACACGGGTTTGCCTCCTGCAAAGATTATTGGAACACACTATTTTCCTTCTAAAGTTATATAAAGTAAGAATTGAATAACTCACTTAAGTGCAGAAGGAATTGACTTATTCATTTACTGACACTTCTTTTGCAAAGATTGATAGACTCCAGGGAAGTGCCCGAGGAGAATCCAAATTAAATAAAAAAACAAGCAAATCACAATAAAAGTGACAGGAGTCTATACTAGATTTCAATAAATGTTTTAAGAAAATAACTTTTTCCCCTAATTTTTTCAAAATAATCTCAGTGATAACAGAGAGGAAAGGAGACTAAAAGGCTAAATTCTAACACCAAACTGTGTCACACATATATATGCCACAAAGGCCTTAGGGATGTTAACCGTAGAGAATATAATTGAAGTATTCCCTAGGAGGCCACAAATAAAACAATTAGATAAAACAATGCCCCGTGTGATATCCTGGTTGCATGTAATTTCTTGTAATAACTGCTGAATAATTTCATTATAAACTTTAATCCCATGATCTTTTTTTAAATATGTTGAACCAGACAATATATTTTGACTTAACATACCTGAAAAATACAAAAATGCAAAAAAGAAAAAAATCAGCTATTGGGCAACAATCCAGAGATAACTACTGTCAATTGTTTTTGTATTTCTGGTTTTCTCACCACTATGTGGGTATATATGTATTTCTGTGTATCTGAAACAAAGCTTATACAGTATCATAGCTATATTGTGTATTATCCTTTTTCATATAAAATTGTAATGTGAGCTTCATTTTAGGTAACAAATAGCTATTAAACTTATATAAATACCTGTTCATCTTTTCTTTAAGTAAATGTGATATGCACTATTTTTTAATTTATTAAATATGTATGTTGGTGATTCTTGAAATTAATTGTGAATTTCATTACAAATAGAGATGCAAAAATTCCTCAACAGAATACCACAAACTGTATTCAACAGCACGTAAAAAGACATTAAAATTAAACACATGGCAAGTGGAATTTATTCCTGGAATGTAATATAGTACAGTTTGCCACATTAAAATTCATCAGTGTAATACACCACATTAACAGCGTAAATGAAAAAATACATGATCTTCTCAATTGATGTAGAAAAGCAATTTGACAAAAGTCCACACTCTTTCATAATAAAACCACTAAAAAAACTAAGAATAGAGAAAACATCTTCAGCAAGTTAAAGGCCAGTGATACATGAAAAGCCTACAGTTAATACTCAAAGATGGAAAGGCTAAAAGATTTTCCTCAGAGATAAAGAATAAGACAAAGATGTTTGCTTTCACTGCTTTCATTCAAAATAGTGTTAAAGGTTCTAGCCAGAGCAATTAGGCGACACAGGTTTTCAAAATGCATCCAAATATGACAGAAAAAAAAATCAAAATTTTAGCAGATGACTTTTTTTTTTTTTTTGGACAGAGTTTCACTCTTGTTGCCCAGGCTGGAGTGCAAAGGCACGATCTCAACTCACTGCAACCTCTACCTCTTAGTTCAAGAGATTCTCCTGCCTCAGTCTTCTGAATAGCTGGGAATAGCTGGGATTACAGGTGCCCACAACCACACCTGGCTCATGTTTTATATTTTTAGGAAAGATGGGGTTTCACCATGTTGGCTAGGCTGGTCTTGAACTCCTGACTTCAGGTGAACACATTTACCCAACATAACTCTTAGAACTAATAAACAAATCCAACAATATTCCAGGATACAAATTAAACATACAAAAATCTGTTGCATTTCTTTACTTTGAAAGAACAAGTCCCCACCAAAAAAAAAAAAAAAATAAGAAACAATTTGTTTGCATTTGCATAGAAAAGAATGAAATACTTAGGAATAAACTTAGCCAAACAGACAAAAGAATAATACACTGAAAAGTATAAAACGTTGCTGACAGAAATTACAGAGGACATAAATAAATGAAAAGTCATCTTATGTTCATAGATTTGAAGCCTTTATATGATAAGATGTCAGTACTCCCCATAGCAATTACAAAGCCATTGAAAACTCTATGAAAATCTCAATGACATTGTTTGCATAGAAAAAAATCCATTATAAAATCTAGACAGAATTACATGAGACTCTAAATAGCCATAACACTCTTGTAAAAGGAAAACAAAGTTGGAGGTTTCACACTTTCTGATTTCATACTTACCAAAAAGCTATAGTAATCAAAGCAGTGAAGTACTGGTATAAAGAAAGATATAGAGACTAATAGAATAGAAGAGACAACCCAGAAGTAAACATACATATATGTGGTCAAATGTATTATACATGAGTGCCAAGATCACGCAATAGGAAGAGGGCAGTCTTTTTAACAGATGGTATTCAGAAAACTAGCCTCCTGCAAGATAATCAATTTGAACCCTTGTCTTACACAATGAACAAAAAAGTAACTTAAAATGGATCAAAGACCTAAAGGTAAGAGCCAAAACTATAGAACTCTTAGGAGATACATGAGTCAGTTCTCACATTGCTATAAAGACATACCTGAGAATGGGTAATTTAGAAAGAAAAGTGGTTAAATTGGCTCATGGTTCTGCAAGCTGCACAGGAAGCATGATGATGGTATCTTCTTGGCTTCTGAGAAGGTCTCAGGAAACTTACAATTATGGCGAAAGGCGAAGAGCAAGCAGGCACATCTCACACGGCTGGAGCAAGAGGATGAGATGGGAGAGGAGGGTGCTACACACTTTTAGATAACCAGATCTCATGAGACCTCATTCACTCACTGTCACAAGAACAGCACCAAGAGGATGATGCTAAACCATTCATGAAAAACTGCCCCCAGGATTCAATCACCTACCACCAGGTCCCACCTCCAACACTGGAGGTTACGTGAGATTTTGAGGGGACACGGATCCAAACCTTGTCACGAGAAGACCTAGAAGAAAAACTTCATGACATTGAATTTGTTAATTATTTATTGTATATGACGCCAAAAGTATTTACACATATATATATACACACACACACACATATATATACATATAATGGACTTCATCAAAATTAAAAACTTCAAACAACACTCCCAACAGAGTAAGAGAGCAGCCCAAAATATAAGAGAAAATCTTTTGAAATTCCATTTCTAAGTGATTAATATACAGAATATATACTTTTAAAACTCCTATAATCAACAAAACAAAAACAGCTCAATTCAAAAGTAGGCAAAGAACTTAAATACGCATGTCTTCAAAGAAGCTACAAACATACCAAAAAGCGTGTGGAAATATCCCCATCACTAATAATTAGGGATATGCAAATCAAAACCACAACGAACAGCAACTCATGTATTTAAAATGAACAGATTCTAGAGTTCTGCTGTACAACATTGTGCCTAGAGGTTTTTTTTAATACTATATTGCATAAAATTAAAATTCTGTTGAAAGTTGAGCTCATGTATTTGGTCTTATGACAATAATAACACACACAAAAAAAACCAAAATAAACAAATAAACAAAGCAGCTACCACTTCACACCCTTTAGGATGGCAATTATGAAAAGGGAAAAAAAAAAGAAAAAGAAGAAAAAAGTGGAAAATAACAAATTTTAGGGGAGATGGAACGAATTGGACCCCTTGAATATTACTGGTGAGAATGTAAAATGGTGAAGCTGCTCTAGAAAAACCTAGAGTAGTTCTTCCAATAATTAGACAGGAAAATACACACGACCCAGCAATTCCACTTCCAATATGTACCAAAATAATTGAAAGCAGAGATTCAAACATATGTTTGTGCACCAATGTTCTTAACAGTGTTATTCGCAGTAGCTCAAAGGTAGAAACAACCCAAACATCCATGGAGAGATGATTCAACATGGATGAACCATGAAAACATTAAGCTAAGTGATAAGCCAAACACAAAAGGCAAATATTGTAAGATACTATGTGTAGGAGGTACCTAGAAACATCAAATTATAGAGACAGAAACATTACTGCTTCCCAGGGACTTGAGGAGAAATAAATGCGGAGCTATTGCCTCTTAGCAATAAAATCCTCTTTATGCCTGATGCTTGAAACAGAGGCTTAAGAGAAGCACTAATTTAAATACAGATGGGTGATGGATGATGGTGGAGAGAAAGCTAGGTGATAGATTGATAGACGTAGATACATACAGAGAAGGATCGAGCAATACAGAAACATATACATACATTATGCACAAACCACATATATGTATTTTAAGTATACCTATATATCACATACTGTTTGCATTTTGCATTTCCTTTACATTTTGCAAAACTGTGTTTACAAATCAAACTTTTATACCAATTCTCAAATAATTTCTGAATGTATTTGTAAGGTTTTCAAAAATATTACAAATGGTTAACCAAAACTTGAATATTTTAACGATTTTCCAAGGAAATCTATCAAATTAAATAAGAGGTTGACAAATAAATCTTACTTCAAAATTCTTTCTTGCATAAACAAATTTTTTTTTAAAATTTTATCCTAGTTTGACATAATGAGAACAAAATATTTTACTTTTCATCAGTATTACCAAGTCAACTCTTGTCTAATTGCTGTGTCATTCTCAGTCAATTGCAATTGGTAGAATTTGTTTTCATATAGTCTAGAAGTACAAATTCCACCTCCTAGAGAGTAGTTGAGAGAATAAATTTTTCTGTTATAAGTGGCAAAAATAGAATAGCCACTAGAGGACAGAGTGATACCAGGAATAAGAAAACAGTTGTCAGACGCATGAGCAGTCATAAAACATGACTATATTTTAACATATTAAAAACTGTAAAGTCAACAAAAACGGAAATATATGCAAATAGAATTCCATGAAGACAGAATAAAAGCATAAGTTAATAACAATATTTTACTAAACAATAGGCATTTCATTTAAAAACATAAAAGCTTGCCATTAAAAATAATACAGGGATAATCCAGATCAAAATTGCAAAATTATTATAGAAGATATACATAGGACAATTACCAGAATAAATTTGATGATACTGCATATCTATATCAATGAAATGAAGATAAATAATAAGTTCTATAGAAAAGACAGAAAAAAGCTTTAAGCTAATAATAGCACTTAAAAGTTACTCTTTCTATCCATCCTCCCCAAAACCATTCAGATCAAAGAAAGTAAATATGTAAATCACACATCTGTGCATCACTGTAAGACAGATGACCCTATGAAGTGAAAGTTGAATATAGGCAGAGAAATATTTTTCAGAAGAAAAGAACTGAATTTCAAAATGTCATAATTCCATGTAGAGTAAGGTCTGAAGAGACAGCTTAGAAAAGAGAAAAGGAAAATAGAAATCCTACTAGTGGGATCAAACAGATAAAATCAATAAGACAGTTCTACTCTCATAACAAAAAATTAAAAACCAAATCAAGGCCTGATAGAAAACAGCATTACCTAGGGGAAAAAAAAAAAAGCCTACCAATTGTATGAAACTTGTTGTGAAAAGCCTAGAAAAATTATTTCCAGGGAAAAGGAGGAGAGTAGAAAGAAGACATTGCCCTGTAGAGTTGTAATGGTTAAGAAAGAGGAAGCAATGCAAATAAATTGAGGATTCTCCTAAAACAAAACACACACACACACACACACACACACACACACACACACAACAAAGTTTGCTGGTGGTAGTATTTTATAAATATTTTTGTGTATATTTATGTATTTAGATATAGATATATACACAGCTATATGTGTGTGTATATGTAGTTGTCCTTGGGTATTCATGGGGGACTGGTTTTATGACCTCCTTGGATATCAAAATCTGCAGATGCTCAAATCTCTCATATAAAATAACATAGTATTTGCATATAACTTATGCATATCTTCTGGTATACTATAAATTATCTCTAGATTACTTATAACACCTAATACTATCTAAACAGTTGTTTTACTGTATTGTTTAGAAAATAATGCTGAGAAAAAACATCTATACATGGTCAGTGCAGAGGCAATTTTATTCTTGAATAGTTTTGATCTACAGCTAATTAAATACACAGATGTGGAACTCATAAACTGAATATGGCTGACTGTACTTATCTACCTATATATAGACATCTATGTATAAATCTATCAATCAAACTACATATATACCTATCTTTCTACATACACACATACACCAGGAACTCACACAGAGACACATACACACTATAATGTTAGAATATAACAATCTAAAACTGAGAATTTTCTAAGCCACACGAAACCCTCATCATAGTACACAAAATTAGCACACAAAAAAATCTCTATCCATGCAATGCTACTATAAGGGTGGGAGGGGAGTCAGCAAATAAGAACAAAATATTCCAACCAATGAAAATGACGTTTTCATATAACAATACAAAAAAGAACAGAAGGAAATTATACCATAACACTTCAGATTGAATTAAATATAAGTTAATAAGTATTTTTAAATATTAAAAATGTCTTGAATTAAAATTTTTAAATAAAATATAAATAGATAAAAAGAACTTATACCTAAAAAATGTTGTGTAGACTTAATAAACAGATTGAAGAAATAGTCCATTGGAGAAATCAAGACACAGTTACAAAGTAGAAAAGGGAGACTAAACACAAATATAATTTAATAAAGTATACAAAAAATAATTAGGAAAACAGTCAAGAAAATTAAAATTAAAGAAAGGAAAAGGATAGACAAAATATAAATAAAATGTCAACAGTCAAAGAAGATTCAATATGCATATAATTGGAGTCTCAGGAAAAAAAAAAAAAGCAACACAATAGGAATATACACAGTGAAAGGGCCCATATTTTAAAATGTGTATGTTTCCTTATAGCTGAAGTGTGTCTCTTATCAGCATAAGAAAATGGGTCTTTTTTTTTTTTTTTTTTTCCTTTGCATCCATTCAGCCACTCTATGTCATGTCTTTTGACTGGATAATTTAATCCATTTATATCTGAGGTATTTGTTGGTAGATAAGAACTTACCTACTGCCATTTAAAAACTTGTTTCTAGTTGTATTCTAGATCCTTGGTTCCTTTTTCCTCTCTTATTGTCTTCCTTTGTGATTAGGTGATTTCTCCCTAGTTGTATACTTTGATTCTCTCTTTTTCATCTTCTATGTAGGTTTTTGCTCTGTGGTTATGATGAGGTTTGCATAAAACGTCTTATAGTTATAATAGCCTATCGTAAGCAGATAAAAACCTAACATCACTCACATGAAATGAGTCTTTTTATTCAATTTACACTTTGCATTGTTTTTTGGTGTCATGATTTACATCACTGTATATTATATGTCCCTAAACAAATTGTCATAACTATTATTTTAATAGTTTTGTCAATAAACCATACTAAAGATATCAGTGATTTACACATCATCATGGTAATAGTCCCGGAGTATTCTAAATTTGGCTATGTACTTACTTTAAGTAGTGAGTTTTATGCTTTCATATGTTTTCATGTTCCTAGTTAGTGCTTTTTTCTTTCAGTTTGAAGAACTCTCTTTAGCATTTGTTGTAAACTAATCTGGTCATGGTGAAGTCCCTCAGCTTATCTCTCCTTTGTTTCTGAAGGATAGCTTTGTTGGGTAAGTTATTCCGAGTTGGTAGTTTTGTGTGAGTGTGTGTGTGTGTTTCCTTTAGCACTTAAATCTATCATCTCACTATCTCCAGATCTGGGAGGTTTCTGCTGAGAAATCTGTTGCTGATCTTACTAAATTATTCCTACTATGAGATTTTCTGTTTGTGATTTTGGATATACTGATTATATCTTGGTATCATCTTCTTTGAATTGCATCTAATTGGAGACTTTTGACTTTCCTGTACTTGAATATTTATAGCTTTCCCTACATTTGGAATATTTTCTGCTAAAATTTTTTAAAATAAGCTTTATGTCTTTCTCTCTCTCTCTTCCTCCAACTCCTATAACTTGAAAATTTGCTTTTTTGATGATATCCCGTAAGTCCTGTAAGCTTTTTCATTCCTTTTCATTTTTCCCTTTATTTTTAACTGACTGTATATTTTCAAATAAGCTGCCTTCAAGTTCAAGAGATTCCCTCTGATCAATCCTTTTGTTAATGTTTTTCTCTTGCATTTTTTCTTTTATTCATTTTATTTTTCAACTCCATAATTTCTGTTGTTGTTGTTTTTTTTTTTTTTTTTGAAATTCAATCTGTTAAATTTCTTTTTTTGGTCATGTATTGTTTTCTTGATTTTGTTAAATTATTTCTCTGTATTTTCTTGAAGTTCACTGATCTTGTTAAAATTACATTAAATTATTTCTCAGGCAGTTCAGACATCTCCATTATTTTAGGGTCAGCTACTAGCGTTTTTATTTGTTTACTTTGTAATGTCATGTTTCCCTGGTTGTTCTTGATACTTGTTACCAAGCATTGCTGTCTGTGCATTTGAAGAAGTAGAGATTTATTTCAGTCTTTGAAGACTGGCTTTGTCTGAGAAAGGCTTGACCAATCAGCCTATCCAGAGATTCTGACTAGGCCATTTTGCATGATCTGCAGGTGGACTTGCTGTTGGATTCCTCAGGTAGACTCTTCCGGTGCTTGAGTCAGCAAGTCAACAGATCTGGCAACTTGGTCCATGCCATTGGTTTGGAGTCTGGATCCACTCCAGACTGGACTCCAGGACCTGTTGACCTGGAGTCTGACCAGGGGGATTCCACAGGAGCAGTCCTGGTGTTTAACTTGCTTCTGCGGGAGACATTGAGGTGCTGATTCTAGTACCTGAACCTAGATCCTTAGTCCACTGGGCTGAACCTGGATCCTGAATCCATGGGAATGGGCCTGATATTGGAGTGGGCATGGATCTGAGGTCTACAGAGGTGGGCTTATGTTTTCATCTAGGGAGCTGGCTTAGAGCCTGGATCTGAATGGGTGGTCCTGGAGCCTTGGTTGGTGGAGACCGTCCAGGTTCTACTGTCTAGTTGGTAGTCCTAGTGCCTAGGTCTGCTAGAACACACCTGGCCCCTGGGGTCACTGGAACCTGGGAGCACTGGGACAAGCCCAGAGCCTGGGGCTGACCTGCTGCTGGGAAGGCATGGAGCCTGTGTCTGTGGAGTATTTCTGAAGACTGGAATCATGATGTCATGGTACCTAGAGCCACAGTGATTTGCATAAAACCTCTGTCATGGGGTCAGCCTGGAGGCAGGGTGTGGGAGACTGTTCTCCACCTCCGGGGGTTCTTCTAAATTTTGGTGCAACACAACATTTTGGTTCTGGCTCAATTCTTCAATCTCTGTTTCTTTTGGATGACCTCAAACAACCTCATGATTTAAACTGTCATTTACAAATAATGATTTCCAAATCAAATTCTGCAGTACTGACTTGAAATTTACACTTAAAAAAATTCAACTGTCTACTGAATATTTTTACTTGTATATGCCATGGTTGCCTGAGTTTCAACCTGTCCTCATTACCTTACTTTTATTCTAAGATCCTCAACCTGAGATACCACTACTCAGCCATTCTAAGTATCTTTCATCATCACTTTCTAGTACTCTGTGGTCTTAGGCTAGCATGTAAAAAATGTGGAAAGAGGAAAAAACACAGAATAAAACAGTAATTAGTATGGATCTTAATACTGAACTTACTAAATATGTAACCTGGGCAAGCTGCTTAGCTTCTGTGAGTTTCAGTTTTCTCTCATGTGAAATGTTATTACTGAGGACTAAGCTCTGATATTTTCATCTTACTCAAATTTCTATCTAAGTGGTCTGGGGAGTCATGCCCTACAAACCATAAATTCTCATCAGATGGGTTTTATTTGACACTGTATGTCATGGCTTACTTTCCAATCTGACTCTGATATAACAAGGAAGAAAATCAAAATATTTTACCCCCAAACTTGTTTTTCTGTCGTATCTTGAAATGGCCCTGCAAAACTGCTCCTTGTGGGAAAAATCTACATTCTATAAAGAATAGCCTTTTTACTTTTATTTTCCTTCCTTCCTTTCCAGATGCAGGAGATAATCAACTAAGAGCCAGGCACCCTTTAAGGTCCGATAAGAAACATTTCACAACCTGGTGTCTCTGAAGTCTGCTGAGAGCTTCCTTCACTCAATAAAACCTGGTCTCCACAATCCTTTATCTTAACCCGAACATTCCTTTCTACTGATCCCAAGTCTTCAGATAAACTCAACCAACTGCCAACCAGAAAATGTTTAAATTTACCTATAGCCTGGAAAGTCTCCACTTTGAGTTGTCCAGCCTTTCTGAACCAAACCAACGTATTTCTTAAATGTATTTGATTGATGTCTCATGCCTTCCTAAAATATATAAAACCAAGCTGTACCCCAAGCACCTTGGGCACATGTTCTCAGGACCTCCTGAGGGCTGTGTCACAGGCCATGGTCACTCATAATTGGCTCAGAATAAATCTCTTAAAATATTTTACAGAGTTTGACTCTTGTTGTCAACATTAACACATAACTCATGGGATAGTTACGTGAATTCAAATATACAACTTACATAAAGTGACAAGCATGGAGCCAAGTATATAAAAGGTATTCAATAAAAATTGGGTGAAGTAATATTATTTCAACAAAGTTTATTCCTTAATACATGTTTTTATTTACTAACGGGAGTTAGTAAATAAAATGGAAATTAATTTGAAAAAAAAAAGTATGAGATTCAGTGCTGATCATATGTGTCAATCCTCAGCTGACTTGCTATAAATCTGTGGTTCATTGGTAGGGGTGTGTCTGTAGCCCACACAATAGAATCTCTAGTTTCAGAACACCACTGTGCCTTCTCTAGATTGTACTTGCAAATATACCACAAGTGTGTTACAGGAGCTAAAAATGTTTGTTTCCTAATTCAGGGAGTGGCAAGTTAGGGCACTGGGTGGGTGCAGAGTTATTTCTTGGTAAACCACTTTTTTTTTTAACCAACGACACCATTTTTTCTTCTTCCTGTTCTCTCTTACCCTCTCCATCACCTATATTACATTTCTCCTCTTTTTCACTGGTACCTTTGGTGTGCCTGAAGCACTAACACCGCCACATTCTTGCACCTATCTGGTTACTGGATATGAGAAGGGTTAACTTGCTGTTAACTTGTTGATTTAACTTTTGTTTTGACTAAATACACAACGCAAAAGCTAAATTTATCACAACACCTGAGAAGTTTCTGATTGGCAAAATAAAGAAAAACTTTAGGGAATAATTCTCTCTACGATGCTTATCTCTTCAGTCATTATGTGTTAAACTATTCCCTCAAGGTTGTAGAAAGAAACATTTTAAAACATATTCTCTGGGAAGGCTGCTTTCAAAAAGGGATGTACAGACAACACTCATTTAGAGACTCTTCTGACATGTAAGTGACAGGTTATTTTCATCTTTGTGAGCTCAGAGAGTTATTACAGATTAATTCAAAATAATTTAAAAATATATTTCTGTGTCTTGCAACTGTACAGTGGTTAGATTTTCTGAGAAAAAAAAAAAGACAGGAAAAAATAACCCAAAATTTAAAGGTTTACTGTCAGTGTGGAATGAAACATCACTTTTGAAATAAAGTCATCTTTTGAACTCAAAAAATATTTTATGGGCACTAGTCATATGAAAAGCCATCATTTTTGTGTGGGGAGAAAAGGATACTTTCCATGTCTTAAGGTTTAGTACAGTTTCTCGAGATGGCAGAGTGAATAAAAGTTAGCTAATCTTGTTTGACAAATTGAAGCAAATGCAGTAGTTATTAGAAGATATGATACATCACTAGTGCTGCTTTGTCTCCAGACCATTGTAACCCACACTTTTGTGTCTGATTCCTTTGAGAACTTGATGAAAGCCATTAATACTCCTCTGGAAAAAAAAAATGAATGTAGAATCACACACACACATGCACAAAAGTGTGCATTACTATCAGGAAGCTATGAAAAATGTAAAGGCTCTCCTTGCATCTCTTAAGGGCCAAGGATTCATATATAGAAAAAATAATAATCTTGAGATTATCATTTTTATGGGAGTCAGAGTCCCAAAGCCTTCCATGGCCATGTGATGCCGTGCAGAGTACATCTTCTACTCCAGGTCATGGAGCTACTTGACTGAGTTATTTAAAATTGATTTCAGGCTGGGTTTTTTTTGTTTGTTTGTTTTTTGTTTTGTTTTGTTTTTTGGCTTTTTAAGTGAGGAGCATATTTGTCAGTCTACTATTCTTAATAGCTCAAGTAAATTAATGATGTGAATGTGTTTTGCAATCAGAGTAACATTAAAATAACCAGATACTACTATTACATTTTTAGAGATAAGAGAGAATGTTCAAATCAAAAACGCCAAGCACCTATGTTATACAAGACTCTGGATTTGGTACAGTGGAAAGTAATATCTGGGGAACACCTAGCTTTCCAAAATTCTTATTCCAGGAAGGAAGTTAAAAGAAGCACACAAATAATTGTCTTTAAGCAATTATGTGTAATGGTATAAGAAAAAGGATAATGGTAGACCTTAAAAAGCAGCAGAGGTAATTTTCTTTATCGCAAGACAATTATTGAAGGCCACTTAGAGAAGGTTTCTTCATAGTTGGGTCTTGAAGTTTCAAGATGGTTGAAGTAGCTAGAAATGGAAAGGAATTCCAGAGAAGAAGACAGATATTGACTATTGATTAAACTATTGAATAAATATTTGAAGAGGATTTATAATTATTAGTTAATGAATTATAGTTAGTTAACTACAAGTAAATTATATATATAATTTTAAATTATACATAAAGTAAAAAATAAAAAATAAAGTTAATTAAATTATATATATAATTTTTATTTACCTAAAAATGCTATGTCCAAATGTATAATATAGATAACCTTGTTCTGGAAATAGATAGCCTGATGGGATTGCGAATATGCAGACCAACCGCTGTACACTCAACAGAATGCTCAAAATCATGGAATATTAGAGGTGAAAATGACCATTGCCTCCAAAGTCTACCACATTTTTCTCAAGCACAAACACTTTTTGATGGATTGTTGTTTTAAATGAATAAGGGAAAAATAAGCTTATTGTAATGATTAACATACCAACTCAGTTCCCTTATAGTTTAAGGCACTCGACAGAAGTTATAGAATCCAAAGATACATATACTTTTTTTATTCTGAGCACTCCAAAATGAATAACTTCATCATTTTCTTTTTTGTTTTTTTGGAGGAAAATAAGGTATATTTCATACCTTATTTTGTGTTCAGGAGAGGAAAATTTATCCAGGGAGAGGAATAAATATATATAAGGGGAATTCTGTATCTGTTTTGTCTATCATACTGTTTGCTTTGGCCAGCTCACAACTTTCAACACAATGTTTTGAAGGTAAGGATGGAACTGGGGAGAAATACAATGGGTTAAGTATGTCTTCTAGATTATATTTAAATAAATTACACTTCCAGTTATATTTTGATGTGTATATACATACCTTCCAATATCATCTTAAAAAGAAAGATCTAGAGTAAAGATTTTGTTCTTGAAAGTGAAGCCTCATGATAATATTTTTTCCACATTAAAATAAACAAATCTTCATTGAAAGAAGTGGCATTTCAAAGTTGAATGATCACTGACTTTTCTGGAAAAGAAAAAAATTGAAGAAGTCAATTACCGACGAACTATAATCTCTCTTTTCTCTAAAACCACATTTTCCTCCCTCTTCTGAATCTCTGCTCTGCTCTAGGAACACGGGGTTTTCAGAAATATGGATAATAAAAAACCTGCTGGGGATTACGGCTGTGACCCAGGCCTACACCAACCTTCTGATGACATCCTTCCAAACCACCCCAGTTACAAAATGCTCAAGCTGAAAACTTAAATTGTGAAATCATAAACTAGTGAGTAGTAGTACCCCATTCTCATTTATTTTCATATAAATGTAAACTCAGGAATTCTGAGTGTTCCAAGAGGTGTTTTAATAGATAAGAAGGAGAAAATTAGAAATGGGAAATTTAAGATATTACCAACTATCAAAGAATATTCATTTTTATTTATTAGTGTATGTCAGTACAATCATAATGACACTTCAAGGTAGGAGCATATTAATTAGAGGTTGTGGGTGTTTCCTTAGCCTCTTTTTAACCTGGGGAAAATTTTGCTTAGAAGTTGAGGTTATTATATAGTTATCAATAATGTATATCTATATGAATCTGTAATCATAAACTATATATAAATAAAACATTCTCTGTGGGATGGTGGTGGTGTGGGACTTCATATCATGGATCTCCAAGGGCAGCTTACTATATCCTAAATGCTGAGTGATACACCAAGCAAAAAATAGATGTTAATATTTATTGAAAGTGGAAAAAAATGAAGTTAATTTACAAGAGATCCATACCTTTTTACATACATTGAGTTGGAAAAAGTAATCAGAATGATGCCAAAGTTAACAAGGGCTTGTATGTGAAGAATGCTAAAGTAAAGCATGGTATTCATAAGCCTATTTGAGACTCATAGTAACCCTATGAAATGGTCATTAAAATTGAAAAAACAAAGTATTGAAGTGACTTACTAAGAAACCACTAATAAAATGTCTCTGATGAGAAATATTCAACTTTGCCTAAAATGTTTAATAACATCACATAGCATATAAAAAATTAATTTCTTTATTTTTTTCAGATAAAAAATTTCATATTTGCCTCTTCTCATTCATGAAAACCATGCAACTGAATAACAGTGTTACTGAGTTCATTCTGCTCGGGCTGACACAGGATTCTTTTTGGAAGAAAATTGTGTTTGTTAGTATATTTTTCTTCTATTTGGGGACATTGTTGGGTAACTTGTTGATTATTATCACCATCAAGACCAGCCAGACACTTCAGAGTCCAATGTACTTCTTTCTTTTCTACTTATCCTTATCTGATACCTGTTTATCTACTTCCATAGCCCCTAGAATGATTGTGGATGCCCTTTCAAAGAATGACACTATCTCTTTCAGTGAGTGCATGATCCAAGTCTTTACATCCCATTTCTTTGGCTGCCTGGAGATCTTCATCCTTATCCTCATGGCTCTTGACCGCTATGTGGCCATCTGTAAGCCCCTGCACTATATGACCATCATGAGCCACCGGGTGTGTGGTGTGTTGGTGGCTGTGGCCTGGGTGGGATCCTGTGTGCATTCTTTAGCTCAGATTTTTCTTGCCCTCAGTTTGCCTTTCTGTGGCCCCAATGTGATCGATCACTATTTCTGTGACTTGCAGCCCTTGTTGAAACTAGCCTGTTCAGACACCTATGTGGTCAACCTACTCCTGGTTTCCAACAGTGGGGCCATTTGTACACTGAGTTTTGTCATGCTAATGTTCTCCTATGTCATCATCTTGCATTCTCTGAGAAACCACAGTGCTGAAGGAAGAAAGAAAGCCCTTTCCACCTGCATCTCCCACATCATTGTGGTCATCTTGTTCTTTGGACCTTGCATATTTATATACACACGCCCTGCAACCACATTCCCCATGGATAAGATGATAGCTGTGTTTTATACACTTGGAACACCTTTGCTCAACCCTCTGATTTATACGCTGAGGAACGCAGAAGTGAAAAGTGCCATGAGAAAGTTGTGGAGCAAGAAATTGATCTCAGATGTAAAAACATGAATGAAGGTCCCAAATTCTTCATTATAGGTTGGAATGACCTGGAAGAAGTCAATAGAGAATATTATCTCTTTATTGTTGATTTAATGTAACTCTATCTTGGAGCATGAGTTTTAGTTCCTCCAGGAAAAGAGACAGTGTGGATAAATAACATTGAGTAATGTTGAGTCAGTTTTATGTGAGGAAGAGACAAGATGAGGTACAAAGAGATACATAAAGTTCATTTCCTTTACTGCCATGTTTCTGGCTCTCCTGACTGCCAAATGTTATTTATGGCTTTGGTCTGAGGTTTATCTGTTCTTCTCCATGTTGACTTCTTCTGGAGTTCCCTGCTAATAGTTACCCATCTATATACTCACAGTCTGAGAAGTTTTACCTCTTCTGAATGGTTTTCTTTATTAGATATTTTGGTTTTGTCATGTCGGATGACCAACTTAGTTGTTCTTCCTGACTCAGCAGAAAGTACCAGATTTAAATAAGTGTAGAAACTTCTTGTTTTAAGGGAAGTATATATGATGTAAGTAATCTCCCTTTCAATTTCTTGAGAGATATACTGAAATCTTATCATAAGTGTTCATAAGTTTACCTAGATCTTTCTATAACAGTGACAGAACCCAGAGAGAAAATTCACCCTTCTGAAAGAGCTCTTGATATTAGGAAGGCTCTCACTCCTAGAGTTGTAGTCATATAATTATGCTTTTTGTAAAATCCACTTTTTACTTTTAATGGAATCTCTTCTAATTTGGGGAAGCATTAATGTTTCTCTTGAATCATAACAATTATAGTAATTTGTTTATAAGAGAGGGCTATTATGACTACAAGATACATAGCTCAAGTTAAGGTGGAGATATTTATGTGGGTTACAAATAAAGAGTGCAAAAAGTTGATGGTAGGAACTTTGATAATATTAACAGATTAAACAAGGAATGTGATAACCCCGGGAAATAATTTTAGGATTTGAAACAGAAACAGTTACATCACAGATATGAATTATTTTAGTGACATTTTCAAATAATGCAGAAGAAAAGAACTTGATTAGAGCAATGGAGGTGTTTGGAAGAAAAGTATATTTCTGCAATGGAGATGGCTATCATCTTTTGTCTCTTTTATTAATTTGTCTGGTCTCTGCTGAAACCAAATGGACTATAGTGGATAATGATGGTGTCTCAATCACAGCTCAGCTCCTTTTCCTGAGTACTTTGCATTTAGATTGATCACAGAAATTTTGACAGCAGGTGAATGCATACTTCTCAATCCTTATAAACACAGAAGACAAAATCAGCTCATTTTTAAGTAGCCATACAAAAGATACTGAGTGACCAACCAGGAATGCTAAAAATCTTTGCAACCTCAATTACACATTATGAACTGGATATTATAGGATTCAACAAATCTTAAGTTCTGATGGATATACAGCCTGAAATGGTAAGAGGTTGACCTGAGTAGGTCAGAAGGCAAGAATAATTCATGAACGAGTGAATGATTCTAATTCTCATATCACTCACTTTTGTTAAATCAATGCTTCTTTCCAAACTCATGTGTATGGCCGCATTGGGAGTACTCTATGATGAATGGACAGAGGAGGAAAGGATTTTGGTTGGGTTTTCAGACAAGTCATCTCAACACATGGGCATTAACCTGTAAGGAACAGTTGCCCATCACAGCATAATTCAAAAGTGGTCTCAAAGATAAGTAGCATGGAAAAATTATGCTACTGAGCAAAGTCCTTAATTACAAATTTGTTTTCTGCCTTGTATAAAGAGAGAGAGGTGTCTTGGATTATGGATGTACATTGATTCAGGGGCAGTGGCAAGTGCCTGGATTGTTGATCCATCTGGAAGACAAAAAGTCTGAGCAAAGCGGTCTAGAAAAGACTTGTGTAAGTGGACCTATACAAGTGAGAACTAACTAGGAAACATGTACAAGAGAGTAGGATTTAATTATCCAGATGATCAGGATGAACCGTGCTCTATCTATCCATCGTAATGATATCCAGTGACAGCACAAAAGGCACATGAACACAGTGTGTCTGTACTAACAAGAATGTGAGCTATGCCTGGGCTCAGCAAGATGAGCTCCCTACCATAAATGCTAATCTGCCTTCTGCCACCTCTGAGTGTCCAACCTGCCAGTAGCAGATTCCATGCCAGAACACTCAGTGTGATGCCAGTCCCTGGGAAAATAGTCATGTGCCTGATAGTGGGTTGATTATATAAGACCTCTTCCATCCTGAAAGTGGAAGCAATTTCTCCTTATCAGAAATAATAAACACTGTAGACACAGATTTGCTTTCCATCTCCACATGGCCTTCATCTATACCAACATTTGACAACTTGCAGATGGACTGATACATTGATGTAATATCCCTTAAACATTGCCTAGGATCTGGTACCCATTTTGGGGCAAAGAAGATATAAAATGTTCCAATGATCTCAGAATTCACTGATATTCCCATGTAGCCCATCACCTTTAAGCATCTGGCTTCATAGAAGAGGGGAAGGGTCTGCTAAGAACTTAATCAAGGGAATAGCTAGAAGTCAGCTCTGGAGGAGATGGGATACTGTTCTCAGGATTCTGTATATGCATCCTGATCCAATCCCTGATATATGGTGTGTAGTTCCCATTTGCCTACCATACATCATTTTGAGATCCAAGGGATAAAAGTAGAGTGTTTTCTTTTGTTGTTACTTCCAGTAACTCACTCTCCTAGTCTTCAGTTTCATGAGAACAGAGGTCCTGGTTTCTAGAGAAGAATACAATATTTACCAGGAACACAGCAGAAATCTCTCTTTTGTGTTTCTTATACAAGTAAATCAGCAGATTGAAAAAAACGAGTTACTGTTCTGGCTGGGGTACTTGATTCTGTTGCTGGGAGTAGCAGCTAGGGTTGACACTGTAGATTGGAACAGAGATGAGTGTATTCAGAACACAGAGACCGTAGTGGAATCTCTCTTAGCACTTATACACCCAAGGATAACTGTAACTAGACAATTGCAGCAACTACAACCCAACAAGAACAAGGGACAGAACTCCTGTAGATAAATTTTTCAGTCACCGCACAAAGCAGACAACCCAAACCAACTGAAGTTTTGGCCAAGAGTGAGAGAAATCTAGAATGAGAGGTGTTAGGGGGAGATGGTCTCTATCAGCTATGGTTGTGGGAATTGTTGCAATCAGGAATGTATCTCAGGTCTGTGTCCTTCTTTAGATCTCGTTTGAGAAACATGACTGGTCACAATTCTCAGAGGATTCTCAATTATTACCTCCTAGACTCCAGCCACATACTCAATTGAGAACACTGGCTGCTATCACGTTCGTCTCATCCTCACACTACCAGATGCTTTGGCCTTCCCTGGGAGAGGACTGTGTTTTTTGTTTTTATTTTTGTTTTTTGGAGATGGAGTCCCACTCTGTCGCCCAGGCTGGAGTGCAGTGGCGCCATCTCCTTTCAATGCAACCTCCGCCTCCTGGGTTCAAGTAGTTCTCCTGACTCAGCCTCCTGAGTAGCTGGGACCACAGGTGCACGCTGTTACACCAGTCTAATTTTTTGTATTTTAGCAGAGATTGGGTTTAACCATGTTGCCCAGGCTGGTCTCGAACTCCTGAGCTCAGGCAATCTGCCTGCCTCGGTCTCCTGAAGTGTTTTTTTCTTTGTTTTTTTTTTGAGAGAAAGACTGAGTCTTGTTCTGTTGCCCAGGTTGGAATGCAGTGGTGTGATCTTGGCTCACTACAACCTCTGCCTCCAGGGTTAAAGTCATTCTCCTGCCTCAGCTTCCCAAGTAACTGGGACTACAGGCATGTGCCACCACGCCCAGATAATTTTTGTATTTTTTAGAAGAAATGGGGTTTCACTACATGTTGGCCAGGACTGATCTCAAACTCCTGACCTCAGGTAATCTGCCTGCTTTGGCCTCCCAAAGTGCTGGGATTACAGGCGTGAGCCACCGCGCCCATTCTGACACGTCTCCAGTGTATCTGCGGTGGGTTCAGAGCACCCACTGACTACATCCTGGAGTTTCATTTCTAAGTGTTGCTATGGAAAGATAGTCAGTATACATTTTTCTTTAAAGGAGGAAGTTATGTGACAAGGGTTAGACTATCTTTTTTTCGTGACTATAGCACAGCGTAAAATGGAAACAAGTGGATAAAGGCATAAGATTATTTTTAATAGAAAGAATGATAAGAAACTGCTAACAATGAGTATCTTTTTAAGAATTGAAAAGAGATGATTAGATATTTTCATTCTTTACATTAATGAAATGTTCGAATTTTCAAAACTTACCCATGTACTCCTTTATATTTTTGTGTAAATAATTCATCTGCATGGTAATATTATGTAACTTTTGTTTTTTTTCTTTTTATGTCATATTATGACAAAAACTAATAAATATATACTTTTAAAGTAGAAGTTTTGTTAAATATGGTGAAATATCTGTAAAAATGTATTTCCTATGCCATCTAAATTGTTATTAACATAGGAGTAAAATAGAAAATTATGTGTTAATCTACAATGACAAAATGAACGAGACAGGATATACCAGCTGGTGAAAGGTTTTCACGCACTTTTGGAAACATCAAGGAATATTACTAGGTAACTGATTTAGCAGGGTGGAGAAAGTTCTGGCCATCTGAGTAGGGATAGAGAAAACTAGCAAGTAAATTCATCTGCAAAACTCCTGAGATGCTAAAAGCTTGGACCATCAGGTTCTACAGAATGTAGGGGTGAAGGATCCATTGCATTTCATGGCCATTATTTTATTTCCACAGACCTTTTTCCACACAGCTTGGTGATATTTCTTTTACGCTATCTTTCAAAAGACTGGAGGTTTATTCTTTTGAAAGGTTGAGCTAAACACTTGCTGGTATTAATGTAAAGGACAGTGATGAAACATGTAGCAGCATGTACAAGAATAAGTGAAAATCTACGCTGAACTACGGGGCTCTTTCCTCTCGCTGCTCCCAGGATATCAGTAGCCAGCATACATCATGAATGCCTTAATTTTCCACTACTATGCACATATGCAAAGTAAGAAGGTGGAGGATTTTTTTTCTAGAAGAAAATATATGACTGTTACACTGGCTGCTTGCCCACAAAATAAACCAAAAATATACAGACACTGGCCACACATTTGGAGATTCCAAATAACTGGGTTTTGTGTGTTTATTTGTTTGTTTGTTTTAATTTCCTAGACTTTAAACATAAATCGAGGCTTTTTGGTTTCAGATACGATGGCAAGACTAGTGAAGGCTCCAATAAATTACACACTAGAGAAACACTCGACCTCTGCATTTAGCCTCTCTATATAATCTAATAAATTATACTGAGTTTTAAGCTGATGCAATAGAATGAAAATTCTGTAGTAGATTTATTGTGCACAGCCTATCATTCCCAAGGGAGGACTTCCACTGAGCGGAGGATAGTAAAGACTATCACAATGCCACTCACCAGGAATAAGAGTGTGAACACTTCAGCCCACTGCATCTTGGGCTGTAATTTCCACCACTTGCCTGACTCTGATGAGACAAAACATTTACACTTTATTACTCACAGATAGCCTGCAAGTGACAGTGAAGTCCAGGACTCATGGCAAGCAGGTCACCTAAAGTTCAGAAAGGATGCCAAGGGCAGATGGAATCTCATCTGTGTTTGCCTCATGTTGCCTACAGCTGAGGGAGGCTAAAACAAGTTCTCTCTGAATTTTATGCCCCAAGGACGCCTAACTAGCTTAAATGCTAGTTGTAGGACATCCTGTTCTAGGAGGAGCAGAAACACAACCTGGGCTGTTCCACACAGTGACTCATCTCAGAATGTTGCATTTTCAGCACAATCTACAGTTTTTCTGAAAACCACAAGCAAGAAAAGTGAGGTAAAGCTGGGTTAACCAAGGCCACCAAGAAACCATCATGAAAAGGCAAATTAGTCTTTGATTGCCAGCCTTTTGAGGTCTTCATTTTAAAGAATTTCTTATAGGCTAAAGTAACTGCAGACAAAGTCTTCCAATAGAAGCTACCAGGTTCATTTCAGGCTCAAGGTTCTGGAAATCTATTTATTAAGCCATGAAACAAATAGATAAGAAAGTAAAGATGATACATCTCATTATAATTTTTCAGACAAGAGATATTATTCTACTTGACTGGACTTTTGTGTCCAGTCTATATTCTAAGAAAGAGAGAATTCTAAGATATAAAATATTCCAAGATTCTTTATTATTATGCCTCTCCTAACTTACGCAAGTGATCTTTAATTAATGTAGGTGTGTAGGGGTAGATGAGTATATTTTTCTAGATGTTTCTCATTACCAGAAGCATAATCAAATACCTCAAATCTAACCTTCTAGATCACACATTTTCACAGGATACCAGTTTATTTTAGTGTTCAAGAAATTTTATTCCACATATCACATAGACCAAATGACTAAAAATTGACATTTTAAAATTGACAGTAAAAAATGTAAATCCAGGTTGTCTTGTGGAATAAAAATTTATATGTTCCTCTAATTAAAACAATAACAAAAAAAATAGGACATTCTGCTACCCAATCCTTCTCTCCTAGTGTGAACAGCTTACTAAGTTGGTTCACAAACACTCCAAAAATATCCACATTTGTACTATTCATTGAAGTCAACTATTCATTGACACAGTAAGAGATAAACCCATTTTGAAATAATCACACAAACAATACTTTATATCAATGAAATGTATCTACAACTATACTTAATAACCAGTATAAAACGTAATAACTTAATGCTGAATACTGAATACAAAATAAAATCAATTCCTAAAACTCTACATATAGTATGTTAAATTCATTAAAATTCAAAACCAGATAAATCTTTATAAAATATATCCATCTTAGGCAAATATGTTTTATTTTTAAGCAATAAGAGAATTATGCATTAACAAAATCAGGAATATTGGCTACCTTTAAGGTGAGACAAGGGACAGGATAGAAAAGAGGTTAAAAATATATTTAATTTTTGGTAACAGTTTAAGTTTTGGTATGGGTAGTAAATTTACATATACTTGTTATATTAGTTAAATAAATGTAAAAAGCAATAACATAAAATAAATAAAAGATGATAAAATTGTCTGGAAATAGGTAAATTCTGCTGTTAAAATTTTATTATAAGAACTGGTTCCTTCTAACGATCTGTTGACTCTGCTTCCTTCTGTGTTGGCTTTTTTCACTCATGGTAAGATTATAAGCGGGAGTCCTGTATCTGTACTCTCAGCAACTCTATTAGGAAAAAGAAAATGACTTCTCTCAATAGTCCAGAAAAATGTGTTGACTTTGCATTTGTTTGCTAATAATGCTTCAATCCAATCATTAACTCCTAGGGGACTTGTTTTGTAATCAATCTAGTGAGAGTCATATTCACACACTTGGGAAGAAATAACACAATCCAAACATTACACAAATATGCTGAAAATGGCAAAGTTATGGCTACTTAGAGGAAAATGAGAGTTCAGAGCCCACCGAGACAGTTTCCATAACTTGACATTAGTGTTCTTATGAGGCAGGCAGGATGCATCTGCAAAAGTATTTAGATATTGTACAGAAAAACAACAAATAACCACCAAAGATTGCATGTTTTCTCCTTATTGAGACTACATTCCATATTATATTATGAAAAATAGTGCACTCTAGAATAGGTGCTGAAATAGAATAGATGTTGAAAATCCTGACATTTTCAACATCTCATTTGGTGTGTTGATTATAAGTGCTAAGTCGTATCAGTGAAAGAGATTTCTACTGCAGCATTTGATGTATCTCAAGTCCCAACCTCACTTACATTGCTGTTCTTTTAAATGAGTAGTTTTAGTGTAGTTCAGAAAGAATCTTTTATTTACATCCTTAACCATCGTATGGGTAATTTTACAGAAAAGTTAATTATAAACTATTACCCAAGTTCTCTTCCAATGTGGTTTCATTTGTCATATTTATTAATTTACTTAATAAATATGCAATTGATTATTTAATGCCGACCATTAATTGTCATTTTCAACATTTTCTTAGGGTAGATAAGTGAGCAACCTGGGCAAGCTGCTTAACTTCTGTAAGTTTCAGTTTTCATTCAGTTTTATTACCTACTTCATGGAATAGTTATGGGGATTAAAAGATCAAACTTTTACAAAGTGATAAACAGAGCCTAGTATATAAAAAGCATTCAATACATATTTGGTAGAATAAAATTATGTTAATAAAAACGTGTGTAATGAGTGCTATTTTACTAGCTTGAGTTAATAAAACAAATAGAAATGAAGTTGAAAAAAGTGAGATTAAGTTCTTGGTGTGCATATTAATCCTCAGACCACTTGCTATGAATATGAGGGTTCTCGGAGGGAGATGTCTATATCCCACAGAGTAGAACCTCTTGTTTTGAGACATCATACTTCCTTTCCTACATACTACTTGCAAATAAATTATACATGTATTATTGAAGCTAGAAAAACTCGTTTCCCAATGCCAGGAGGGGCAACTTTAAATCACCGGTGGGAGTAGAAGTATTTCTTGGTGATCCACATCTTCTTTAACCAATGACTTTCTGTTTTCTCTCACTCTCTCCACCATCCATTTGTATTTTTCCTATTTTTCCCTCGTATCTTTGGTGTGCTTGAGGCACCTCCACATCCTCATTTGTATCTAATTAATGAGTATGAGGAAGATCAACTTACTGTTCGTGTAGGCTAAATAGACAAACCAAAAGTTAAATTTCTTACAACATTGGAATTGATTTCAATTTGAAAAATAAGGGAAACTTTAGGGAATAATATTGTCTAGGATGCTAATACCTTTTATCATGTCTTGAAGTATTCCCTCTGAAATGCAGGAAAAAAAATTTTTTCCAACATTCCATGGGAAGGCTGCTTTCAAAAAGAGATAATCTTGACACTAATTTAGAGAAAGGAACAGGAAAAAAAAATGAATAATCAAATGTTTTCAAGGTTTAATGTTAACATATGAAATAAATATAATAAAATACAGTATTTGGAATAAAACAATCTTTTGAATTCAACAAATACAAGCCTGAACTGGTAAAAGCTTGGCCTGAGCAAATCAGAAGACAAGAGTGGTTCAGGAACAAATGGATAGTTCTGACTCTCATATGACTCATCTCTGTTAAATCAGTGCCTCTTCCTCAAGTCACACATATGGCCTCACCGGGAAGGCTCTGGGATCATCTGACAGAGGAGGAAAGGATTCTGGTCAGGTTCACATACAAGTCACCACAGTACATTGACATTAACCTAAAAGGACATCCCAGCCCTAAATGGTGGCCTTAAAGGTATGTAGCGTAGAGAATTTCTGCTAGTGGACAAAACCCTGAATTATATTCTTGGTTTCAACTTTGTATAGAAGGGGAAGAGTCCTGGGTAATAAATATACATTGACTGGAGGCAGTGGTAAATGCCTAGTTTGTTGATAAAGTTCCTGGAAGTTCAGAAGACTGGACCAAGTGATCTGGAAAAGAGGGATGTGAATAGACCTATTGAAGTTAGACCTAACTTGAAAGCATGTACAAGAGAACAGGCTTTAACTATCCAGACGATGAGGATGAACTGTGCTCTGATATGGTCCGTCCCTAAGGATATTCCAGTGATAGCACAATGAGCCCATGAACAGAGAGTCTATACTGGCAAGGATATTTTATGCCTGGGCTCAGCAACACGAGCTCCCTACCATAAATGCTCATCTGCCGTCTGCCCGCTCTGAGTGTCCAACATGCCAGTAACAGAATCCATGCCTGAGCACTCAATGTGATGCCTGTCTCTGGGAAAATATTCATGTGCCTGATAGCGTGTTAATTATATAAAACTTCCTCCACCCTGAAAGTGAAAGCAATTGGTCCTAATCAGAAACAATAGACACTGTAGATGCAGATTTGTCTTCCATCTCCATAGTACCTTCATCTACACCAACATTTGACAGCTTGCAGACGGATTGACACATTGACATAATATCCATTAAAGATTGCCTAGGACCTGGTACCTATTTTGGGGCAAAGGAGATATAAAATGTTCTCATGATCTCAGAATTCACTGATCTTCCTGTATAGCCCATCACCCATAAGCATCTAGCTTCATAGAAGAGGGGAAAGGACTGGTAAACGCTCAATCAAGGGACTAGCTAGAAGTCAGCTCTGGAGGAGACAGGATGCTCTTTTCAGGATTCAGTGTATGCATTGAACGCTGAACCGATACCTGCTACGTGGTGTGGAGTCCCCATTTGCCTGCCATATACATCATTCTGAGATCCAAGGGGTGAAAGTAGAGTGTTTTCTAATTTTTGCACTCCCAGAAACTCACTTTCTTAGTCTTCAGATTCATGAGGACCGAAGTCCTGGTTTCCAGAGAGAAAAACATATTTTCCAGGAGCACAGCAGGAACCACTATTTTGTGCTCCTTAGACAAATGGACCAGTAGGAAAAAAAAATAGTTACTATTTTGGCTAGAGTAGTTGATTCCGGTTATCATGAGTGGCTAGTGTTGTCATAATGGATTAGGACAGAGATGATTGTATCCAGAACACAGAGAAGGTAATGGAATCTCTCTTAGCACTTGCACACCAGGGATAACTGTAACTGGACAATTGCAGCAACTACAGTAAATAAGAACAAGGCAACTAGGGATCAAACTCTTATATAATGCTTTCAGTCACCCCACAGGGTAGACAACCCAAACCAACTGAAGTACTGGCCAAGGGCGAAAGAAATCAAGGGTGAGAAAATGGGTGCTGGAAGAGGAAGATGTTCTCTATCAGCTATGGTTCTGGGAATTGCTGCAACATTAAGGAAGTTATCTCAGTTGTGTTTTTCTTTAGGTCTAGTTCGGAAAACAGAACTGGTCACAATCCTAAGGACATTCTCGATTACTACCTCCCAGTCTCTGGCCACATGCTCAATCAGTTGCGAACCCTGGATGTTACCTCGTTCATCTCACCCTCTCACAGTGCTGGCCGCTTTGACCTTCCCTGGGATAGGACTGTTTTCTGGCATGGTCTCCAGTGTGCCTGCTGTGGCGACAGCATCCACGTCCAATCTGACTAGACCCTGGGGTTTCATTTGTAAGTGCTGTCGTGGAGAGACGGTCAGATCATATTATTCTCTAAAGGAAAGAGTTACGTGTCAATGTTTATACTATTCCTTTCTGTGACTACAAACATAACATAAAATAGAAATTATAAGTGAATATAGGTAAAAAATTATTTTTAATGGAAGGAATCATAAGAAACTGCTAACAATGGTGTGTTTCTAAGAAAAGATAGGAAAGTGATTATTATGCTTTTTCTTTCAGTTTTTACATTGTTGAACTGTTTGAGTTTTCAGACAGTTCAATATCATGTGTTCCTTTATATATTCATGTAAATAAGACATCTGTATGGTAATATTATGCAACTTTTCATTTTCTTCTTTTCTTTTGTCATTGTATTATAACAAAAGCTAGTAAGTGCATATTTTAAAAAATAAAATTTCTGTTAAACATAGTAAACTGTCCACAAAAACGTATTTCCTTTGTCGTCTGCATTGTCGCTAAAATAAGAGTAAAATAGAAATTATATGTTAATCCACAATGACAAAAAAGCAGGCAGGAAATACCGGCTGGTGAAAGATTTTCACACATTTTTTTGAAAAATAGAGAACAGTGTTACCAGGTAGTTGACTCAGTGTTGTGGGGGAAGTTACAGCCATCTGAGCAAGGACGGAGAAAACGAGCAAGTTAGTTCACCTGCAAAACTCCTGAGATGCTAAATGCTTGTAGCATATGATTCTACAGAATGTAGGAGTGAAACATACATTGTATTACACGAAAATTATTTTATTTCCACGGGCCATTTTCTACACAGCCAGGTAAGAATTCCTCTATATTATTTCACAAAAGATTGGAGGTTTATTCTTTTGAAAGACTGAGCTAAATAATTCCTGGAATTAATGTGGGGGACAGTGATGAAACGTGCATGTACAAGGATACATGAAATCTACGCTGTGAACTATGGGGCCTTTTCCTCTCGCTGCTCCCAGGATGTCAGCAGCCAGCACACATTACAATTTTATCAATTCCCCACTACTCTATACATAGCCTCAGCAGCAGGGTAAAGGATTTTTTTTTAGGAGGAAATATATGAGTCATACTATAGTGCCTGACACCTCAAAAATTAAGCCCATAAATATGCAAACACTGCCCACACATTTGGAAATGCTAAATTTTTTAAAACTTATTTCCTCCACTTTAAACATAGGGTGAGTTTCTGCTTTCAGGGATATGACGGCAAGACCAGTGAATGGCAAGATAGGGTAATCGAAACCGGTCCCCAGTGGAAAGCCAGGAGGAATTGCTCTTCTGCATGTTTGTGATTCTATGTTTAATAATGTTTCTCTGTCATAGATATTTCAGGAAGTTATCTAATTATGAAATATTAGAAAAATGCGATAATAATGACAAATAATACCTTACTCTTTTGAATGTGTTATTCTCTCATTTTTCCACTCCAAATCCCATGAGGTTGTTATTATCGCCTTCATTGCACAGATGAGTTAAGCAACGCTGAGAAATCTTAAGATCATCTAGCTTAAATTATTAAGTCCAACTTTTTCCCTTTAGCCTCTAAGAAAACATTTCTGCCCCAAAGTTTCTTCATTGCATTCTTTACCTCTGCATTTCTCAGCGTATAAATCAGAGGATTTAACATGGGAGTGATAATGGTGTAAAATACAGCCACCATCTTATCCTCTGAAAAGGTAGTATCAGGGCGCATGTACATAAACGTACAGGGGCCGAAAAAGATAATGACCACGGCAATGTGGGAGCCACAGGTGGAGAGGGCTTTGCGCCTGCCTTCTGCTGACTGCTTTCTCAGGGAAACCAGGATGATGCTGTAGGAGATTAGCAAGATAACAAAACTCCCCAGAGCAATGGTACCGCTGTTGACTGTCACAACAACACCAACAATGTACGTGTCTGTGCAGGCAAGTTTCAACACAGGGTGAACATCACAAAAGTAGTGATCTATCTCATTGGGTCCACAAAAGGGTAGCTGGACTACTAGAGCCACTTGGATAATGGAGTGTAAGAACCCACCTACCCATGTCCCTAATAACATCTTATTGCATCTCTCCTGGTCCATGATGGTCGTATAATGTAGGGGTTTACAGATAGCCACATAGCGATCATAGGCCATCACAGTGAGGATGAAGATCTCAGTGCAACCAAAGAAATGTACTCCAAAGAGCTGCAACATGCACCCCACATAGGAGATGGTTTTGTCCTTTGCTAACAGGTCAACAATCATCTTGGGAGCTGTGACTGAAGAGTAACAAATGTCCACCAAAGACAAGAAGCTGAGAAAGAAATACATGGGTGACTTAAACAGATTGTTCAGGCAAACTGTCAGCATGATGAGGAGATTTCCCAGAAGAATGATTATGTAGAAGACAGAAAATACCACGAAACAAGCTTTCTCAATCTCTGGGCTCTGAGAAAGACCCCAGAAAATGAATTCAGTTACGTTGTTTATTTTTTCCATGGAACAGGTCAAGTTTTTAGGAGACAATTAAATTACCTGAAAAAAGAAAACATAAAAAGGACTATATTTCTTCTATTTCTAGCACAGAACCAACGGAAAATCACAGTAGTTGAAAATAGGAAAAAATGCTGATTGGCATGCATACTTAACGAAATTGAAGTACATCTATTTTGATCATCTTACCTCAAGATTAAATCACATTCATTCACTTCAGGGGAGAAAGCAAAATCCAGAGAGAGAAAGTAAAACCCCCAGTCTCATATAAATGTTACCATATGCCTCTCTTCTCTCACCTTTTATTAATGTTTATTTAGCTGTTTCTAAACGTTATTTAGTTTTAATTTTGTACAAGACATTGAGTTTTGAAACAACTTCTGTATTTTGGGATATGGTCACATCTATGTTATCTATCGGCAAACATTTGGAAATGTTTGCTTTATTTTAGACCCATAAGTGAAACATAGCCACATTTCACCTTTTGAATATTGCCATGCTTGATTATCACATCCACTCGCAAATACTCTGCAATTTCTCTGCAAGTGTATCCACTCATGGGCTTTGTAAGTTCTTATGAAACTCTATTGTACACATGTCTGCACCTCCGCCAATGTGGTCTCGAGCCCTGATAGTCAAGATGTTGTGTGACGTAATAGAAAGAAGAGCAAAATTACACAAACTTGATTCTAAAATGACAGTGCTGTAACCCCAGGTAAATTATTTAACTTAATAGAAATTCTCTTATCCCATTTGTGAAATAACAGTTTCAATTTCACTACTACATATCATATTAATGGTTATTTCAACCATGAAATTAAATCACTTCTGTCAGTATGAAATATTCATAAAACCCTGATAGGAAGTCAGAGAGAAGGTAAAGCAATAAAAGAAACTTTTAGAGAGAAACCAAGACCTGTTTGATTTGAAAGGAGGTGGAGTGAAGTCTTATGTAATTTCTCCCTTTACAAAGTCAGAATACTTTAGGATTTTCCAGGACTGACTTTGCTTTGTATTTTAAACATTTCTCTATCAACTGAAACAAAGAAAATGGGTGTAAAAAAGAGAAGGCTGTCCCTTAATGTCAACATTGCTTCATACATCTTTCTAATCTTTCAAGTTTTATTCGGGCTGTATTCATTCTCCCAGTTTGGTCGATTTATCGTTCTGGAAGAGATCATCACTGAATGATAATTTTAATGAGTTTAGGAAAATTGCAACATTTATTTAAATAGATGAATGTTCAGTGGTGAAATTTCAGGCACTACAATGGGGTCGTTGGTATGTTTGGATGGAAAAGGGTATGTGGAATAGTTTTGATTAAAGGAGCTTTTAGGACTCTTTTTCAAATCAACCATAGATGTAAGTGATTCCTCCAATTACAGGTTGTCTAGCAGAGACCTGTAGATCCTCTCAAGATCCACCCAGCTGAATGCTGACAACACCTACTGAACTCTGTGCTCTCGGCTATCCCTGTGCAGTGACATTGTGGCTAACACTTCCAGCTTTTGGGAAACTACAAGGCTGTGTTTCTTCAGGTATTCATGTTAGAGTTGGCACAGTAGTCATTACAGGCGTGCCATCTCTTGTGCATTACAAAATAATGATTATAAACGTAATAGTAATAATATGATTTAGGTACAGACTGAAGCACATTCCCTGCTTTTACATACCCATTCCTTTTCAGTTTTCCTGCTGAATTAAAAGAAATATACTATCCTCCACTAAGAAAGCCCCTCAACTTAAGGAAGCGCACATCATAGCAGTTTTGGGCAACAATTATTTATGTTGCTTGGCTCTCATCTACAAGAAACTGGGCTTTTGCGCACAAGCCTGAGGATTTTTCCTCTACTGTCCATATCACAATGTTCTAGAGGAATTTTTTTTTTTTTCATTCACCAGGATATTTTATTAAGGGACTAATTTATCTTGATTGCAGGATTGAGATTTAAAGTTCCATTTATCAGAATGTGCATGCTAGTAAAGGCTGCTAACCTGAATCATGGCCTCTCTTGACTCCAACTGATGCAGTAGCATCTTGCTGTTTATCTCCTTAAGCCAATGTCCATCGCAAGGATGCCTTCCTCTTTTTACTGAGTATTTTGGGCATAATGACTCACTTTCCTTTGAAATTATTGACATTTTCTTATTCGTATCCATCCTACCCTACCTCATAGTCATGTTTAGGTACAATGTTATTATCTCCACTATCATCGTTTTAATAATTTTGTTATCTCTGTATTTCAAAGAACAATCTTTTTCAATTATACTACAAATGTTCAAAATCTAACAATTTAATTATCTTTTTCCACAAATATTCTGTATTTAGTTTAAAAAAAAAAAAAAAAACTCACCAGTATTTTCCTGAGCTTGAGTTCACTTTGTGTTTCTATCTCTTCTTGAGTTAATTTGGGTGCAGCTGCCCAAAGCAAAGTAACATTGATGCCTGAGGAATTCCTTTGTGAATAATTAGTACCAGAAAATACCTGACCCCCCAAACTGAAAGGCTGGTAGAAATCAGTCTTTGTTGTTCCTGGTTTTCTCGCCTAATGATATCTGCCATTTCACTGGGTCTCTGGCAATAAATGCTCTTTTCTCTATTCTTATAGGTCTATTTAAAGAGGAAGATGCAAAATGATAAATGACCTTGGAGACAGCTTTTCCCCAAAGTCTTCCTCCATAGTCAAAACCAAATTGCAACCCTACCAATGAACTTTAATTCTAGTGTCTGTTCAATGTTTTAAAATTAAATTTTAAAAATTATTGCTAAATACAAAAACCGATCAATTCTCAGATTCATGACTGTGGCCCTAATCCAAAGCAATTCAGCAAAGAGAAGTAATAATTTTATCATTCTAAACCTTGTTTTTTGAATTAATATGCTTTATTATATGCATTAAATAGTCCATATTTGATATAACATATTAAGATATCTGTTTTATGTTATTTATTGAATTGTAATTGTTCTTTCTTGAAAGCTATATTTTAATACAAAATAGTATATTCGATTGTGCTATTTGGGAACATTGCTTTTCTTCTTAATTGATTCTATGCTGATTTATGGAGAAATAGGTGGGATAAGGTTCATGTTTGGCCTATGCTTGGAGTCAGTATGGGTTGAATTTAATTCGTTTACTTTTATATTGTAAATCCTTAAGGTTGACTCACGAAAACTAATAATAATCTTGCTTTTTCTCTTCCTATTCCTATTAGTTTCTTTCCCCATGCTTGACTTTTTACTTTACTCTTCTTACCTTATCTCACATTTTTCTTTATTTCAAACAACATCCAAAATGTCTAAGAGATCCTGCTTACATTTTCACTATCTGGAGTTAGCAGAAGAAATGAGTGAAACATTAAGAGCAGGAAGTAAAAAAGCAATTATGCACAGGTTTGTGGAAACATTCATCATGATTAAGCTAGTGTGTTAGTTTCCTGTTGCTACTGCAACAAATTACCACAAGCTTAGTGACTTAAATCAATACAAAGTCAGTATTTCACATTTCTGCAGGTGAGAAGTCCAAAATGAGGCTCACTGGGCTAAAATCAAGGCATTGTAATGGATAAATCCTTCTGAAGTCTGTAGGGGAAAACTCATTCCCTTAATTCTTCCAGCTTCTAGAATCTACCTGCTTCCTTACGACCCCTTTCCTTCATCTCTAAAGCGGGCAGTGTAGCATCGTCAAATATAACTTCTGCTTCACTTTCCCACTTTAAATAAACCTTGTGAATACATTGAGCCCACATGGATAGTGCAAGATAACATCTTTGTTTTAAGGTCCACTTATTGGCAAACTTAATTTTTATCTACAACCTTTATCACCTTATCCTGTAACAAAATATATTGATAAGTTCTGAGGACTAAGATGCGAACATCTTTGGGGAATCCCTATTCTGCTACTCAGTTATTTAGATGAGTAAAATTATCTATTTTAAGGTAATTTTTGTAAAGGGTATAAAACCCAGATCTAGATTGGGGTGTGGATTTTTCGATGCTGATGAAGAATTTATTTGTGACAGGTTAATTATAATGAATTATTCTGTGGAAGAATTAACTATAAAATATGATAAATTCCTTTGATTTAGTTGTTGACTATACTGTTCTATATATGTCTGTTAATGCTGCTTTGGATCATTTGATGGTTTTGGATCAAATTCTATCTATCCTTCTCCATCCATGTGAAGTTAGAATTTGTAAATGTTTCTATCTTGCAAAATTCGATTAATATTTAATTATTTAAAACATAATAATCAATATTGCTTCGAATGCTAACATATTTGCCTGCTTTATCCTTTTCATGCTTTCAGTTTCACTTTTGTGTGTATGTGTAATCAATGGTTTAGGTGCATCTTCTGTGAAAGCACATTTGACAAACTGTATTTTAAACCTTTATGATAATTTTCATTATTCTGTTGAAGAATTTACTTCATTTTGTTAATTTTGTTCTAACTTGTATATTTTAATTGGCTTGTATGATCATTTTTTGCTTTTATTTTTGTTTCTGCCCAATTTTTATGTTTCCTTCCTATTTTCTTGCCTTTTATTTGGAATGATATTGTTTCTTTTTAAAAATACATCACTGTTTTCCATAATGGTTGAACTAGTTTACAATCCCACCAACAGTGTAAAAGTGTTCCTATTTCTCCACATCCTCTCCAGCACCTGTTGTTTCCTGACTTTTTAATGATTGCCATTCTAACTGGTGTGAGATGGCATCTCATTGTGGTTTTGATTTGCATTTCTCTGATGGCCAGTGATGATGAGCATTTTTTCATGTGTCTGTTGGCTGTATGAATGTCTTCTTTTGAGAAATGTCTGTTCATATCCTTTGCCCACTTTTTGATGGGGTTGTTTGTTTTTTTCTTGTAAATTTGTTTGAGTTCTTTGTAGGTTCTGGATATTAGCCCTTTGTCAGATGAGTAGATTGCAGAAATTTTCTCCCATTCTGTAGGTTGCCTGTTCACTCTGATGGTAGTTTCTTTTGCTGTGCAGAAGCTCTTCAGTTTAATGAGATCCCATTTGTCAATTTTGGCTTTTGCTGCCATTGCTTTTGGTGTTTTAGACATGAAGTCTTTGCCCATGCCTGTGTCCTGAATGGTACTACCTAGGTTTTCCTCTAGAGTTTTTATGGTATTAGGTCTAACATTTAAGTCTCTAATCCATCTTGAATTAATTTTTGTATAAGGAGTAAGGAAAGGATCCAGTTTCAGCTTTCTACTTATGGCTAGCCAGTTTTCCTAGCACCATTTATTAAATAGGGAATCCTTTTCCCATTTCTTGTTTTTGTCAGGTTTGTCAAAGATCAGATGGTTGTAGATGTGTGGTATTATTTCTGAGGGCTCTGTTCTGTATAGTAAATTCTTGGTCATTTTAAAATTGCGGTTTATTTTGTTTTATTCTACTGAAGACTCCCCACTTCACTTTTCTTGAAAAACTATGGAATTCAAGGATAATATTTTACATTTGGCATTTTTAAAATGTAATTCTATTTTCTTCTGGCTTGTAGTCTTTCTGTGTTTTGAATTATTTTATTTATTTATTTATTTATTTATTTGAGACGGAGTTTGGCTCTTGTTGCCCAGACTGGAGTGCAATGGTGCGATCTCCGCTCACTGCAACCCCCACCTCTCAGGTTGAAGCGATTCTCCTGCCTCAGCTTCCCGAGTAGCTGGGGTTACAGGCACGCACTACCACACCCAGTGAATTTTGCAGTTTTAGTAGAGACAGGGTTTCTCCATGTTGGTCAGGCTGGTCTCTAACTCCTGACCTCAGGTGATCTGCCCGCCTTGGCCTCCCAAAGTGCTGGGATTGCCGGCGTGAGTCACCGCACCCGGTCCCGTGTTTCAAATTATTATTAATTAGAAGTAATATTTTGTAGGGCTCTTTTAGAGAGCAACTCTTTTACTTTGTTGTAATTTTTTTCTAAATATTTCTCATAGTTCTGGAAATTGTCAATTATTATCTCTTTAAATGTATTTTCTCACTATTTTATAAATCCTGAAGTCTGGTAGACATATGTTGCTCCCTTTTATTCCACTTCTAAGGTCTGTTAATATCCCTTTAACTTTTTCCATATCTTTGTCTCTGTCTCCTTTGTTTTGAGTAAATTTGTTGATATCTGGAATTCACTAGGAAACACTACTATGTTTTATCCACTGAGTTTCTAATAAAAATATCATTTTATTTATTTATTGAAGTTATTTTGTTATCTAACAGCCCAGAAAATTTTTAAACTAAATGTAATTTGACTTTAAAATCATTTTCTATTTTATACAATAAAGATTTATATTATGTTTTGTGTCCATTAATTACAATAAATCCCGTCTTTGTATGCTTGTATGCTGTGCTCTGGCATAGCTACTTCCAACCTAATTTCCTCCTATATTCAGTCATTTTTATTGTGTGATCATTTTCTCTTGAGCAAATTTTTTCTTCTTTTAATTTTTGGTTTTCTATATGAGCAGATTTATTTCAGCTATGCCTTAAATATAAATTCCTGAAAAGACTTTATTTTTTGCATTAGATGTCTGCACACACGTGTGTATGTGTCTGAGTGTGTGTGACAGTCCAGTGTTAGCAGAAACTCATAGCACGCCTTCTTCATTTGGCATCACTGCCCTTATTGGGAGTTCAGTGAAGTACATTATTTTTCCTTCTTAGAAGCTAAATACAGAATTTTTCCAGTTTCATTTAATATGGCAAGTGACTTCATATGCTACAATGAATATTCTATTTGATAACATTTTTCAGTGGTGATACTTCTGTGTTAATCTTGCTATCATAATCTAATGTTGCATGCCTGGAAGTTTTTCTAAGCTTCATTGTGTAAACTACCATTCTAAAAGCATTCATCCTTTTTTCCTGTGATTCACAGACAGGTTTGCATTAATCAGCTTATCTCGTATCCCACTGTGTGGATCCTAGAAGTGTAAGCTATTTCACATATTTATTTCTAAATCTTTTATTTCACTTAGTGTTTTTCTATGGCTAATTATTTTTTCAATTAATATCTTTCATTTATATCAGTAATATATTATGAAAGATATGAATACAAATATAGTACTACTTTCTTAAAATTGTTTTAATTACATTATAAAGCATAATGAAATAATAAAAGACATATATTCACTAAAAAATACGTTTCAAAATGTTCAAAGCAGCACTATACATAATAACCCTAAATGGGAAACCACCCAAATGCCTGGCAACAAGGGAATGGATAAATTAATCATTATATATTCACATGATAAGATACCGTATACATTAATGAAAACAATCAGAAAACTTGCCAACATGAGAAATGACTCACAACTGAAATACTGAGAAGGCACACATTCAGCAGCAAAATCTATATCACTCTTATTCTTCAAAGTACAGGAACAGATAAAAACGTTATTATTATTATTATTATTATCATTTGAGATGGAGTCTTGCTCTGTCACCCAAGCTAGAGTGCAGTGGCATGATGTCAGCTCACTGCAAACTCCGCCTCCCCGGTTCAAGCTATTCTCCTGCCTCAGCCTCCCGAGTAGCTGGGATTAAAGGCGTTCCCACTGCGCCAGGCTAATTTTTGTAATTTTAGAAGAGACAGGGTTTCATCATCTTGGTCAGGCTGGTCTTGAACTCCTGATCTTGTGATCCACCCACCTCAGCCTCCCAAAGTGCTGGGATTACAATACTACAATATTTAGAAATAAATATTGTGGTTAACTTTGGGAGATATTAATAATAAACAGGAATAAGGAGGACCTCTCATGTGCTGATACTTCTGTCTCTTAATCCAGTTGCTGATTACACGATCATGCTCAATCTGCAAAAGTTCATGAGCTGTACACAGGCAATATATGCATTTTTTTGTTTAGACTTTAGCACAAATGCAAAAAGTTGAAGGTAATATTTCATTCATTTTCTTGGCAGTTTAAGGCATGAAAATGCATAGTCTATTTTATTTTTTCAACACAACGCCATGTAATCCGTATTTTAAAGAAATTTTCTGGTTATTTCATATCACATGAGCACAATCGTAATGATTAAGAAAGGCGGAGGAGAGTATGGATAAGAATAATGTTCAACTGGTTAAAGAGACGTCAATGCCTGTAGTCCAGCTACTGGGGAGGCTGAGGCAGGACAATGGTGTGAACCTGGGAGGCGGAGCTTGCAGTGAGCTGAGATCCGGCCACTGCACTCCAGCCTGGGCGACAGAGTGAGACTCCATCTCAAAAAAAAAAAAAAAAAAGAGACGTCAATGCAGAAGTATAAAATCCCAGAAGGGATATGCTTCCTGTTTGCTCACTTTTCCCTCCAAACAACAAGGGCAAGAGCATGATGAGAGTGAATCTTTCTCACTCATCAGTGTGGTCTCAGGGAACCATGGCATGAAAAGCAGAAACAATTCAGAAAAGTTCATTTCCTTTCAGGAGTATTTGACACCACCACACTTTCCTCATGGTGTTCTTCATCTCCCTGTTTCTCAGAGTGTAGATGAAAGGGTTGAACATGGGAGCAATGATGGTATAAAAAAGGGCAAACACTTTATCTTCTGAGAACGTTGTGACCGGTCTAATGTAAATGAATAATGCAGGTGCAAAAAACAGGACTACAACCATTACATGAGAACTGCAAGTGGAAAGAGCTTTGCTGCGGCTCTCTGCAGAATATGCTCTGATGGTATACAATATAAAAACGTAAGACAACATCAAGACAACAAATGTCACCAAAGCAATTAGGCCCGAATTAGCAATGACTAAGAGACCTACCATGTGTATATTAGAACAAGCCAATTTCAGCAAAGGATACACATCACAGAAGTAGTGATCTATCTCATTTGGGCCACAAAACGGTACAAAGATGGTGAGAAGAAACTGACTGGCAGAGTGTATAAACCCCCCAGTACAACAGACTATGATGATTGTGTTACACCTTTGCCTGCTCATGATGGTGGTGTAGTTCAGGGGCTTGCAGATGGCTGCATAGCGGTCATAGGCCATCCCTGTGAGAATGAAGATCTCTATGCCTCCGAAAAAATGGGTGGTAAAGAGTTGTATCATGCAGTTATTATAAGAAATGGTCTATCAGTAAGTCAGCCATTAATTTGGGGGTCACTGTGGATGTGTAGCAAAGGTCAGAGAGTGAGAGGTAATTGAGGAAGAAATACATGGGTTGGTGAATGAGCTGGGTGCACTGGTGGAAGGTGGGGAAATTCATGGGCTTTTCTAGAAGTGTTTTACAATCTAAAGTGAAAAGATGGGAATAAAAATCATGCACAGCATTTCTTGATGGAAATGGGCACTACCAGGTAAGAGCTGTTGGTAGACGTGGGTAGGAGATAATTAAACAGAAACAGGCTACTCTAGACAAACTGCCTAAGGGTAGCCCCGCTTTGCAAGGAGCAGTAATAAAATGAATAAATAAACAAACAGAAATAAATTCTATTGGGGTGTTCCAGGAAGTGCTCCATGAAGGTGATGATGTCTCTCATGGTATGATGCTGTCTTCCTTCTCCTTAATGGCAACTAAGTATAAAATAGTATAAAACATTAATGATTTGGATCTATAGGAATTTCTTTTAATTCTTTGATTCATTCAACAGATATTTATCAAAAACCTACTTTTTCATAAATATTGAAATTTAGCAGTGAACAGATAAAGAGATACTCTTTCTTATGTTGCTTCATTCTAATATATAGTACTATAAAAATGTGTAATAATGTCTATTTATATCTATTCCTGCTTATTCATCTATTCTGGAGATACGTGTGTGTGTGTGTGTGTGTGTGTGTGTGTGTGTGTGTGTGTGTGTCTTTTTATAATACTTAAGAGAAGACAAATACAATTTTTTATTTCTGTTTGCTAAAGAGCTTTCACAAACTTTCAATACAGGACGAGAATCTCCAGTTAGTGACAGTGTGTCTGCATATGTTGTATTTACAGAGCACTGACTTTCAACACTACTGCTATATCTGACTTACTCAAATTTGTGAAACTTAATGTAGCCCTAAGAATACCACTAGAATACCTGACTACAACAGAAGGCAGTTGTGATGGCTCAGTGATATGCCATCACAAGGTGAATAACAACCCATCTCCCAAGGTAAAGCTTTTAAAGCATTATTTTTGATGTAGCATTATTATGACACATTGTCAAATATTACCAAAGTGAATATTTTTTAAAGTAGGTCTTTCTCCCATCTCTAATGCCAAGAATGCAATTTTCCCACTCAGAGTCATTATAGTTTTTTCATACTCTTCTACTATAATTCATGTATTTAAATATGGAGGTGTGTGTAGTAATGACTGTAACTGATGTTAAGGAAAATGTTACAATTCTAAGCATGCAGTATTAATCTCTTACATTTCAATTTACACCATATGTCAGGGACCATTTTCTGTGTGTGTGTGCGCATGTATAAACACACAGATATATGTATCTGCTTCATTCTAATTAATGGTTGCATAAAAATATCATCCTTGATTCTTTAATGTCCCTTCCGAGGGGCATAAAGTTGTTTCCTATCTCTTGCTACCATCTAAGGCAAAATGATTGTCCTTCTTTCTATGAATGAGTGTGTCTGTAGGAAACAGAATAACTGGATCAATTTCTATATGCAGTTGTCATATTATAGATACTGAAGTCACTTCCTAGAAGGTTGCACCCACTTACATTCCCACCAAAAGTTTGTAGGGTTGACTGTGTCCCACACCTTCGTCAAGACTATTTGTTAAGACATTCAGCAAAAGGATTACTTTATTAGCCTTATAGGTGAAATTTACCTAACTGGAATTTTAATTTGAATGTATTTAACTGTGAATGAAATTGAGCATCTTTCCAGAGGCATACTCTTTACCATAAGGAGAACAATCTCTTTTAATATGGGTTGTTTTCCTAATGTTCATTTGTGTCATGTTTTTCAGAAACTTATCTGTGAAATCCATTTACATTTGAAAAAGTTATGCTTTTGTATCGCATATGTGTTGTAAATGTATTTTATCATATAGGCACTTCCCTTTTAATTTTTTACTGTGTTACCATATGGAATATATATGTGAAAAGGTATATGGAACAATTTGTTCAATATTTGATATATGCAAATAAATATTAATTCTCTATATAGATTTAACTTCTCTTTCTTGCAGTCAGGATATGGGATTCTCAAGAACATACAAACTAAAAATTCTATTGAAAGTTTCAGTCCTGACTCGGAGCACATAGATCTCATTTTCTAAGTCACTGATGCTTTCCTGTAAAACTGAAATTTGAAAGAATGTCCTGATATAGATGTCAAGTATTCTTCCACTTTTTTCCTCATTTTAGTCTCAGTATCTACTTGTCTCTTAAGAAAACTTTTTGAAGAACCCAGAAGAATAATGAAAGAGGGAAGAATTTAACTTTGGACAACACAGTAGAACAAGGCAGTGCAAAGTTGAATAATAAAGGATGAATTTGCAGCTGAAAAGAATTAGAAAATTTTCAGAGGTAAATTAAAAGGAAATAAAGATAGTCAAGGCAAGAGGTTAAAATAATTCTCATGTTGGGCTGGAATGACTGACATTTTGCTCAGTGCAAAAATTTTATGTTTATTCTGTCTGTGTATGTGTGTGTGCACACGTGTGCGTACACGTGCTCGCCCACATACATGTAAATTTTATTAAGGAAGGTATTCTGAAGTATTTAAATAATCATTATTAGAATGATCAGTATATTTACTAAGTAAATATATTATAATGGTACTATCAGGTTCAAACAATGTGAAAGCCTATTGAAGGAAGTAATGTACGTTTTCTTCTGTTATTGCAACAGAGTACAAAATATTTATTATTCCTGGCTATAAGCTAAAGAAACATATTCAGCTCAGAAAGATACCTACTCATACCAACCCTCTAAACTAATGTTTACTTTGTTTGAAAAATCATTTGTTTTTAAGTTATTTTTCTATTTCTCATTGTATTATTTTCATGTGTAATTGTGTCATGCCACTGCAGTCCGGCCCAGAGGAGAGTGTGATACTCTGTCTCCAAAAAAAAAAAAAAAGTAATTTGGTAAATATATTGAATAGTTACTATGAATTCATTTTACTAAGAAAAAATACACAGATTTGTGAATAATAACCCATTGGAAAGTTGCAATTTCATTGCTAAGAATATGTATTTGACCTCCAAATCGAGTGTTTATTTCCTTTTTCTCTTTCTTTGCAGATTAACTATTTCCTATCTGTGGTTTCTTCACATCAACTGAAACAATGCAGCAAAATCACAATGTGACTGAATTCATACTGTTAGGATTAACACAGGATCCCTTGAAGCAGAAAATAGTGTTTGTAATATTCTTAATTTTTTATATGGGAACTGTAGTGGGGAATATGCTCATTTTTGTGTCCATCAAGTCCAGCCGGACACTAGGAAGCCCCATGTACTTCTTCCTATTTTATTTGTCCATTGCTGATTCTTGTTTTTCAACTTCCACAGCCCCTAGATTAATTGTGGATGCTCTCTCTGCAAAGAAAATTATATCCTACAATGAGTGCATGACACAAGTCTTTGGGCTACATTTATTTGGCTGCATGGAGATCTTTGTCCTCATCCTCATGGCTGTTGATCGCTATGTGGCCATTTGTAAGCCTTTGCGTTACCCAACCATCATGAGCCGGCAGGTCTGCATCATCCTGATTGTTCTTGCCTGGATAGGGTCTTTTATACACTCTACGGCTCAGATTATCCTGGCCTTAAGGTTGCCTTTCTGTGGACCCAATTTGATTGATCATTATTGCTGTGATTTGCAGCCCTTGTTGAAACTTGCCTGCATGGACACTTACATGATCAGCCTGCTGTTGGTGTCTAACAGTGGGGCAGTTTGCTCAACTGGTTTCATGATTTTGATAATTTCATATATTGTCATCGTGCATTCACTGAGAAACCGCAGTGCAGAAGGGAGGAAAAAGGCTCTCTCCACTTGCACTTCTCACATAATTGTAGTCATCTTATTCTTTGGCCCGTGCATATTCATATATACACGCCCCCCAACCACTTTCCCCATGGATAAGACGGTGGCGGTATTTTATACTATTGGAACACCCTTTCTCAATCCACTCATCTACACACTGAGAAATGCAGAAGTGAAAAATGCCATGAGACAGTTATGGCATGGCAAAATTATTTCAGAAAACAAAGGATAAATTGAGGGCCTGGCCTGATTACTTATTCAGTCAAATCATGATTTATTCAGTCAAATCATGATTTAACTGAGTAAGTATAGATGTCAAATAGGAAAGTACCTGAATGTTGTGGGAATAACATACATCATATCTAAGTTTGTGGGTTCCTATGTTTTCTAGTGAACAGGAGTTACGACTACCAAGACATTGTCTTTTGTGCCAGAAGTAGGTAGAGTATAGATTAATTAAGGTGATTATGGACCAATAGTCTTTTCTTTTCAGATTATCTTCCTTTCCAGTCATGCATTTTCTAAGGTGTAAACCTGACTATCTCTATGCATTCTAATCTAACGCATCTGATTTTCTTTCTTCTTTCCTGTACTTTTGACCATAGACTGATAAACTCCGTGAAATCTTCAATTTGGCTCCTCCTTTTCCTAACAGCTCAATTCTGCCATTGCTGATTGTGAACTACACATCACAACTCTGTCTACACTGGTTTAATAAAAAGACACTTATACAATCACAAGTGTTCAAATTTGTGAGCACCCACAAAGAAATGTCAAATTCCTTCCATAATGCATTTACAATAAGGTATCAAGCTTCCTCCTGAACACTTCTAGGGCAAAGGAACTAACTCAGTATATCAAGATGTCCATTTACATTTTATCACTACTTTGTATTTAGAAAGTTCTATATTTTTGAGTCAGAGGCTAATATACTGCAGGTACAACATATTTCCTGAGCCTGAAGTGCAGAAGGGTAGAACATGGTTGAAACCAAAAATGGTATGATCTATTGTGTTTAAAGTTGGGTGATGTCAATGAAATAAATAAAATTGTCATAGGAATTCAGAAAACACTCAGGACACTTGTCTCTAGTGGGTTTAGGGAGAAACTACTACTGCTATAGGAAGTTACCTCTCTATTTATTCTGTCCTAATAATTGGGGCTGCATAGATTCACAGGTTAGAAGTGGCAAGGGAATTTTCATGCCCAGAGTGAGTACAGCAGGTAAAACACTGCACTTTAGATGTTTATATTATGGACTTTTGTGTGTGTGTGTGTGTGTGTGTGACGGAATCTCGCTCTGTTGCCCAGGCTGGAGTGCAGTGGCGCAATCTCGGCTCACCGCAAGCTCCGCCTCCCGGGTTCACGCCATTCTCCTGCCTCAGCCTCCCGAGTAGCTGGGACTACAGGCGCCCGCCACCGCGCCCGGCTAATTTTTT
>NW_012101522.1:176749-183514 GCF_000951045.1 Mandrillus leucophaeus | reverse complement strand
GGAGGCGGAGCTTGCAGTGAGCCGAGGTCGCACCACTGCACTCCAGCCTGTGTGACAGAGCAAGACACTGTCTCAAATAAATAAATAAATAAATAAATAAATAAATAAATAAAATAAATTCAGTTAAATAACGTGAGTGTTTTATGAGCTCACTTCACTTCGTTTTCTGTGATGTAATGTTTCCAGTGTTCGCACTAGTGTCCCAAAGTTGACATATCATACACAAGGAAGGCCATATATTTAGTAGACAGTGGAAACTTAATGATTCCATTATTAACTTATCTAATATCCTTCACAACAACACACGTACATACACGAACACACATATGCACACACATACCCTATAAAGGCCTTAATGCTGATTTGCATTGCAGATAAATAATTGAACATTAAAAGTTTAGAAAAAAGGTATATGGGTAAGCGCAGGCACAGGAAAAAAAAAGAAAAGGATAAATTAAAATATAAATAAATAAATAAGGATTGGAAAATAGAATAAGAAGAAGCTATACAGGGGAAGAATATTGAAATGTTTTGTGTATTGTAGAAGTACCATTAGTCAAATCAAAATGGAAAATAAAGATAAAATATTTTAAAAGTTCTTCAACACCATATCCATTCGATGGGTAATTTTGGAATGACCATCCTCCCTCAAAAGTGATTGACCTAAAAGAAAAAGTGTAAATTCTGATTATCTCTTCATTTCAGGAACAAGCAGTGTCTAAATGTGTCCAAACTCTTTGTTTTTATTATACTTGTGTCTCACTAAAATAATACCAAGTTTGTTATTTATATTGAAAAATTAAATTTCGAAGTGAAAAATCTAAAGTTTAGAGAACTGAACAAATTAGTACCTTGAGATTGTCTTTCTAAGAAGTAACAGCATTAAGGTTTTAACTCAGTTCTATATGTCTCCTATGTTAGTAAAAAATCTTAATTGAAACATCTTTTCAAATGGCCAAAAATATAAAAAGTATTAGGAAGTTGATGCAGTGATTATGAACTGAACTTTTTTTAACTTTAAGATGGGTGGTGGAATATGATGAATAGAGTAGTATGCACCCTAGAATCACACTACATAAATCCAAATCCTGGCTTTGCCAATTTAAAGCCTTGTAACTTTAAGAAAAATATGTGAAATCTTAGGCCTAATTTTTATCTGTAAATCAAAAGTTAAAATAGTTTCTATTTTATTGGCTTGTCATCAGAATTAAAGAAAATAATATTCATAAAGAACTTAAAATAACAAATTTAATATGAGCTTTCATAATAGATTTTTCAAAAAATTAATTTAAATCTATGTTTTTTATTAATAAAAACCACCCATATTTATTAACAATGTTTTTCTTTTGTTTTCAAAGAATGTAATTTATAATTGGAAATAAAGTTTAACTCAAAATAACACAGTCAAGTTTTGTTTTAATAGGATTAAATAAAAACCTAAGAGAATTTTAAATGCATTGGTATCACTTTAAAATAAAAAGAGGGAGTCTTTATGGAACATGTTCCCGTATCTGCACATTTGCATCATCAACTTTAAATAGTCCGTATGTAAAGGAAAGAGAGGAGCATCCTTCTGATGTGAGCGTATAAGAGATAATCATAAAGTGGGGCAAAGGGACATCAATTTAAGTTGGTGTCTGGCATGTAACTAAGGTTTAAAATAGCAGAGATAAGAGGTGAACAAACTCTAGATTATCATTTACACATAGTTAATAGCACATGACCTGGAATAGTGTATTCTACTTTTCACTCTTCTGCTTCCTTCTCTATTCTTCATTTCACCTCAATGCTGACACAAGGTGGAAGAGACATATTATTGAAAATCTACTTATATTGAGGTCCCACAAGAACAATTTTGGTTAATTGATTGGACTACTGAATACTTAGTGAAATTTTCCTTCCTCTTTAACCTTCTTTTCCCTTGCCTTCCCATCTATTTTCTACCATGCTTTGTACACACACTTTCAGAAGACACCGTTGACAGGCAGGGTTGTAAAAACAAAGTAAAATTAGTGGGGAATATACATGGGTAAATAAGCATTAAAAAACATGCTCAACAGTATCTGTTATTAAGGAATTGCAAATTAAAACAATGAGATACAACTATACCCCTATTAGAATGGCCAGAATTCAAAATAATAACACCACCACATGTTGACAAGGATGTGGGACAACAGAAACTCTTATACATTGCATAGAAGAGGAAATGAAAATTGACATTGAAGAAGCTTAAAGTTTTCCAAATACATTGAACCTAAAAAGATTGCCATAAAGACACATTGTAAATAAAATGTTAGAATAAAAAGACAAAGAGGTTGATCACAGAAAGTAATGTTAGCAGCACGGCATAATAGGAGTTCCCCATTTTCACTCCCCTGACGATGACAGAAATTCAACCAGCAACTATCCAGAGGCAAAAAAATACTATCACGAATATCCCAGACCTCGAGAGTGAGTCTGAGAAAGCCTTTTGGACCAGAGAACTGAGGAAAGCCACATTTTCACATCTTCCTCAGCCCAGGAGCCAACTGCAAGTCAGTGTTATCCATGCAGGGAGCGTCTGCCCCCATTCAACGCCAGCAGCTGCATCATGACTTGACCAAGCCTCAGTACTCTGCTTAAGACTACCCCAGGCTGAGAGTCAAGCCCAAGTCAAAACATATCAAGCATAATTTTAGGCCCTGCCATACTTGTGTAGCCTAGCAGCAAGCCCATCGACCTCACCCAGTTTCAGATTCCAGCACACAGCTCTGCAAAACTACAGATTCCAAACAACCATGGTGCATCTAGGAAAGACAACCTGTCACCTTGCCTAATCAGAGATGTTTGTAGTGCCAATCATCAGCTCCGCTTGATGTCAGAGTGATCTCATCAGTCCATGGAGCATAGCCATCAGTATCATTTAACCTCAGAGCACAGAACATTATCCAGCACCACTAGATAACCCAACACCACGGTCTGCCTGTTTGGAGTTGCAACCAGCCAGCTCATCCAGAAACACAGACTAGACTAGTAATAAAGGTTTATCACTGCCAAAGAACAGCTTCAAAAGCTAGAAGAGGTGGTTATCTTCTCAAATGCACTGGCATCAATCTAAGTACACAAAGATTATGAAAAGATCATGTTTACCTGTAAACATGACACCACAAAAGGAACTAATAAAGCTCCAATAATAGACTCAGAAGAAGTGGAGATCTGTGAAACAACTGACAAAAGAATTCAAAATAATCCTTTTAAAGAAGTTCAGAGAACTTTAAGAAAACATAAATACAAAATTAAATAAAATTTGGAAAACAATGAATAAAATGAAAGATTTTACAAAGAAATAGAAACAATTTAAAAGGAAACTCAAAATCTTAGAGATAAAGAATAACTACATTTAAAAATTCAATAGAAAGCTACAAAAGCTGTCTTGAAAAAAAAAAGAAAAAAATCAGTGAGCTCAAAGATAAGACATCTGAAACAATCTAATTAGAAGAACAAAAATAAAAAAGAATGAAAAACAAAAAAGGAGACCTACAGGAATCATGGGACATCATCTGACAAACTATCATTTATATTTTAAGAAGTTTATGAAGAAAAGAGAGCAAAAGATCCAGAAAACGTATTCAAGAAAATAATAGCTAAAACTTTGCAAATCTGGGGAAAGCCAACATCATCCAGGTGCAGGAAGATTAGAGGTCACCAATCAAATTCAACTGAGAGAGGAATTCACCAAGACAATCATTATCAAATTATCAAAGACAAAGAATACTGAAAACAGCAAGAATTTTAAAAATTTTTAAAAATTCACATTCAAAGAAACCCAAATACAGCTTTCAGAAGATTTTTCAGCAGAAACTCTTTAGGCAAGAAGAAATTGGGATTATATATTCAACGTGCTGAAAACAAACAAACAAACTGTCAAATAAGAATACTTTACCTGGCAAAGCTGTTCTTCAGAAACAAAAGGAGAAATAAAAACTTTCCCAGAGAAAGAAAAGTTAAGGAAGTTCATCACCAGGAGGTCTTCAGAGGAATTACTGTAAGACTGATAATTAACAACATGACACATATGAAACTAAAAAAATGTCAATGGCATAAGTAATTCATACTCAGAATTCTCTAATACTGTAAGGTTAGTGTGTAAAGAAATTTTATCCCCAGTTGAGGTTTAAAAGACAAAACTATTGAAAACAACTGTAGCTACAATAAATTGGTAAGGCATAAAAATTACAAAAACAAATGTAAATGTTGACATCAAAATCATAAAAGGTGAATGGGATAAAGGTATAGAGTTTTTGCATGCAATGAAAGGCGGCAAGTTGTTATCAGCGCAAAGTATCCTGTTATAAGGGTAAGATATTTTATGTAAGCCCCATCGTAACCACAAAACAAAAACCTGTATTATTTGCACATAACATGAAAAGAAAGAATTCAAAGCACACCACCACATAAAACCTTCAAACTACAAAAGAAGACAACAAGAGAGAAAGAATCAAAAGATCTGAAAAAAAAAATCAGAAAACAAATTATAAATGGGAGTAGTAAGTTCTTACCCATTGATAATTACCTTAAATATAAATGAGTTATATTCTCCAGTAAAAACATTTACAGCAACTGATTGGATTAAAAAACAAGATACAACTATATGCTTCCTATAAGAGGCTCATTTTACTAGTAAGAACACACATAGATTAGAAGTGAAGGAATGGAAGAAAATATTCCATGCAAATGGAAAACAAAAGAAAGCAGAGGTAGCTATATTTATATCTCAAAATAAACTTTTAGTCACAAACTGTGAAAAGACACAAAGAAGATAATTCTATTAATATAATGATCAAAGGATTAATTCACCAAGAGACGTAACAATTAACTATATCTGCACCCAACAGCAGAGCATATAAATACATAAAGAAATTGTTAGCCAGGTGTGGTGATTCATACCTGTAGTCCCAGCTACTCTGTAGGATGAGGTAGAAATATCACTGAGTCCAGGAGTTCGAGGCTGCAGTGAGCTATGATAGCATCACTGCACTCCGACCTAGACTCCAGCCCTGTCTCAAAAAATAAAAATAAAGATAAATAATTTCGATAATATTGAATATCAAAAAAACTAAATGAAAATAATTTTAAAAATCAATTATTAAATGTTCTGAAAGGAGAGAGTCTGACATAAAATAACAGTACCTCATATTTAAAAATGACCAGATCCATTGAAACAAGACAAGAATGTCCATTCTCAAAATTTATTTTTATATTTAAATTAGTACTGAAAGTACTAGCCAGAGCAATTAGGCAAGATAAAGAAATAAAAGACATGCAAATGGGAAAGAAGAAGCACAATTATCCCTGTTTAAAGATGACATTACAAAATACGAAAACAAATACAAACATGTTAGACCTCAAAAAATACAGCAAAGTTGCAGAACACAAATCAAATACAAAAATTAGTTGAATTTCTATACACTAATGACAATGTCACTGAAAAGGATATTAAGAAAATAATCCCATTTAGGATAGCATCAAAAATAATAAAATTATTTTATTTTATTTTATTTTATTTTATTTTTGTAAGACAGGTGTCACTCTGTTGCCTAGACTGGAGTGCAGTGGTGCAATCATGGCTTATGGCAGCCTCAATCTCCTGGATTCAAGCCATCCTCCAGCCTCAGCCTCCCACATAGCTGGGACTACTGGCATGCACCCCCTACCCAGCCTTTTTTTTTTTTTTTTTTGTAGAAACAAGGTCTCACTACATTGCCCAGGCTTGCCTCAAATTCCTAAGGTTAAAGAATCACCCCGCCTCAGTCTCCCAAAGTGCTAGGATTACAGGAATGCACCACCATTCTCAGCCAAGAATAAAATTTGTAGATATAAACTTAACCAAGGAGATGAAAGACTTGTGCTATAAAGCTACAAATTATAGATGAACAAAATTAGACATAAATAAATGAAAAGGTACCCTATGTTCATAGATTGGAAGACCTGACATTGTTAACAGTTCATACAACAAAGCGACCAACAGATTCAATCCAATCCCTATCAAAATTTCAGTGGCTTTTTATACAGAAACGAAGGAAAATATTCTAAAATCCATGCAGACCTTGTAAGAACCCAGAATAATGAGAACAATCTATAGAAAGAACAAAGCTGCAGATACCACAGTTCTTGACTTCAAAATATTTTACAAAACTTATACTAATTTTAGCAGTATGACCCTAGCATAAACCCAGACATATAGTCCAATGGAACAGAATAGAGACTCTGCAAATAAATCCAGGCAGATATGGTCAACTCATCTTCAACAAGAATGACAAAAATACACCCTAAGGAAAAGATAGTCACTTAAACAATGTTACTGGGAAAACTGGATATCCATAAGCCAAATGACAAAAACAGACTCATTGCACAGCATAGTTTAAAAATCAATTCAAATTTAATTACAGATTTAAAGACAAAGACCTAGAACTGTAAAACTTTTAGTAGAAAAAAAAAATACAGGAAAAGATTCATCACATTGGTCTTGGCAATGATTTCATAGATACAACAACAAAAGCACAGGTAACCAAAGACAAATAAGATAAGCGGGATACATATGAAGGGCACGCCCAAGATGGCCGAATAGGAACAGCTCAAGCCTCCAGCTCCCAGCGTGAGCGACACAGAAGACGGGTGATTTTTGCATTTTCTTTTTCTTTTTTTTTAAATTATACTTTAAGTTCTAGGGTACATGTGCACAACGTGCAGGTTTGTTACATATGTATACATGTGCCATGTTGGTGT
>NW_012101522.1:150289-175809 GCF_000951045.1 Mandrillus leucophaeus | reverse complement strand
TTCTCCCATTCTGTAGGTTGCCTGTTCACTCTGATGGCAGTTTCTTTTGCTGTGCAGAAGCTCTTTAGTTTAATTAGATCCCATTTGTCAATTTTAGCTTTTATTGCCGTTGCTTTTGGTGTTTTAGACCAACCATCATTCTCAGCAAACTATCGCAAGAACAGAAAACCAAATACCGCATGTTCTCACTCATAGGTGGAAATTGAACAATAAGATCACTTGGACACAGGAAGGGGAACACCACACACCGGGTCCTAATGTGGGGAGGGGGTAAAGGGGAGGGATAGCATTAGGAGATATACCTAATGTAAATGACGAGTTAATGTGTGCAGCACACCAACATGGCACATGTATACTTATATAACAAGCCTGCACGTTGTGCACATGTACCCTAGAACTTAAAGTATAATAATAATAAAAAAAAAGAAATTCACCAAGTGACCTGAAGGAGATGGTAATAAACCCATGTTAAATGATGGAATCATATAATACAGAAAAACCCACATTTGAGGTTCTGCAAATGCTCTGGTCTGTGCCCTTCTTGAGTCCTGAATTTTGTTTGTTTGTTTGTTTCATTAGAATCACTGACAACAATGTTGTAAATATAAAGTTCTTACTTGAAATGTAAGTTTGAGTAAATTTCTCTTCCTATTCTGTAGGATATGTGTGTCTTTCCTCCACAAAGGTTTTTTTCTAAATCAGGAAGTGAATTCCCAGCAGTCTAACAAATAATTTTTCGTGTCATTCTTTTTTTATTATTAAATCCCAACTATGCATAAAATTCAACTCTCTTCAGTTTGAACATGAGAATACTGAGTTGCCAGCTCAGAGTTGATGAATGACCTGAGGGTGGAAACATAATTTTTCTGATCCCACATTAATGCTTTTTTTCTAGCATTACTTTATATCTTGCCATGAAAGGTATATCTCGTTAAGTTTTTACTTAAGATCATTTTGACCTTTTTTACTCATAACTTTGGATTTTTTTAAGTTTAACATTTTATTTCTTATCAGAAACCACCATCAATCTGTTCCATATTCTCCTCATGGCCTGATTTACTTCCTTATTCCTGAAAGTGTAAATCAGAGGATTGAGCAAGGGAGTTAAGATGGTGTAAAATATTGCCACCATTTTGTCAATGGAAAAAGCAGATGGAAGTCGTGCATATACAAATATGCATGGGACGAAGAACAAAATCACAACAGCAATGTGAGATCCACAGGTGGAGAGAGCTTTCCAGCGCCCTTCAGAACCGTGGGTTCTCAGAGAGAGCAAGATGACAGCATAGGAGACAAGCAACAAGGAGAAGTTTATGATGCAGATAAACCCACTGTTGATGACCACCAGGAGGCCAAAGATGTGAATATCAGTGCAGGCAAGCTTCAGTAATGGGTACAAGTCACACATAAAATGATCGATGACATTGGGGCCACAAAAGGGAAGCTGGACAGTAAAAAGAATTTGTATCATGGAATGCAAGAGGCCCCCTGTCCAGGCTATCCCCATCAGAATGCCACAGAACCTCCGGTTCATGATAGAAGAGTAATGCAAGGGCTTGCAAATGGCCACATAACGATCATAGGCCATGACTGTGAGGACAATCACCTCCACCCCAGCAAAGAAGTGTTCAGCAAAGAGCTGCATCATGCAGCCTTCAAAAGAGATGGTTTTCGTCACATAGAGGGAGTCCACAATCATCTTTGGGGTGATGACAGAGGAGAAGCACGCATCCAGGAAGGACAGGAAGCCCAAGAAGAAGTACATAGGGGACCCCAGAAGAGCAGGGCTGCTGAGTATGGTTACTACAATTAGCATGTTGCCCCCAACAGTTGCAATGTAAACAAACAAAAATACAGCAAATACTATTTCCTGAACATTTGGATTCTGTGAAAGTCCCAGGAGGACAAACTCAGTTACAAAGCTTTGGTTTTGCATGTTTTCCAAGGAAAAGATGAAAGCTCCGACAGGGATCATGTGGAATCTGCAATTAGGACAAAGTAAAATTTGTTGCAAATCAATTTGTAGTATCATAGTCATCAACAAGTTGGTTCATCCATAAGCAAAATTATTGAGTGCTTCTGTTGTCATTGAAAACATAAATTAGAAATTCTTGGAGGTAGCACTGACATATCAGGCAGAATTATGATGGAGATAATTTAAAGAATACTTGAAAACAACCAGAGGTTCAATACGGCAAAAGGATATATGGTAGAGAAGAGAAGAGAAAGAGTTTTCATATCAAGTGCCAGCTTTGATCATTTACTAGTGGCTTCCTGCTATGAATTATTGAGAAGTATTCTGAAGTTACCTCTCAATTATGAGAGAAAGAGCATTGTAACTTACTTATTCCTGCCATTGGCATGAAATCAGAGCACGGATAACCAGCATCCCATTCCTAATCAGGAGACTGCTTTATCTATAATTAGAAGAAAACAGCATATAGTTCAAGAGACACTTAAAAATTATGGCTGCTCTTCAAATATTTCTTTAAAAGTCTTAACTGAATTCATTCTGAATTCATTCTTTACAAAAGAGAAAGATCTCTAGAAAGTCCCTAACCTGACATTTAATACATAAAAAGTATGCACTAAGTGCCAAGGGTTTTCTTATCTGTCATTTTAAAATGAAAATAGAAGTTTATTATCATTATAAAAGTAATAATGTCTACATCAGAATGTTGTTATGATGACTAGTGAAACAATGGAAGGCTCAGGACCGACTGCCCTAGGGAGTAGTCTGCATTAGGTCTTATTATCCCTATTTGATTGCTGGGAAACTCATGCTTAAAGAAGTTAAGTTCAAGCAAATAACAGACAATCTGGGATATTAACACAGAACCTCAGGCTCCAACACCCAATTCCTTTCCACTGGATCAGCAGAGAAAGGAGTGGGAATATTCCTTTTCCAGTAAGAACTGCAGAGTAGGAGTGGCCTTTCTACAAACACTTGCATGTACAAATTGGCATCAACCACATAAGTAAGGAAGAGAAACAATATATTGAATATAAATATATTTATATTTTATAAATATATAAAATATATTTTAGAGCCAAAGCGGGAAATAGGATGAGGTGAAATGAGTAAGAACTTCAGCTCCAGACTCATATAGACCTGGGTTCAAGTCCAAGCTCTCCTACTCGTTCTATGGCATGTCAGAACAAGTCACTTCAGAATCTTGAGGTTTTATTAATTATTTTCCAATTTTTATATAGTGTAATCAGGTCTAATGAAGTTTAATTCCTAAAAGTATATGTTTCAACTTTATATGCATTATTGTGTACCAGAGTGTTTATATATAGCTTACCTACTCATCTCTCAGGATTATGGTGATGGTCAGATTTGAAAATGTGAACATTTTACTTAGGATAAAGTGCTCTTATCAATTGTAGTAACTATTTACTCACTTAAAAAGTCAGCCATCTTATCTACAAAAAGCTTTTCTATGAGTCATCTAGATAATGACCCTCCAACTTTTGACTTCATTTCCACAGGCAGACACAGCTTTAAAGGATAATTGTGTCTTCACCTGTACATATAATTGAAATATATTTTTCAATTACCATATATATGTGCATGCGTTTGAATATATGTATATGTGTATATTTATATGTATATATACCTCTGTTAAAAAATAGGTGAATAAAAAATAAAGGGATTTATTTTGAGATTTAAATAAGCTGATTTTTATGAATGTCAGAGTTAACAGAAACAATTTAAAATGTTAATAAAACTAACAAATATACAATTGTATATGTTAATATACATTCTTTTGCTTACTTTAAAACAGTCATTTCCATTTTTCAGGTTCCATTTCTAAGCAGTGTCTGCACTAGGAATTCCATATCCAGTTATAAGTTATCACCAAGAAAATACGAGCTGAAACAAACCTTATAACGTTATTAGATAAATCAGTAACCATTTATTGCAAAGTAAAGCATGGCAATAAATGATCCAACAGTGCTCATCTTAGCCTAGAGCCAAAGCGGGAAATAGGATGAGGTGAAATGAGTAAGAACTTCAGCTCCAGACTCATATAGACCTAGGTTCAAGTCCAAGCTCTCCTACTCGTTCTATGGCATGTTAGAACAAGTCACTTCAAATTCTTAACATTCTCAAAGCCTCAGCTTCCACTTCAGTACATGGATATGGTAAGAATGTCTATCCATACATATCTTGTGAGAATAAGATAAAGCAATGCAAACAAAAGCATTGATGCAGTAAGAAGCATAGAAGATCATGCTGAGTGGTGAGAACAAGCTCTCAGAGCCATTGACACAGAGCAGAAATAACATTTTTACCCTAATTTTTGCTTTACCAAGACCAAGGTGGTTTTACTCATCCTTTTATTAATTTACAAATGTTAAATATCTTATTTGGTCGGTCTCAGTGCAGACATGGTGTTTTAAAATGCACAACACTTTTAAATGTCTTTAGTAATCCCTAAATAAAGTACTGTGGCCCCCATTCTGTCAAGTATCCACTCCTATTTCAAATAACTTCATTGTACATAGAAAACCTAATTGGGTTGGAGATGGGAAGAAAGACAAGGCTCTATGTTAATCTAATAATTAAACGATTCTTAATCTCTCCACTTCCTTTATCTGGGCTGCTCTAAGAACAATAACACTTTAGAATTAAAATATTCATTAGATATAAAGAAACCAACCACTTCTTTCAGATAAAAGGGATTTCGAAAATTAATGTGGAAACTTTGACAATAGAAAGTATAGCATCTTCATAATTTATGGTAACAAGATTTATGGTTTTAAATCATTTTAAAATACTCCTAAATGTGATGTGTTGTTTCAGATTGAATCCTAGAATAGAAAAAAGACAGGAGAAAAAATAATGAAATATGAATAAAATCTGGTGTTTAGTTAACAGTATATATCAATGTTCATTTCATAGTCTTCACAAATGTACCATGGTAATGTAAGATGAAAACATTAAGGGAAACTAAGTGAGTAGTATGCAGAAGCTCTCTATAGTATCTTCACAACTTTTCTCTTAATCTAAAATTACTTCTAACGAAAAGTTATTTAAAAAGTATTTTTTTTCTGCTATCAAAAAGCTAGCAATCCCAGCTTCATCTACTAGTCGCATACCATGAACAAAACACTATGATTCAGAATCCTCTACTATAAAATAGATAAAAACATTTGAAGCTTCCTCACCCATGAGAGTCCAATAGATAGTTATTCTGAATGTGTTCTGCAAAGTACAAATTAAAAGTAAGATATGAAATCTTTATGTCAATATTATTTTTAAGCAGCATCTACATACACAAAGTGAGCTGGAAAATTGAATCGATCATAAGAGTATAATACATGTGTTCAAAACTATACTATTTTTAAGCTACATCCCTTCTAAAATTACAGTAAAACTGCTTAATTCATGTCATCCTTTTGGAAAACATATTAGTAAATAGCTTCAGAATTATAAACATGTTTATTTTCTTTATACTAGTAACCTCAACTCTAAGAACATATTCTAAAAGTGAAATGAAATGGGAAAGTTTTATAATAAAAGATGGTGCAATGTCATTTACAATAGTGAAAATTGAGAAATATGTAAAATATACAATCATAGGAAGATATTTATCTAAATTAGACTATCACAAATTAATATCACATGGTGCTATAAATAAAATACTAATTAATGACACGAGGACATAGAAGTCGAGGCATTTTCACAATATTTTAAGTGAGAAAACAGAAAAAGTATAACTCTGCCCATTTGTATAGATATTTATAATATAATTTTATGATCTAGAAGGAAATGTAAAATGACAGAGACTGTATTTGTTCTGTGTATCTTGTATTACTGTAAGAATATTTAAAACTAAACATTAAGTTTAAAACTCACACCGCCATATTTTCCATCATCTAAACAGTTCAAAAAGGAGGTGGAACTTGGGGATAATTCATTTGCACACGTGAAACTAATATGTTAACATAACACAGAATCAAATACTAAAAATTTTAAACTTCCTATACTTTCCACAAATAGTCATATTATGGGCCCTGCCCTCTCCACCCTTTAGACATTCATTTTGATATCAATTTGAAATTCATACTGTCCTATAGGTAGAGGCTTATTTTGTTTATATTTCTCATAGAACATTCCATGGCCTTTCCTTTCTTGATAGCCATACCCTTAATATGCTGGAGTCACCCCTGAGACTGCCCCAGGGCCCCTCACATAATGAACTGTGGTTGCTGGGCCATTTCTTGGGCTGTGACCTGAGGAAGTGGCCTCCTGATTCCCCTCTACACACGTTGCCTACTATTACCTTCCCATCAGTTTTAACAACAAAACTAATTCTATTTGTCCTGGAAATAATAGAATTCCTATTTCAAGTATGAAGTGTATACAACATTCAAAACTATAAGAAGAATTAGTGGTAAGGTTATCATTATAAGTAATGTTTTGTAGTTATAGTTCAAGCAGTAAATTTTAGAGACGTTCATGTGGACGTATGAATGCATATTAGTCGCATTTGCGTACATTTTTTCCAAATAAATACTGTTAGGACAAAGAAGAAGAACAAATTAAAATCCTATTTGTAATTATCTTCCCTGTTAAGTTTCTTAAATCCACCACATTTTTGATCCAGGATTATTATTCAACCATGAAAAGTTTATTCCTGGCCTGTCTAGCTAAGCATGTTCCTTTCCCTGGCAACCTGGGAAATAATGTTCTCTTCAACTTTCAGAATTTCAGATCATTTCCTCTCTTTTCAGTGTTGCTCTGTTAATTTCCCTAAGTGGTCCAACTTTTATACTATTACTTTCTGGAATTTGAAGGAAAAAAAACCCTTTTTCTTTTTCCACTTTTCCACTGGTGTCCTTTCTCCTATTAGATGCCTGACCCTTCCTTTTTACTTTTCTTTTCTTTTCTTTTCCTTTCTTTTGAGACAGAATTTCTCTCTTGTCACCCAAGCTGTAGTGCAGTGGCATGGATCTCATCTTACTGAGACCTCCACCTCCCATCCTGGGTTCAAGCACTTCTCCTGCCTCATCCTCCCGAGTAGCTGAAATTACAGGCAGCCACCACCACACCTGGCTAATTTTCACGTTTTTAGTAGAGACGGGTGTTTGCCATGTTGGCCAGGCTGGTCTTGAACTCCTGACCCCAGGTGATCTGCCTGCCTCAGCCTCCCAAATGCTAGGATTACAGGCATGGGACACCGTGCCTGGCTTTTTTTTTTTTTTTTTTTTCTTCTGTTTTCTTAGTGATTTATCTCATTTTAAGGAGGAGACAAAGCCATGACAACTAGCGCTAAAGCAATTCACAGCTTCAGGCATTTAAATTTTCCTAAACAATTCTAAGAAAGGAACTTAAAGCTACTTATGACATCAAATGCACTTGGGAAAAGTGAGGGGGCCATGGTTAAAATCAGAAGAATTTACTCTGTGGCTTGAGTCATGATTTCTCATCCTTGGGGTCTTTCTCAGGGCCATTTGTGAGGGGATAATTGTGGAAAGAGTAAATGTTTCATTCTATATCAGTAAATATAGTCACTATCATTCTATATAAGTAAATGTAATCAGTATTTAGTTCTGTAAATGATACAGTAGTACTTGAATTATCCATGTTACATCAGTTTTCTTTATACAGCCTCAGGAAATTCTACTCTTTAAAACATCAGGAAAGTGGCAGCATTAGAGGATAAATGATAATTATTTTATTAGACTTGAAGTAATTAGGTGCTTTGGTCCTCCAAAAACCACCAGCTTGCAGTTTGTTATAGCAGCTGCTGTTTACTGGGTACCTATTATGTGTCAAGTGCCATTCTATGGTCTCTGCATGTATTATTTTATTTGTTTTGGCATTCTTTGAGCTTGCTAATATTATTGTCCTCGTTAAATATGAGGAGTCAGAGAATCAGACAGGCTATGCAACTGCCCAAGTTTACAATTATTAAGGTAGGCTCGTGCATGGCATTAAAATTTGTATCCTGACCACAACACCCACACTTTAAAGCACTACAACACAACTTGAAATCCTCTCGGAAAATGCAAAAATGCGAATTATAACCTCACCGTTTATCAGTTCCTTGGAAATGTTGGTGATGCCCAGTCTCCTATTCTCTATAGTGAAGAGTCCATCCCCTGGCTAAAGGTGAGGTTGTTTCCAGCTCTTCCTTCTACATTTAATAGACAAAGGAAGAGCATCTTCGGCAGGCAAGGCAGGCAGTGTTCCCCACTGCTTTTCAGGTGCTGTCTTCAACATGGTCTCAGGAAAATCAATAAATAAATGAAGGAACAAAAGTTTCCTCCTTGGTTTCTAACAGGAATTTAAAGAGGTTTCCCTGAGAGGTCATGAACTTGAAGAATAGCTCCTCCATTCCCCACAGGGTTTTGGTAATGTCCCATTAGTATGATTTGCTAAGATGCAATTTTATGTTTGCATTTGCTCAAGAGTTTGCAAAACAACTTTCATGGCCCTGATAATTAGCGTTCTTTGTTTGTTTGTTTTAACTGCTCCTGGGTTTCTATTTGAAGATGCTTTCCTTTCCCTTTGCGCTCAGGAACAGAACACTGTGTACTGTGATGAAATATGTCTCTGCAGAATTTGGGGAAAATGCCTACTCACTACGCCCTAAAGAGTGATTTCTGGGACAAGGCAGCATTAATCAATAAGGACAACATGTGTTGTTTTGGGACTATGGTAGCAATGAGATGAGTGCTTATTAAGGAATAACATTTTATGTATAGGTATGCAAAGAGGTATAGAGTAATTGAAATGTGATTTTTTTTTCTTGCAGAAACTGATCTTGAGATGCCATGACTTTAAAAATTACAATCTCTAGAAAGTACAGTTCCTAGAAATTAAAGGAATTTTTATCTTTTTATTTTATTTTATTTGAAAAGAAGATATGGTCTGTTTAAGATAACGTAGCATTGAGACTGAAGCTTGAGGGACAACTTAAACTGATCACCTCAGGTCCCTTTAGAAAGGGACCACATCAAACAATTGGCTGCTTTCCACAGTCTCCAAACATTTTTACCTATTTCTTTGCAAATATGTAATTTTTAATTTTATCATTGATGAATGACATGCATACAGAAATACACACACAAAGCATTCAGGTAAAGCTTGATGAATTATTACAAGACTAATATACATACGTAACCAAGAAGTAAAACCAGCCTCATTTATATCACCAACAATCACTTTCTCCCTCCTTCTCCCATAAAGGCAACCAATGTCTTAAGCGCTAACATTGTACATCAACTTTCTCTTTTTATACAAGTGTTGTATTATAAAAAATTTTAAACATATACAAAACAAATAAAATTGTATAATAGACCCCATCACTCAACCTCAAGAGTTACTAATCATGTGTCATTTTTGTTTCATCTGTACTTCAACCCATTCACCACCTCCCACTTCATTCTTTATTTTCAGTTCTTCTTTTGGTGTGTGTGATATCCTGCCTATTTTTATATCTACTCATATCCCACAGAAAAATGTAGGATTGAAGAGATTCATCAAAAAAGTCAAGGCCCGGAAGCACTGTTACTTCAATTGCCTAGGAATTTACAGAGAAGTGTTTTCTTGTCATGGGATTTTAGATGTGTGTTCTGAAACAGAAGAGTCACCTGGCATAGACCACAGTCCTGGTTACAGTGATATTTTTAAAATATCACTCAGCAACAAGCCCAGCAATTCATTCTGGAATCCTGGTTCTCACTTCAAACCACAGTTATACTGTTAGAATCTTCTACTTTATCCCATGTCCTCCTTTGCTTAATCCTTTATTAGTACTGTAACATGAAAATAAAATTGTAAAGATGGGCCAGGCATGGTGGCTCAAACCTATAATCCCAGCTGTTTGTGAGGCCGTGGCAGGAAGAGGACTGAAGCCCAGGAGTTTGAGAGTAGCCTGGGCAACAACAAGGAGACCCCAACTCTACAAATATTTTTTTAAAACATTAGCTGGGTATGGCAGCACTTGCTTGTGGTCCCCACTACTCCAGAGAAATGTGGTAGGAGGATTGCCTAAGCCCAGGAGGTCGAGGCTGCAGTGAACTGTATTTGCACTGCTGCAGTCCAGCCTGGGTGACAGAGCAACATCCTGTACCAAAAAAAGAGAGAGAAAGATTGTAAAGATGGATTAGGGAGATAACATAAGAAATATATTATATTTGCACAGTTATGAAACATAGAATAACTCAGAAAAGTTTAAATAGTTTAAATCAGAAAAGAGAAAGGCAGAGACAGAGAGAGCTATAGTCAAGGAGAAGAAATAGCAGGTGAAGGAATAGCCAGTTTTTCTTCCAGAATTTATCCAATATTCTACTCTTTCCTACTGATTTAAAACTCTATCTTCATCATTTATTAAATTAAAAAAATTATACTAAGTTTTCAAAGACAGGTGACTCAATTTCTAGGCAACTCCTTATCATGCAACCTATAGCAAAGTTATTTACAAGCCAGAGCTTCAAGAAATATTCCTGATATCTAATAGATCTAGTCCTCTATCCCTATGCTTCTCACACTTTTTATCACCAAGGCTACTATTCAAACCTGGGCTCACATTCATATGCATTTTAGAACTAGTTTATCAATTAATGTGAAAAAATGTTTCATCATTACAGAGGGATTAATCTGAGGGTACTAATTCATCATAAAATTAATGTCTCTAAAATCAGGGTCTCCCCTAGAATGTGCAAAGTCAGCCAAATGTGTTTTGCAGGAACTCTGTTTATATAATCAGGTTGATGTAAAAAAAATAGTTTGACTGAAGAGTATATTACAAAATTTCTGAGCCAGTGTCTGATGTAGTGATTTGTTGGGTAGAGATTTAGAATTGTGAGCAGAGAAGAGGTACCTATGTACTTGTTTATTGTCCAACCAGAGCACATGAAAATTCTTCTTGGTGCCCAAGCATCTCTCTTCCTATTCAGGTCCAGGAACCATCTCTTCTTGTTCTTTGCAAACCCTGCTTATGTTGAAATAATGCCTTTGCACTTCTTTCGTACTATTTATTTAACTCTGTTTTACCTCATTACTTATGACGTTGTATCATTTATGGGGCTGTCCATGAATATGGGATTCCAATGACTCTCTCAAAGATATTTTCTTAATAATGATCACAGACACAAGTCTGATAACCAGAGGCTGCAAGATTATCTGAACAAGTTCCTTGGTCATGTCGAATTGACCTTTTGGAATTTTAAAGTGTTAATATAGAACTACAATTCTTCCAACAATGCCTTCTGTTGAGCACATTAGACTATAATCATGGTATTCCTGGAAAGTGATATCTTTTGAAATTGTCAATATCCCTACCTTCCAAACACCACCAACAAGGCGGAGGACAGATGAAAAAACTGGGGAATCAAGAAAAGTGGTTACATTCATACAAGACATGTCCCTCATCACATGTGGCTTAAGACCAACACAGGAGAATACGTTACCATCCTTGCTACCAAAGGAAGTAAGAGAGGGCAACCATTGGACAAGTCAGTCAACACTCCAGAGCAAAGATCTTGAAAGCCCTTGAAATGAATAAGCCTAGCCACCCATATAGAACTTCCTGACACATAGCATAGAGCCTGCAGAAGAGCTGAGGTGGCCTTTCTGAGTGCCAGCATTAAGGATGCACCTTACGAAAGATGTCTGCCACCACTCTTAGCACCTGCAGGGCCAGAGATGCTGGCACTGCATCAAAGCATGAACAGATAAAAACTGATGAAGCCCCACACACATTTCCAAAGCCAAGTGTTTTAGGTAAGGGGTCATTTATATCCCAGAACTTTGTCCCTGTCCTATGTCACCCAGAATCATCACGCCAACACAATTCTAGTAAGCAATGTAGTACAATCCCATGAGAGAAATAATGAACTCACCTCTGGAAGACATTTGCTTGTCAAGCTGTACTTCTGCTACTCTGATCCTGGCCACAGAGCCTGGGATAACTTCATAGATGCAGCAGCCAGAGCTTCTGAGGACGTCTGGGTAATCTCATGGAATAGAGTGACAAACAGCATCCCAAACAGAAAAGACAGGAAGGGGATCCATGCAGTTGGGTCTGGGCTGGGATGCCCCATCAAAAAAACTGCCCAGTCACAGATACTGAAAGAAAACGTAGGAAATTTTAATGAAGACACTCCAAAGTCTGGACTTCAGAGCAGCAATCCTACTTGTACAGGAGGAGTAAGGACAGTACTATCTAAAATATTATCTCTGGACTGGGTGCAGTGGCTCACGCCTGTAATCCCAGCACTTTGGGAGGCTGAGGTGAGCGGATCACTTGCAGTCAGGAGTTAGAGAGACCTGCCTGACCAACATGGTGAAACCCTGTCTCCACTAAAAATACAAAAATTAGCCACGTGTGGTGTCACACACCTGTAATTCCACCAACTTGGGAGGCTGAGGCAGGAGAATCGCTGGAACCTGGGAGGCAGAGGTTGCAGCAAGCTGAGGTCGTGCTATTCCACTCCAGACTGGGTGACAGAGTGAGACTCCATCTCAAAATAAATACATTATTTCTTCCCATCTAAAAACAAGAAGTGAGCTGGTCATGCAGATGATTGGAAGAAAGTTTTCCAGGCTGAGAAAATAGCCTATGTAAAGGTTTTATAGCAAGAGTATACCTGGCCAGTAAGAGGAACAGAAAGGTTATTTGTTGTAAGAGGGGTGTTCAGAGAAATCATAGGGCAGCCAGAGTATAGCTGTCAGATTGTTAACAATTACAGTAGTTTTAGATTTTACCCTGAATGACATAGAGAGCTATTGCAAAGTTTTGAGTAGAGGTGTGAAATGATGTGACTGACTTGTGAATTTAAAAGACACTACACCTCTGAGTGTAGTGTTGAGAATCAAATACGGGACTGGGGGAAATTGAAATAAAAGCAGGAGTAGGTAAGAGGCAATTGCAATAATCCAGGTAAAAGATAATGCGGCTTGGAACTGGGTGACAGCTCTAAAAGTGATTAGAAATGGTTGAATTTGGAATACATGTTAAAGATTGAGTCTATGGGATTTCCTGATAGACTGGATTTGGGGTATGAGATAGACCAAATGTACCATCCACTGAGATAGAAAATGTGATTAGAGTAGGGTTGAGAATGGGGGAAGAATCAGAAGTACATCTCTAGACCTGTTCAGTTCAAGGAATCTATTAGTCATTCAGATGGAAATGACACGAAAGAGATTGGATTTCCAAGTCTTAACTTCAAGACAGAAGTCTGAGATGGACATATTTACTAATTGGGGAATCTCGGTTATGTTTGGAGAGTCTGACAAGGAAAACTGATGTAAATGTTGCTAATTGATTTAATAAAATTAGAAATGAGAAGTGACCATTAAATGTCATGATACAGGGGTCATTGGTGTCCTTGAGAAAAGCATTTTCAGAAAGTATTAGATATTGAGTATGACTAAAAGGCACTATCAAAGAATGAAAAGAGAGAAGTGAAAGACAAGCATAGATATCTCTTGAGTTTTGCTACAAAGGAGAAAGAATGGAATGGGATAACAATTGATGAAAGAAGTAGGCTCAATGGAAGGATTGTTTTTAAAGAAAAGAGAGATTTAAAAAGTGCTTCTTGGCCAGGCGCGGTGGCTCTCGCCTGTAATCCAAGCACTTTGGGAGGCCGAGGCGGGTGGATCATGAGGTTAGGATCATGAGGTTAGGATCGAGACCATCGTGGCTAACACGGTGAAACCCCGTCTCTACTAAAAATACAAAAAAACTAGCCGGGCGCGGTGGCGGGCGCCTGTAGTCCCAGCTACTCGGGAGGCTGAGGCAGGAGAATGGCGTGAACCCGGGAGGCAGAGTTTGCAGTGAGCCAAGAGATTGCACCACTGCACTCCAGCCTGGGCGACAGAGTGAGACTCCATCTCAAAAAAAAAAAAAAATGCTTCTTTTCTGATGTAATGATCTAAGAGAGAGGGAAATGTCAATGAAAGAAGAAAGAGAAGAGATTGTTAGACCAATGCCCTTGTGTAAGCAGTAAGAGCATGACCTCAGTCCAGCACACAACAAAGTGGTTTTCTTGACTTTGGATTGGGGAACAGATAATCTATGTGTAGTAGCAGGTAGGGAGACAGCATATAAGTGGATGCATGTTGGCAGATTGGCAGAGCTTACATATTTGTGAGAGTCTGGAAGTTCTCTTCTTATCACTTACATTTTCTCAGTAAAATGGGAAGGAAGCTCACCTTATGGTTCAATCAATTTGCAGTAGTTTTTAAGGCATATCTCCTTTATTTTAAAGTACCCTTCTATTCCTAGTTTGCTATGCCTTTATATCATGAATAGAACTAAATTTTTAAATTCAAATATATAGATATTCATGATTAATAAACTATTAATAACAGTAAGCACTTATAAAAAAAATGAAGACCAAGATTTATTCCAGAAGTCAAGAGGGTTTTAAAACAAAAAGTCAGGCATTGAGCTGCTAGGTAATGTGTTTTATTAGTAAAAGTACTTAATGTGAATTAATTTGGGGGATACATAGAATACAGAAGAGAAGGAATTTTTTTTAATATAACTGACCATTAACAATTTTGGCCTGAATGATCAGAAGAGCTCTTATCTATTAAGTAGAAGATGTAGATTCTAGACCTACTTCTGAAACTATAAAAATTATCAAGCAGATTACAAATATTTGAAGTTAGGGATCTCATTATAATCCTTTCACTTCTTTTCTGAAGACATGTAAAATGAACCCAGGTATTTAATCCTAAAATATTATGGCTTTTCCTATTTTTAATTTCTTTTTTGAAACAGTGTCTTTCTCTATCACCAAGGCTGAGTAGAGTGCAGTGGCACAATCACAGCTCACTGCAGCCTCAGACTTCTGGGCTCAAGCAATCCTCCTGTCTCAGCCTCCCCAGTAGCTGGGACTACAGGCACACACTACCACATCCATCTTCTTTTTTTTTTTTTTTTTTTGTAGAGATGGGGTGTCACTATGTTGCCAGGCTAGTCTTGAACTCCTGGACTCATTCAAGCCATCCTCCCACCTTTGCCTGCCAAAGTGCTGGGATTACAGGCATGAATCACTAAGCTGAACCCTAATTCTAAAATACTGTTAAGCAGACAACAAAAACTATGTTCTACTCTTGACATAGCAAAAGTTAAATGGAAGCCATATGCAAAGAATTTTGATGCTAAGTTTCTGAAGTCATCAATAAGACCATGATGGGTAGGGTTTTTCTTTATTTATTTGCCTCTTTTTTGTTTTTATTTTTATAGATTTTAGGGGTACAGTGTAGTTTTCTTACATGGATATATTTTGAGGTGGTGAAGTCTGGACTTTTGTTGTACCCATTGTTCAAATTGTGAACGTTGTAACCAATAGGTATTTTTTAGTATTCCATGGTATATTGATATACACACACACGCACACAGCATATTTTCTTTATCCAATCATCTGTTGATGGACACTGATGTGGTTTGGCTCTGTGTCCCCACCCAAATCTCATGTCAGATTGTAATTCCCAACGTTGGGAGAGGGACCTGGTGGGAGGTGACTGGCTCATGGGGGTGGATTTCCACTTTGCTCTTCTCATAATAGTGAGTGAGTTTTCCCAAGATCTGGTTGTTTAAAAGTGTGTAGCACTTCCCCCTTCACTCTCTCTTTTGATGTAAAGTAGTGAAGGTGTGCTTGCTTCCCCTTTGCCTTCAACCATGATTAAAAGTTTTCTGAGGCCTCCCAGCCATGATTCTTGTACAGCCTGTGGAACTGTAAGTCAATTAAACCTCTTTACTTCATAAATGACCCAGCCTCAGGTAGTTCTTTATAGCAATGTAAGAACAGACTAATACAAAAAATTGGTACCAGGAGTAGGACATTTCTATAAAGATACCTGAAACTTTAAAACTGGGTAATGGGCAGAGATTGGAACAGTTCTGAGGCCTTAGAAAAAGACAGGAAGATAAGGGAAAGTTTGGAACTTCCTAAAGACTTGTTGAATAGTTGCAATCAAAATGCTGATAGTGATATGGACAGTGAAATCCAGACTGAGGTGGTCTCAGGTGGAGATGAGGAACTTATTGTGGAGTAGAGTAAAGGTCATTCTTGCTATATTTTATCAAAGAGACTGGTATTGTGTCCCTGCTCTAGAGATCTGTTAAACTTTGAACTTGAGAGAGATGATTTAGAGATCTGAGAGTTTTAAAAAGAGGAGTTTCCCTGTACAAGCTCTCTTTTCTTGTCTGCCACCATGTGAGACATGCCTTTTACCTTCTGCCATGATTGTGAGGCTTCCCCAGCCACATGGATTTGTAAGTCCATTAAACTTCTTCCTTTTTTAAATGCCCAGTCTTGGGTGTGTCTTTATCAACAGCATGAAAATGAATTAACACAGGATGTGATTATTATAAATTTAAGCATCGCTTTAATTTCTGTAAACTCAATAAACAAATGATTAAAAAGTAATAGCTTTCTCTGATCAGAACCCTGCCTACCTTTCATATCCCACCTTGCACTGCATTTCCACTTGTCCACTGTGCACTGAATTTTGGACCTTCTTTACTTCAGGCTAGTGACTGCCTTAGGGTGTCTGCACAACCTTTTCTCTTTTGCCTAGAATGCACATCCAGTTGAAATGCTTAAAGTTTGTTCTATCTCATCATTGAAATCTCAGTTTAGAAATTCCTCACAGAAAAGCCCCCATGTCCACCTAACCAGAATTATAACTAGTTGTGCAACACCACTTTGTTACAGTTTTCTGAGAATCAATTATCTGTATGATTTTATTTTCATTTCTATATGTCATCTCCTGAACTAAAATGTAAGCTCCAACACATGATGAAAACATACTTTCTTGTTTAACACTGTATACCCAGTTCCTGAAAGAGTATGTGAAACTTTTTACAAACTCAGCAAATATTCTTCAATGAATGAATGAACCTAGTAATTATTTCATATAATTGGCGATTGCCCATATATATTTTAATTTTAAAATAAACATTTTTATTTAAACATTGTGGTTTTTTTTCAAATATTGTAACACATGTAGTCTCAGCTACTTGGGGGCTGACACAGAAGGATTGCTTGAGCTCGGGATGCTGAGGCTGAAGTGAGACCTGATTGTGCCACTGCACTCCAGCCTGGAAGACAAAGTGAGACCCTGTCTCTAAATGAAAAAAATTTTTTAAAATGCCTCTGGCTCCTGTGTATCCAGTGGATTAGAGGGAATGAGGAGGGTAAAACCTTACTGGTCTTACATTAAAAATTTACTCTTAGCATGTAAGCTAGTGACCACCTAGGGTCCCCTGTTTCATCCACAGTTTTCTTACGACATTTTTTACCTTGATGTTCCTCAGCGTGTAGATCAGCAGACTTAACATGGGTGCAACAACAGTAAAGGAAATAGCCATTTCCTTGTCTATGGGGTAAGTGACCACAGGCCTTATGTACAAGAAAATACACCCCACGAAGAACAAGATGACCACTGTGAGGTGGGAGCCACAGGTGGAGAGGGCTTTGCGTTGTCCTATAGAGCTGCAAGATTTCAGGGAGCAGAGGATGACTATGTAGGATGCAATTAGGATAAGGAAGATGGTCATACTCATCACCCCACTGTTGAGGAGGACTAAGAGACCCGGGATGTAGGTGTCCATGCAGGCAAGTTTCAACAATGGAAACAAATCACATATAAAATGGCCAATTATATTTGGACCACAGAAGGGTATTTGATCTATGATAAAAAGCTGTATTGTGGCATGCATGAATCCCCCCATCCAAGCTTCTACCACCAACAGCAGCACTCCCGTGGACTCATGACGGTTGTGTAGTGCAGGGGCTTACAGTCATAGACCATCCCAGTGAGAAGGATGATCCCTACACCACCAAAGAAATACTCTGCAAAGAGCTGGGTCATGCAACCTTCAAGCGAAATGGTAGTGTTCCCAGATAAAGAGTCTACAGTCATCTTAGGGGCAATGACGGAAGAGTAGGTGGCATCCATGAGAGACAAGGAAGTAAGGAAAAAGTACATAGATGATCTCAGACTCCGACTTGCAGCCAGAGTCACCACAATGAATAGATTTCCCAACACTGTGGTCACACACATGGTGAGAAACAAAGCAGAGAATATTTTCCTTAGTTCTGGATTTTTTGTAATGCCCAAAAGAATGAATTCAGTCTCATTATTTGAAGTCCCCATTTAAGACGGGCTGATGAAAGCATATTGTTCTGAGCTGAAAAATCTTCAAAATCAGTATTACTTTTAATTACTAATCAACAGGTATGTTGGGCATTTTGGATACTCTGTCTCACACCCTCTTAACCTACCTTTTTTCTTTAGTTGTTGCTACAGAAAACAGCTGCTAGGAATTAAAACCTTGCAGCAGCTTCATCCTACTGATCCCCACAATGACGCCTCCCTTCACTGGTGCAACTCTCTTGCGTTCTGTTGTGCTGCTTGCTGCTGTGACACATAGGAGACACTGCCTCATCATTCTGGTGCACACATCTGAAAATATGAAGGGAATAACACGTTTGACCATCAGTAACTAGGAGCCAATTGATAAATGGTAATCACCTTAACACCATCTTGGGTTAACTTTCTTTCCTTCCCTGTTCACTCTCCCCAATACCTTCATTCTGTTTTCCGAAATAAACTACTTATATACAAGATGTTCTCTTAGCCTTTGCTTTTGGGTAACTCCAAGCTAGGATGCTGACATTCATTTCATTAACACACCCAAGAAAATGTCATATAAATTTTCACTTATTTATTCCATACATGTATTGAGCACCTAGAACATGCTAGCTGAGAGCTGGTTAAGAGCCTTGTAGGCTCTTGATGACATTGATACTGTGTCATTAAATTCACAACACAGTTCACATGCCAAAGATTATTCACTTATTAACAATTATACTTTTTTATCTACATGTCTTTTTTTCCAAATTTGATTATCATTATTATTACATATTTCTGATATTCAGTTAGTCCCTACTATGTCTCAGTCAGTGGAATATCCTATGAGATACTCTTAGATATTCGATACTGAGGCTTAGAGAGGTGAAAAAAAGTGATGCAATTTCCCACAACTAGTAAACACTGAAGTAAACCTCAAATCCAGCTTTTCCTTACTCTAAAATTCACACTAACAACAATCCGTATTGCTTATTTTATAATATTGAATGCTGAAAATGGGATGAGATATTGTCCTTCATAATATAATTTCATTTTCATAACAATCCAGTAAGATAGATTTATGCTTCCTGGGATTATTTTATTCAACACTTCTGTAATAAAATCCAATGACGATCCCATAATTAAGAGCATATTCTCATTATATATATGTATATTGGAATATGTATGTTCCAGTCCTGAAAGTAGAAGGTACGGTGATTAACTGAGTTTTCAAGTATTCTAATCATTGTCCAGATATGCTTATTAAAGCAAATTTAATCTGAAGCCTCTTTCTGTGCTCCAAGAAGATTCAGATCTACAACTTAACTGACACCATCCCTGCACATGAGTCTAAATCAGTCTAAATCATTCTGTGGATAATGTAAATCCATATCACTCCTCCTTCATTACTCACTTTCTCACTTCCAATTTTCCTTATGAAAGGCTGCTACCAGATAAAGGATTCTAAAGAATAATCAAAATATCAATTCAAAACTTGTATTTTGTACTCACTATGTATCGTCAATGAACTGCATCTGTTACATGCATAATTGCATTTGTTTTTTGTATCCTACAAGATGTGTACTATAAAAGATTGTATCTTCAGGATGAGGAAACTGAGGCTTGGAGATGTTAAACATCTCATCTAAGATGAGTGGGAATTATGAATTTAGGTAATCTCATCTTGAAGCATAAGTTCTGAATCTTTATGCTGTATCTCTGAAGAAGTGAACAGCAGCCTCAGCTGGCTAAATGCAATTGCTAGCACAGCCAAATGACATGGTAAGGGAACTGATTCAGTAAGTAGCAAATTCATCTTTGTTAAAGACACTTAAATAGAGGCTGTGTGCCACTTGGTTAGAATGTATCGGAGACCATTGCTTTAAATGGAGATGTAAACTCTGTTTCCTAAGACTTTTCTAAACACCTAGAGGCCCATTCTTAGTATTCTACACTTTACTAAATAGACAGCTACCAAAAGGTTTTTTTGTAGATCAATAATAGGTACTAACCCCAGCCTCTCCCACCTGCAGCCCAAGAACTTCTAAAGTTCTTGAATAGTTCTAACGAAGTGGAGAGAACACAATCCTGGAAATCAGTGCAACTGGATTTCATTCTTTTGTTGTCCGTCTAACTCCTAGAACATGTTGTTACATTACTCACTTTTCTGGGTCTCAATTTATTTCTTCATCTGCAGTGTGGGGTGAGTGTAGTAGATGAGTGGAATGCTAGGAATTCAAAGAAGCTGTCTCAGGGACTTTGTCCTTTCCAAACTCAGCAGCTTACCTCTTATCTGTATTAAGCATTTACACTTTCAAGTAAGATTTTCTTTGAACAATCTCAAGACCTAAAATATTTTTAAATGGTGTACACTATACAATAATAATAATAATGCCCTTTTGCCTTAAAATCTATGAATCTATCATATTTTATTTAACTACTAATATATATCTCCACTTCTCAGCCTGACATCCAAGCCTCTTTCCCGTAGTAATCAACCTCTCTTTTTGTGGTCTTCCTCCACTGCAGTCAAACCCAACTCTTACTGCCAGAGCCTCAGCCTGTCTTGCAAAAGTTCGTAGATCCAGAGGGATCAGACTTAGCTCTCTGGCCTGATCTGCCACTTACTGACAACAAAAACTTCAAACCTTGTGGAAATAAAACAATGCAATCGTAATTAAAGTCAATGTACAAAGCACTCACTATTTCAGGGTACTGTGCGAAGATGTTCACGATTTTTTCTTTTACTATCACAAAAGCCATATGAGATAGACACTATTGCTATCCTTACTTTCTGCTGCAGTGGATAGTTTTGGGTACCTAGTGAAACTGATTAAGCCTATGGGTGAGTATGTCATCAAGTCCACAGCACAGGCCACTAACCTCTGTGCTCTACAATCTATCCAAGAATTTTGTGTCTGCCTCACAGCACTTTCACCAGAATTACAGGAAGTTACAAGCATAAGAATGTTTGGAGACCACTTTTCAGATAGTCATCATTATTATTTTCCATTCACATAAGCTCACGACCTTCTCCTGCCTCTGCCCTCTGTTAACAGAGGGCCCTCTATTACCCCTTCTCCTTAATGCCTCACTTCCTCCCCAATGTCCGCCATCATCCTGGATATGTGTTACATGCACCTGTAGAGGTTGCATATTGACAATAATTAAATTGTCTTTTTTGTTAATGTTTTTAATGTCATGTTGACTTTATCTTCTTCTGGGCGTGCTTAAGGGTGTCTAATTTATTCTCTTTCCAGCACATGTCTAATGCTGTGCTGTGTACATACTTAACGTTTAATTACATTAATTAAATCTACGCAATTGATTTCATCCAAGGAAAACCACACTGAACCGTGGGGCCCAGGCAATGGCAGTGCCAGTCTCTGCCTCCAGGAGCGAAAGTGCTGTTGTCAGAGGTTAATTTTGATAGCTTGCCAAAAAGATTAAAGCAAAGCAAGCTACAAATTGTTGACAAAGTCTCTCCATTCTGAGATCTGAATTTGCATATACAAATAAAACAAGCAAATTAATAGACATCTTATAATAGTGCATCTAATTAGGTGATTCAATTATTTTAACAGTTTCAAAATAGTAGCTCAAATTAATAGGAATATGTTTAATGCTCAAATAAAAATTTAAGGTCATCACCAAGGTTCATTTGGTGTCTGGTGTCATCTCTGTGACTCCCAAAAGCCAGTTACCTGATGATCCCGCTAAGTAGAAGGCAGAGGTTATGCAAGAAAACTTTCTTAAGATCATGTCAGAGGGACAGAAAGTCTGGCCCCATCCAGGACGTACTCATGTGAACTTTCTTGTACAAAAGAGCTAGGACCCATGACACAGTAGTGTGTCAAAGTAAGTCAGGACCCGGCCAAAAAATAAATCATCTCATTATTTAATGGAAAGTTGACAGGCCTAGAGTTTCTGGGGATTTTAGAGAAACATTTAAAATAGTTGTTCTAAGTGTCCAAGAACTTAAATGAAAACCAACTCTTGTGCTGGTTGGCGGGGAAGCTTAAATTTTATCTAAATAGGAAAAGTTACCAACAAAGGTAGCCAGCTAAGCTGTCTACAAAATCATTCATGGGACTACACTTGCCATTTCGCTGCACTTTGAGCTCAATTTGTAAAGAGCTTCCAATCCACATTTCAGAAGAAATATCATTAATAAGATGTCCATCTTTTGGTCCCAGGCCTGGGCTATAACAGGGCAGAGTGCCACTTTGAAATAGCACAGAATTCCACAATGTGCAGACTTGCCTCATTCCAACCACCTCCCTTTGAGGCTGTGTCTCTGTTGACTGAGAAGCTAATCACAGTACATCACCCCTGCAGTGATTGGGTTTTTCCAAGGGGCAGAGCTTCGCTGGAGCCAAGCCAAGCTGATGCTTCACAAGCACAAAACTAGATCATGGTATTCCCCATTCAATGATTTTCTCTTCAGCTACCCTCTGTCCTTCAGTAACAGAATGGCCACACAATTATCCTGCCTGACAGCATAGATGAAGAAACGCGAGTACTACTTCTCTGGGCCACCTAGCAAGTATCAGGACATAATTTTTTAATACCTAGTCTGATACTCTCTTCATGTTTTCAGACTATTCTTGAAATTGTGGCACATCTAACTGATAGCTGCCATTCTTAAGAATTTAAAAATGAACCTCAGCCAGAAAAACAATATGGACTAAATTCCTTCTCACTCCATAACATTTAGTATTCTTAAATAATATGGCTTTAATTTTCAAAATATTTGGAGTTATAGCCTTCATTCTTTTTTTCTTTTCTGAGGCAGCATCCCACTCTGTACCCAGGCTGAAGTACAGTGGCAGGATCATGGCTCACTACAGCCTCGACCTCCTGAAGCTCAAGCGATCCTCCTGCCTCAGCCTTCCGAGACGCTGGGACTACAGGCAGGCACCACCATGCCTAGCTAATTTTTGTGTTTTTAGCAGAGACAGGGTTTTGTCGTGTTGCCCAGGCTGGTCTCAAACTCTTGGGTTCAAGTGGTCTTCCCACCTTGGCCTCCCAAAGTGCTGGAATTACAGGTGTAAGCCCCACCGTGTCTGGCCTATAGCCTTCATTCTTTTTCTACCTTCAATAGTAGTAAAATTATTATTCTACATTTGCAATATATTTCACAGGTTACAACCAGTTCACTAACATATTTGACTGAATACCCTAGAAGTATCCTGCGAAGGGAGAATCCCTCAATTTAACTGGATCTGAGCTCACAGGTGATGGGCCAACCTCTGCACTTGAATTATCTTTTCCGTGCACCAAAGGTACTCTGTGTTCTTACCTAACCATGTAGACATGGATGAAAGCAATGATCTTCAACTTTTTTTCTTCCTTATTTTCCTTCTGAGGAGGCTTTTTAGATGTTTTGTTCTCCTAATGACCCTGCCTCTGAAACTGAACACCACAGATATACTATCCACCAATTTACATATCTTATTTTATCTGTATTAGTCCATTCTCACACCACTATAAAGAAATACCTGAGACTGGGTAATTTTAAAGAAAAGAGACTTACTTGGCTCATGGTTCTGTAGGCTGTACAGGAAGCACAGCAGCTTCTGCCTGTGGTGGTGGGGACAGGGGTGGTCTCAGGAAGCTTCCAATCATGGCAGAAGGCAGAGTATGTAAAAAACCTAACAATACGTATGCTTCATAGTCGGCCTTAACAATAATAAGCTCACTCCCCTTACCTAAATAATGCCTAGCATTTTACTGAATTGAATGTTTAGATTAAACCATAGCATCCTTATACATCAGATCCAAATATTATTTTTCTGCTTAATTTATAGGAGGAAATGTACATACTTACTTTTAGATCATTTTATTTTTAAGCACCAGAAATAATCAGATTGAAGTTGGTTCTCATGAGAGACTCTTGATGATGGGTGCAAAGGGATATCTTAACACTCTTTAAAATTCTTTATAAACCGGCAGGACTTCATCCACTGAGAACGGCAGGTTTATTTACATTTCTTCTTTTGGTTTTACACCTTCCAAGTTTGTTGTGAACAATTTATAATTTGTGTCTCACTAATCTTCTCACCCCACCACTGAGCACTTGGTGTAGCTCCTAAGACACAATCATTGACCTTAGTTTCCATCCTCAAACCTTTCTTTTTGAGTTAGAATAGAAATAACATTTTCTCAACACTTTTCTTAACACTTTCTCAACTATCCCTATCCCTGGCTTACACTCAACCATGCCCTAACAATCATGATACAAAGTGAACCACAAATTATTTCATCTGGATTCTGTTGAAATATTTAAATCTCACCAGTAATTGCAAATTTAATTATTTTTATTAGATTAAGTGCTTATTATATCATCTTTTGGGCCTAGGTTTTGTGAGAAAAAATTCTATTTCTTATGAATTTGAAACTTTCATGCATAAGCTGAAACACACAGTCATCCCCCCACCCAAAATAACGGAAATTCCATGTTCTGACATTACTGTATGCTCAAATCATGGAAGAAATAGGTCAAGATGACCAGTGAGCTTGAGAAAGATAATATTTGTGAAAAGTAACTGTGTTATAGTCAGAGAAACTTTGATTCATGAAATGTTTTATAGTAACATAGAATGGTCTGGTATTTTCCATTTGTATATAGGAACATTACTGCTGAAATATATTTCAGTAGTAATATACATTACATGTTATAAAAGGCTACAACAAATTTGGCATCATCTTTCTTGAAGGACAAAGTGAATCACTAAGATTACATATAAATTTCTTATCTATGGATATAAACTTACCATAAACAACTGTTTTATTTGAAGTAGGACTGAGATTTAGAAGACCTAGAGTCAAATTTTGTTGCTGAAACTCAGATGTGTGATCTGAGACAAGCAAATCTGTGTACCTATCCTAACTTTCATTTGTTTCTCTATAAAATGGGGGCAGTAATCTTGAAACTGGCAATTTAGTGTATGGTTTCAGTCACCTAACTGAAGTGAATGCGTCTAATAAATAATAAGACACTCATTTAATATAAATATATGTAGCATATCTAATGAGCAATAACTTTGGGAACTTAGCATATGCCTTTTTGAGATTAAATACAAGAATGTTTAATCTTGCTGCTTCAAATGGCTTCTCAAATCTTAGTGAAGAAAACAAAACAAAGTCCTTTATATTCAAGAAAAACTGTGAGCTATGAGGAGATTTAAGAAAATCAGAACAAACTAAGTGTAATCTCAGAATTTCCAGCTTATTTTTCATGACAAGGAACAAATTTTTAAGATACGTTATTAATTATGGCTTTCTTTTTTGTGGGTATCTCTCTCTGCTTTCAGTAGATTCATGATGAGAGAGAGAGAAGAAAGGAGGAGGAAGGAAGGGAAGGGAAGAGAAGGGAAGGGAAGGAAAAGGAAGGGGAGAGGAG
>NW_012101522.1:85095-150239 GCF_000951045.1 Mandrillus leucophaeus | reverse complement strand
AAAGAAAGAAAGAAAGAAAGAAAGAAAGAAAGAAAGAAAGAAAGAAAGAAAGAGGAGAGAGAGGGAGGAGAGGGAGGGAAGGAGGGAGGGAAGGAAGGAAGGAATGAAGGAAAGAAGGAAGGAAGGAAAGAAAGAAAGAGAGAAAGAAAGAGAGAGAGAGAAAGAAAGAAAGAAAGAAAGAAAGAAAGAAAGAAAGAAAGAAAGAGGAGAGAGAAGGAAAGAGAGAGAGAGAGAAAGGGAGGGAAGAAACAAATTAGCAATGGAAGAAAATCACCAGTGGTTCTTTTGCTCCTCAACTGTCACCCTCCATCTACTCATGTCTAAGGATTTCTAGCTTCTTTATTTTGCTTTACCAAGAGCCAACCAAAATTTTTAAAAGTTCTGAGATCAAGATTCTATGCAAAAGCCAATTTCACATATGTAACATATGTATGAAGCAAACATATGTTAGCAAAGTACAGTGAGACTCTAGAAAAAACACATACTCTAAAATTATAAAACTAGGGATTTACAGTTGTTCTTTCCATTGCATATCCAGAATCAATGCACAGGAACACAAAATGTTGGTAAAGTATGTTAAAGGCTATCAAAATAGCTAGCAAAAAGACCTAGCCAATATTAAGTGCTCAATAAATGTTAGTTTCTGGGGTTCTTTTTAAATTGTTTGCTTCTTTGTTTTGTTTTTGTCAACGATCTGTAAATTTGTGAATAGTCTTGCACAATTTACCACAGATATAATCCTCCCTATTTATACATATCATCACCTTCTTGCCATTATGCACAGATTAAGTTACTCTCTTCAACAAGCTCCTCATGGCATTTTTTACCTCTGTGTTTCTCATGGTGTAAATTACAGGATTTAACATGGGAGTGAGGATTGCAAAGAATACAGTCACAACTTGTCCACAGAGTGGGTGACCACAGGACGCATGTAGGTGAATATGCAAGGCACAAAAAAGAGTACAACGACAGTAAAGTGGGAACCACAGGTGGAGAGGGCTTTGCGCCGTCCTTCAGAGCTATGGAATTTCAGGGAGCTCAGGATAACTATGTAGGAGATGAGGAGCATGGAAAAGATGAGCAAGCACATGACTCCACTGTTGGCTGCCACCATTATCCCAAGTCTGTAGGTGTCTCTGCAGGCAAGTTTCAACAATGGGAAGAGGTCACACATAAAGTGGTCAATGACATTGGGACCACAGAAGGGCAAGTTAGTCATGAAAAGAATCTGCACAGTGGCATGCAGGATGCCTCCAATCCAGGCTATCACCACCAGAAGGTGGCAGATCCCTTGTCGCATAATGGTTGTGTAGTGCAGGGGCTTGCAGATGGCCACATAGCGGTCATAGGCCATGACAATAAGGAGGATGATCTCTGAGCCTCCCAGCAAGTGCTCCACAAAGAGCTGAGTCAGGCAGCCAGCCAAGGAAATAGTTGTCCTCTGGTAGAGCAGGTCGGTGATCATTTTGGGGGTGGTGACAGAGGTGTAGGAGGCATCTATAAAGGATAAGTAAGTGAGAAAGAAGTACATGGGTGATGAAAGTGTGGGGCTGGAGGAGATGGTGATGACAATGAACAGGTTGGCGAGCACAGTAAATAGGAAAATAAATAAGAATACAATAAAGAGTATTTTCTGCAAGTGTGGATTCTGTGTGAGCCCCAAGAGAGTGAATTCAGTCACATTGTTGGGAGGCTTGAGGTCATCCATTCAGAGAGTAATACTTTCCAGGGGTCTGAATTACCTACAAGAGATAAAGAAAGATTATCTATTAATCATTAAAGGATTACAGTCTGAATTTCACAGTATAGAGATAGGGTAGTTAACTGTGGAGCATGTCTTTGGCTTCCCTCACCCCACTAATTATTTAAATTATTCATTTTCACTTCCTCCATAATGCTTTCAGTCTCTTCAGATCCCTAGTCTTATCACCTGCAAAACATCTATAAGGCAACAGTTCCCGTGTAGTTTGCTGAGAACATACTTGACTACACACATGAGATCTGGATTCTTCCTCTTGTTCCAACTCCATGTGACTTTGCTAAGTTGTTCCAGTGTCCCATGCTTCTGAGCCATCCTCTACATCTGTGAGTTTACAAACTGTAGCTGTGAGATTGATTTTGTAAGCTATAAAGTGCTGCACACAGGTAAGGATTGTTCTCTCTTCCCGTAAATTTACATTTGAACCCACAGCTCTAAGTGGGAGAAAGATGTGGTCAAGAAATATCCATCGTAAGTAGGCAGATTAGGGAAACGTAAGTTGTCAGAGACACACTCTCCCTAGCACCCACCATAACAAATATGCTATTCATGTTACTTTCCTCACTGCACCTACGCGGTGGTTGACAAAGTATCTTCAGTGTCTGGCAACCACCAGGCAATGAATACATGCTTGGTGAATTCCCCTACACCTTCCCTTCCTACATCTCCATGCGTAAGGATGCATGTGTTTCTCCAGCCCATAAACCTAGGAATTTAAGTACTCTTATCCTTCCACTCTGTTCATTCATGCTGTCTACCTCAAGAGAACATAAACTTTTGAAAGGAAGATGCATTCCAGTTTAATAGTTTCTATCATATAATATAGGGTGAGGATGGAAGTATCAATTGCCTGCAGGAAACACTATGTACTAGGTAATTTGACTTTCAAGATAATTACGATGTTCTTTTCTTTTCTTTTTTTTTTGACAGTCTCGCTCTGTTGCCCAGGCTGGAGTGCAGTGGTACAATCTCGGCTCACTGCAACTTTCGCCTCCCCAGTTCAAGCAATTCTCCTGCCTCAGACTCCCGAGTATCTGGGATTACAGGTGCACACCACAACTCCCAGCTAATTTTTTGTATTTTTAGTAGAGACGGGGTTTCATCATCTTGTCAAGACTGGTCTTAAACTCCCGACCTCAGGTGATCCACTCGCCTTGGCCTCCCAAAGTGTTGGGATTATAGGTGTGAGCCACCGTGCCCGGTCATGTTCTTTAATTACTATTTTTTATTCCTCAAAATTATGTTCCACATACAATTTAACACAGTTCCAACTCAGTAAATTTAAAACTTCAATAGACTGGTATGTATATATAAAGAAACTCTTGGAGAAGTTTTTCAGTCCATAATCTGTCAAAGCTAAAGAACCCGTTATTTTCAAAGTTATAAAATAGAAACTCAATGTAGAGAACAGAAATAGACTGCTAGATAAGATAAAGTACTATACAGATATATACACACACATACACAAACACAGACATATAAAATCTACTAGTTACTATAAGTAAGTATCTATGACTTACATATTCACTCATTCAGCAAATACTTATTGGACACTCTACATATTCTTGTACTTTTGCCGGTATAAAATCATAAATATGTTCCTGACAGAGCCCTTTTGTCAGCTCTCCCTTAACAGTTTATTACCACATAACAACAATTCACCTACTCACAAGATGAATAATCCCTTCTACTACTTTATTTCTGCTGTTTACATTCTCATGCCTTTTCCTCCCACTCTTCCCTAATATCCATCGTACATCACTCTTGGTTTGAGAAAACTGCATCATTAATACAATAGGAAAAATTATCCCAGTTTGGAGACATGCACTTCCCAAAAATATGAAAACAAGGCTGAGCATGGTGGCTCACGCCTGTAATTCCAACACTTTGAGAGGCTGAGGTGGGTGGCTTACGAGGTCAGGAGTTCAAGACCAGCCTGGCCAACATGGTGAAACCCCGTGTCTACCAAAAATACAAAAATTAGCTGGGATAGTGGCGGATGCCTGTAATCCCAGCTCCTTGGGAGACTGAGGCAGGAGAATCGCTTGAACCTGGGAGGCAGAGGTTGCAGTGAGTCGAGATCGCTCCATTGCACTCTAGCCTGGGCAAGAGTGTGAGACTCCATCTCAAAAAAAAAAAAGAAAAGAAAAGAAAAAAGAAAACATAAATATAACAAAATGTATTCTGTGAACTATATTTTTCTTTTGAAAAAATAAGTGGATAAAGGGGTTTATTTTTTAATTGTTCAGGACAAAACTCATGTACATATGTGAAAGCAAAGTGCAGCCGCTTCATCTTTTTCTCTTATTCTGAGGTTGACTCCCAAGGAGATCTGAAAGAGTATGGTGTGTGTAAAGTAAGAGAAGACATAATAAACCTGATCTAAAAATAAATATGAATAAATTAAAGTCACCTTGTCTTTTTCCTTGGACTTCACCATATTTTTTCTAAGAATAAATCCTGAAACAAAATATTTTAAAAAGAGAAAAATCATTCAGTACTAATATGTTCAACAAAATTATTAAAAGCTGCAAAAAAATTAGGAACTCAATGGAATGTCTCCCATTAGAGAAGTGGATGAGTAAGATATAGTGAGCCTCTCAGAATAATGTGTAGTTTTTAACAATGTTCTTAAAATTTGTGTAATATCAAATGAAAATTTTTACGTTGTAACATTAAGTGGGGAAAATGTGGACACAAATTTGAATACATAATATGATTCTAATTAATTTAAACATATATCAATAGAAAAAAAAAGACCTTAAAATATTTTTACTTCTAAAGTGGTGGGATTACAGTTGATTCTATCTTTCTTGATACTTTACATGCAGAAGAAGAGACTTAAACCTTAAATTGATGGGGAAGAAGGGTGATTTTTAAGGTCCATTTAATCCTGAGATTCTATATTTATACTATTTCTTAAAAAACAAATCTCACCTATTAACTTGTCTGGCATAGCTCCATGGCCAGAGCCCCAGGCAGCTGTTAGGTCATCAAGAAGTGAAGTTGTAAGATAAAAAATGCCAACTAGCTCAGCTCCAGTAGGTCTTTGTGGATTTATAAATGGCATCTTTGGATAGTACCTTCCTCTTGAGTCTCAGAAGTGCTACCACACATCCTCTTTGCAGGCAAATTCCGCAAAGTTTCTTAGCTGTGGTTAATTAGACCTCACGGGTGTTTCACTATTATTAGCAGACCTTGCCTACAGCCTAATTAGTTCATATTGCTTAACAGAACATGAGAGGAGAATGTTTGCAGCATTAATCTTTAATTGTAACTCCTTGCTTAGGTCTGCATGAATATTAATCACATTGTGTCAAAAAAAAAACAAAAGTTGACCACTTATAAGTTTGGACATTTGATAATGTATCAAATAAACTTAGTAGGGAGTCTGGATATTTAGTATTGTATAAATTAAACATTTGGATGGGTAACTGACTTAAATTTTTCATTACAATATTTCCTTATTAACCTATCTTTCATGGTTATCATAATTTTAATCTGTTTTCAGATGTAAATTAAGTGACAGTAATGACTGCTAATAGCGGCACTTCACATCAGTCATAGCTGACAGTACTTCAAAGTACTTGTTTCTCATGCTAATTCTGGAATCAGATTAACACGACAATGATGAAAATAATTACATTCTTAAATTATATTCAGAGCAGTAAAATTCATTTATTTCAGTCATTTAAATGTAATCTAACAATATACCTATGGCATGGGAAAGATACGGGCATCAGTATTCCTTCTTTACAACTTGGAAAACTAAATCAAGGAATTAGAACCTCATCTGCCAAGGCAAAATTAGAAGCCAAGCCTCCTAAATTCTGGGCCAGGATCCTTATTCTTAAATTATTGTCTTACAACCAATGTGTCATGAAATTTTTATGTTGTTGCCAATTGTGAAGCATGTTAGAATTATCTACTAGTAGAAATATTTACCTAGTGTAGCGCCATGATAATAATATTCATGAGGGTAGGTGGCAAAGAAAGTTTGAATGAGGGTTTGAAACTATCTAAAGAACTATAATAAATATGGATTTTGCTAAGGTGTCATCTGTGAAAATGTCTTGAACTGTCTCAAGTCTGGAGTGAAAGCACACAGCCAGATCAGAGAATTTGCATGTACTTACAAGGTCATCATGCCCAACCTAATAAAATGTTAAACTCTTTTCATCATGGCCCATTAACTGGCCAGCCAGTCTCTAAATAGCTAAGAATAGTGATAGATAAGAGTTCTCTGGAATCCCTACACCTGTCTAGTCAAGCACCCAGGACCCCGGAGTAGCATGGAGTGAAGAAAGGACAGTCTACAGAGTTAGGTCCCAGTCAAAGAGTGTTGAACATAAAGGTAACTTTTCAAAAGAGGAGTTCCTGGAGCTATAAGAAAAAGTCTGTTTCCAGAATACAGGTGCAAAAAGTGAGCGGGAAAAAAACTGAAGAGACAGCAACACAGATTTTTCCAACTAAAACGGTAAGCCGAAATAAGCAAAAAAATTAAATATGGATCAGATCACAATTGGTAAGAAACCAGTTGAGTGTAAATTTAACATTTGACAGATCCAAGTCAGGAGCTAATTAAACAAAAAGAAGGTGTCTGACAGTGTTCTTATGGGCAGTTTAATGCACTTCAATAGACTCAAGAACATATTCTCAAAGTAACAAAGCACTCAAGAGCAGAGCTCATATTTTCTTAGTCCAATCTAAAGTCCCTTTTATCCCAGGAGGACATCTTGTAAGTTGCTTATTAAAAATTGAAAAGTTCGGAGTTGTATTCAGCGGCTGGCCTATAGACACATAATCACTCAAAACCCTTCCAGCTTTCCCTCTTCTAGTTGTAGAAGAAAATACAGCAATATTTGTGATACTAAATATCTTAGTATGGACATAATCACAGAACTTGTAAACACCTTCTAAAAGTTCTAAGTAAACTACTTGTAGAAATAGGGAGAGCTATTTAAGGTCGTGGAATGAGTACAGTGGAACAGTAAGAAATAAACCCATATCTTCTGAAGCTGGTGTTTCCATCATGTTTCCACAATCATGATATACTTGCTAAATATTGTCACATCACGGAGTCTACAGATTTTTTAAATAAAACATATGGTAACCATGAGTTAGGAGGCTGGATTTTTCTGTCAAAAGAGGTAGCTATAAACGTATCTATGAGATATATATTTGTATTTTGGTAACAGGCTACATTTTTTTAAAGATCCAAAAGTTATTCATAACAAAATCTTGTAAGTAAGGTAAGTTGTTTAACTGAGAAATATTTTTGTTGGTCAACCATGAACAACTCCTGTTTTCTTTCCGTATATTTCATGAACCATCTCCTAAAGCAGTTTTCAAAAAGGATTTCATATTCAGGGAGCTAAGCTGAAAGCCAGCTTTTTAATAGCGAAATTGTTTTATGATTATATTTTACTATGTACTGCTGAAAAAAATTATTTATTGACACTAATAATTTTTAATCTAATACATTTTCACTTTTTATGATACATATCAAAAATAGTTTTATATACCATACCATACCATAATAAAATAGTAGTCCCAAGGAATTCTGCCTAATGAAAATATCACAGGATGCAGAGTAAGAATATTTGGGCTCAAAGACAATGTGCATGTTCTATAATTTAGTTATTTAATCTTGCTGATCCTCTATTTCTTCTGTAAAAATAAGAAAATTAGATTTCAATTTTACATGGCTATTGTGACCAAGTAAGGACACTAAAAATTTTGCATAGCTTTAAATGCAATTCAGTTTTTGTTGATTTTTATTTAGTTTCTAGAATTAGATAGTCAACCATGTCCTCTTTGCTCCATTAAGGTGACTACGGTGTGTGGCACCCGAACTATTAACTTCTGACCTAGGGCTAGCTTGTTGGCATCTTCTGTAAGGATTGTGGTAGCTGCCAATGCCCTGAGGCAGTGGGGCCAACCTAAGGCCACCAAGTCCAGTCTTTTGGATAAGTATGCTACCGGCTGATGCCGAGAGGCCAACAACTGAGTTAAGACTCCGACTGCCATTTTGTTTATCCACATACAAAAAGAAGGGCTTTTTTACATCTGGCAACCCTAGTGCCAGGGCCTAGATAAGAGCTTCCTTTATATGCTTGAAGGCATTTTCCTGTTCCTTTTCGCATAGGACGGGGTCTCTTTTCCTACCTTTGTTAACCTCATGTAAGGACCTTGCTATAGGGGAAAAGTTTGGAATCCAGATTCAGCAGAATCCCACTGCTCCTAGAAATTCCCTGACCTGCTTCCTTTAACTTGGGTAAGCAATGCACATACAGCCTCCTAGCGTGCACTTTCAAGCCTACGTTGGCCTTGGGATACCATGAATCCTAGATATCTAACTTCCCAAAAACAGACTTTTGCCTTGTCCTTGGACACTTTATACCCAGCTTCACACAGCAGGTGAAGAAGCCTCTCTGTTCCTCGGAGGCATTCCTCCCTCCTGAGGGCAGTGAATAACAAATCATCAAGGTATTGCAATAGCACACAATTGTCACGAGGTGGCACAAAAGCCTCAAGATCTATAGCCAAAGCATACTCAAAGATGGTAGGAGAATTCGTAAAGCCTTGAGGCAGCCTTGTCCAGATACATTGTGATTGTCTTCCCCACTGGAAGGCAAATATAGGCTGACTTTGGGGAGAAAGCCTCAAACAAAAGAAGGCATTCTTTAAGTCCAGACATGTGAACCAAGTGGCATCAGCAGGACTCTGTCCCAGCGTTGCGTATGGGTTGGGTACTATGGCATGGATAGTGACAGTGGCCTTGTTTACCGCCCGGAGGTCCTGCACTGGCCTGTATTCCCCATTTGGTTTGCACACAAGCAGCGGAGGAGTATTCCATGAGGACTTGCATTTTACTATAATCTCATGCATATAAAGCCGATTTAGGTGCTTTGTTATTCCATCAATTGCCTCTCTGGGTAGTGGGTATTGACGGACTCACACTAGGGCAGCATGAGGGTTAAGATCTGCTACCACCAGGTGTCTGTTTGCAGCAAGTTCAGGGCAGTCGTCCTCCGCCCATACACCCGGTACCTTGAAAAGCATCGCCCACATATTGCGTAGGTCTGGCTCCGGTGGCCATCTGGCACACGGTTCATAGAGCTGCCATTCCTCAACTCTTGGGATAGTCCGGGTCAATACCATCATTTTAGATTTTCCAAACTCCAGAGTCTTATTTTCTTTAGGTGTAAAGGAAATTTATGCCTGAAGTTTCTGGACTCAGTCTCTCCCCAACAAGGGCACTGAACAATTTGGCATATATAGAAACTCATGCTACACTTCTTGTCCCCCAATGACACATCTCCCAGATTTGCAAAAAGGTCCCTTTTCTTTGGCCCCAGGAGCCCCTATGATAGTAGCACAGTTCTTGTAGAGGGGGAATTGAGTGAGTTACCACAGAGAAATCAGCACCAATATTGACCAAAAAATCCATTAATCGGCCTCCTACTTCCATAGAGACCATAGGCTCCCCGGGCCTAAAAAGATGGAGCCCGGTCGGTCTCAGTCCTCAAAATTCTCAGCCCCTACTAAGACGATCAAATCAGGATCTACCTTTGAGGCGCCATGACTAGCAACCAAACGCCACACTCCAGTGTTAGACCATTGACCATTATTTTCATCCTTTTCCTTTTCGGGGCACTCATCTTTCCAGTAGCCCATTTGCCTGGACCTTGCACATTGGTTCCTGTCCAATCGGGACCAGCTTTCCTCTCCCGGTCTTGTCTGCCCTCTTCCTCAGCCTCTGCCTTGGCCACGCCTTCTAGCAAATCCAGGATTACTTTCTGCTAGTGCAGCAGCTATAAATTGAGCCATCTCTTTGTTCCTATTTCTGTTTTTTCTTTCTTCCTTTGGTTGGACTGCCTGAGCCACTAATGCTTTGTATTATCCCTCTAGGCAGGGCTGTAGCCACTTGGGGCAAGTTTTGCCACATTGAGCCAAGAGTCTATATAGGAAAACTCGTCGAGGTATCCTGGTTGTCCTCCAGCTCCAGTGACCACATTAAACACATGGCCAATTATTTCCCTGTCTATTGTGCCTTCGGAGGGCCAACCCATATTGAAAGCAGGCCAATGTATCTCACAGTATGTCCTTAATTTTTGAGTGTTCAGTTTCATCCCATAATCACCTCTAAATCCTTTTTAAAAATTCTTTATCATGCACTCCAGAGGAGTTGGTTTCGAGGCTTTCCCTCCCATTTCCTGCCTTGCAGTGCACTTTCACTCTCATTTTCACTCTTGGATCCACCAGACCGGGTCCTATTACGGGAGTTTCGGACACTTTTTAGCCAGGAACATGCCTTCCCCATCACAGCCTGCTGCAGCTGTGAAGCTGGTCCTAAGGTCAGCCGTATGCAGTCTCTAGGTCTGATTTCCGCCACACTCACCTCAGAGCACACAGCCCCTGCTAAGGGATCTGTGCCTCCCCATGTCACTGTCCACATTGGCCTCTCCTGAGATCATCTCTTTCACACACTTTCATACACCTCCCCTGCCCCAAGACTCCTCCTCAGATGAAACCAGCCTCTCTCATGTCCCAAGTAAGCCTAGTTAGGCTCCCACATTCACACACATACACACACCACTCCTATCCCAGGACATCTCATTGGACTAAATAAGCCTCTCTCGTGTCCCGGGCAGGTTCACACACACCCGCACACTCCCAGTTCCTGTCTCCAGATCGGGCGAACCACTTTCGCTTTGTTAGTGGGTATATGAGGTACATCCAAATTGGCAAGCCACTGCTGCCACCCCCAGCCGCTCTGGGTTGGATTAGTGGTTGTTCCCCGGGAGGTGATCAAGTTCTCCTTCATCCTTATGGAACGGGCTTCCCTGCCTTGGGCCCTTGCTCCTTACCCTGGTTCCTGAAGTGCTGGTATCATCCTGCAACCCCATCCCCAGTTCTGTTGTGCTGCTGGGCAGGCCACTGGGACACAGGGAGAGCTGGTATCCTTCCAGGTGAAGCTCCCCTGTGGTGCACCTTGGATGCCGAGTCTGCCCCAGTCCCGGGGCTCTAGTCCCGCAGGCAAAGGAGACGGTAAATCGGTGTCTCCTATCCCAGGCAAGCCCCTAGAAATGTTGCGGGATTTTTAAGGAATCAGAGAGACCAATGGGGTTCAGGAGGATATTTATTATTTAGGTGGACTGGCCCAGTTGGATTAACATCCAAAGGACTGAGTCCTGAACAAAGAGTTAAGTCACCTTTTAAGCATTTTGTGGGGCAGGGGGAGATCTGTGCAGGGGGAAGCATATTACAGAAGCGAGAAACAAAGGCAGTTATTCAATCGATTGAGCCACGCATTACATCATTTCTTACTTTTCAAGGAAAAACATGTTTTGTGACTTGAGTTTATCTATCTAGTGACCTTGCAGCTGCATATCTAGGGAAACAGGGTCTTCACAATCCCTGGGAAAGGAGGAGAGATAAGACTTACAAGCCACAGAAAAACAGGCAGTTAATTTTTAAAGGACTCCAGCTCTTTCTCTTTCTCAGGGGGAATTGGGTTTTCTTACATACAACTGAGTTTCTGCTTACACGCTCTTTAACTTCTTTTAATTCCTGTTGCAATAAGAAAGGAAATAAATCATTGTATCAAAGAGACATCTACATCCTCATTTTTTATTGCAGCACTATTCCCAATAGTCAAGACATGGAATCAACCTAATTGTCCAACAACAGATGGATGGATAAAGGAAATGTGGTCTATATACAACATGGAATACTATGCAGCCATAAAAAAAACAACGAACTTTTGTCATTCATTACAATATAGATGGAACTGGAGGAAATTAAGTGAAATAAGCCAGGAACAGAAAGTTAAACTCCACATGTTCTCACTCATATGTGGAAGCTAAAAGTTGCTGATCTCATAGGTGTCAAAAGTAGAACAGAGAATACTAGAGGCTGGGAAGGGTAGTGGGAAGGGAGGGATAGCAAGAGATTCACTAAAGGCTACAAAATTACAGATGGATAGGAGGAATAAATTCTAGTGTTCCATGACACTGTCGGGTGACTATAGTTAACAACAGTACATTATAGTTAACAACAGTATATATATTATATATTAATATATATTATATAGTACAACATATGTTATATTATGTAGTTCAAAATAGCTAGAAGGAAAATATTGACTGTTCCCAATACATAGAAATGATAATGTTTGAGATGATGGACATGTTAATTACCCTGATCTAATCACCATACATTATACGTATGGAAACGGTACTTTGTACTCCATGAATATGTACAATTATTATTTGACAGTTAAAAAACAATTTAAAAAAATTAGTTTCCTGAGTTTCAATCTGTTAGAATAATTCAAACCAAAGGTATTGTTCTGTTTGCTTAATTGATCTATATAATTGCTTGAATTAGCCCCATTGTTTTTCAAGTGAGATATGCCTTTTGGGAAATGAAGATGCTGAGAGATTATAACCAAATACATCCTTTGACTCTGTCCTCTAGAGTCTTAATATATACAGTAGTCCTCTCTTATCTGAGGTTTTTGTTTTGGTTTCTTTGATTTGGTTTAGTTTTTTAGTTTAGGTTTTGCTTTTTGATTTTTTGTTGTGTTGAGACAGTGTCTCACTCTGTCTCCTGAGCTGGAGTGCAGTGGCGTGATCTCAGCTCACTGCAGCCACTACCACCCAGGCTCAGGTGATCCTCCCATCTCAACTTCCCAAGTAGCTGAGACTACAGGCATGCACCACCATGCCTGGCTAATTTTTGTATTTTTTGTATAGATGAGATTTCGCCATGTTGCCCAGGCTGATCTTCTGGGCTCAAGCAATATGCCTGCCTTAGCCTCCCAAAGTGCCACAATTACAGGCATGAGCCACTGTGCCCAGCCTTATCTGAGGTTTTGCTTTCCACAGTTTATCTGTGGTCAACAATGGTCCAAAAATATTAAATGAAATATTCCAGAAATTAACATTTCATAAGTTTTAAATTGCAGGCCAATCTGAGTATTATGTTAAGATCATAAGCCACCCTACTCCCTCCTGCCCAGGAAGTGAATCATCCTTTTGTCCAGCATATCCATGCTGTAGATGCCCCCTGCAGATTAGTCCCTTAGTAGCCATCTGAGTTATTAGATTGACAGTTGCAGAATCACAGTGTTTGTGTTCAAGTAACTCTTATTTTACTTAATAATGGCCACAAATAGTGCAAGAGTAGTGATGCTGCCAATTTGGATATGCCAAAGGGAAGCCATAAAGTGCTTCCTTTAAATGAAAAGAAGTTCCCAACTCAATAATAAAAGGAAAAAAAAAACTCTGCTGAAGTTGCTAAGATCTACAGTTAAAAAAAAAAAAAAAAACTTATATTTGTGAAATTGTGATGAAGGAAAACGAAATTTATGCTAGCTTTACTGTCACACATCAAATTACAAAAGTAATGGCCATAGTGTGTGATAATGAGATGGGGATAGTTCCCTTGACCTCCTTCACAGGCAGGAACTGGAGTGGCTCGTTTCACTCAGTTCACCACTGGCCACTTGTGGGAGGGAACATGCGAGTGAGCAAGTGTGGGAACCAGAGGGAACAAACACTGGAACTGGCTGGTCACTCCTCTCTGGCGGGAGCAGGCTCTATGTAGGCCCCACAGCAGCATCCAAGTGTGTTACAATCAATACTCTTTCAGCTCTGCCACCCAGGGATGGCCAAGTGCCAACCAGCTCAGTGGAAGGTCAGGGTGGTAGCCTCTGCCGTCTCAGCACCCAGGTTCCTGTACAGTCCTCAAAGAATCAGGTCACAAGAACTGTTTGAAAGGTGATGCATGAGGAAGACTTTATTGAGTGGTGGGTGGCTTACAGCAGAAAGAGAGGCTGGGAAGGGGACGGGAAGGTGATCTTTCTCTGAAGCCATACTGTCTGAAGTTAGCCACGTCTATTCATAGTCTCTGATACTCAATAGCTTCTCTGCTCTCCATTCAGCCTCTTGTATCTTCCACACTCAGCTGCCTGTGTTGCCCTGCCAGCTGAAGTCTTTTATGTGCACAGGGTAGGGGTGGGGCAATCAAAAAAGGCAATGTTTGGGTAGAAAAACAGGGTCAGCTGTTTTCACTTAGGGCTGCAGTTCCAGGTTTAAAAGTGGGGTTTAGTCAGGAGCCCAGGCCTTCTGTATGTATAAGTGCTTAGTTAAGATGGAAAAGACATTAAGTTTGTAGGTAAAACTCATGAACATTATCATATTCTGATTTATGGCAATCGAGTTCATTACTATCCGTTTCAGGTATCCACTGGGGGTCTTGGAATGTATCCCCTGCTTATAACAGGGGACTACTATAAAGGAAAATCACAAAAATTGAAGATTTATGATACAAGGTTTTTCAACTTCCACTTCCACACAGATTAAGCCTGTCTCTCCATCTTATTCCTAAGATAAACAATTAAATGAAAATGTGGTAAGAATCACTATCTGCATCTATCAAATTTCTTGTCAGCACTAATTTTTCCAAGTAGACCAAGGATATGGTGCTGCTTTGTGCTTACTATTTGGGGAAAAAAGGTTCATTCCAAATACTTCTACTTGGTCCCTTATACCAAAGTAACTTTACTTCAGAGATCAGGTACCCTATATCGGTACTCTATATAGACATTTATGCATCCATCAAGAATTAAGTTTTGAAAATCTCCACCTAGATTTCAGAGGATGTCCAAGCAGAAGTTTGCTGCAGGGGTGGAACCCTCATGGAAACCTCTGCTAGGGCAGTGTGGAAGGGAAATGTGAGGTGGGAGCCCCCACACAGAGTCCCCACTGGGGCAGGGCCAAGTGGAGCTGTGAGAAGAGTGCCACCATCGTCCAGACCCTAGAATGGTAGATCCACCAACAGCTTGCACTATGCACCTGGAAAAGACACAGACACTCAATGCCAGCCGTGAAAGCAGCTTGGAGGGGGCTGTACCCTTCAAAGCCATAGGGGAAGATCTGCTCAAGGCTGTGGTAGCCCACCTCTTGCATCAGTGTGACCTGGATGTGAGACGTGGAGTCAAATGAGGATATTTTGGAACTTTAAGCTTTAATGACTGCCCTATTGGATTTTGGAGTTGCATGTAGCCCCTTTGTTTTGGCCAGTTTCCCCCATTGAAGGGTGTATTTATCCAATGCCTGTACTCCCATTGTATCTAGGAAGTAACCAACTATGCTTTTGATTTTACAGGCTAATAGATGGAAGGGACTTACATTGTTTTAGATGAGACTTTGGACTTGGACATTTGAGTTAATGTTGGAATGAGTTAAGGCTTTAGGGAATGTTGGGAAGGCATGATTGTGTTTTGAAATGTGAGGACATGAGATTTTGGAGGAGCCAGGGGAGGAATGATATGATTTGGCTGTGTTCTTACCCAAATCTCATCTTGAATTGTAATTCCCGTCATCCCCATGTGTTGTAGAAGAAGTTTGGTGGGAGGTAATTGAATCATGGAGACAGTTACACCCATGCTGCTGTTCTCATGACAGTGAGTGAGTTCCACAGGATCTGATTGTTTTATAAAGGGCTTTTCCCCTTTTGGCTCCTGCCACCATGTGAAGAAGGATATGCTTACTTTCCCTTCCACCATGATTGAAAGTTTCCTGAGGCCTCCCCAACCATGTTGAATGGTGAGTCAATTAAATCTCTTTCTTTTATAAATTACCCTGTCTCAGGTATATCTTTATTAGCAGTGTGAAAATGTATTAATACACCAGATATATACCCAAAGGAGAATAATTTGTTCTGCCAATTTAAAAGACACCTGGACTTGTATGTTTATCACAGCTGTATTCACGATAACAAACACTGGAGTCAACCCAGATGCCCATCAATGATGGAGTAGGTAAAGAAAATGTACATACTCACCATGGACTACTAAAGAGCCATAGAAAAGAATGATATCATGTTCTTTGAAGCAACATGAATGCAGGTGGAATCCATTATTCCAAGTGAATTAACGCAGAAACAGAAAATCAAATAATGCATGTCCTCACTTACAAGTGGGAGCTAAACGTTGGGTACACATGGACATAAAGATCAAAATAGTACACACTGGGGTCTCCAAAAGTGGGGAGGAAGAGTGGAGGCAAAGGTTCAAATTGGATACCATGTTCATTATTTGAGTGACAGGTTCAATAGAAGTACATACCTCAGTATTACACAATGTATCTATGTAACTAACTTGCACATGTACCGTCAAAACACGTTAAAAAAAGAAATACCAACCTCAGGGTTTTAAATTTATGGTTCAAGCCAAGGACAGGGTTTAGGGAGCTTACTTACGTATCTTAAAAGAATGTCTTACTTCTTGTATCACAGGACTGACATAGTTGGAAACACATGGGTTAGTGAATTAGAATATAAGTTAGATTCACAGCCTCACTACTTTGCTTATTTGAAACAGAGTGCACAGATTAGGAAAGAGAAAGATCCCTAGTATTGGAATGGGAGCACCGAGGGAGTTTGAATTTCCAAACTCTACTTGAGTTAGTTTTAACAACAGAAGCAGTTCTTCCTCCCTTTATGATAAACCTGGCCTTCCATTGCTTGAAAAAAACTGTTATGTTGGAGATGATTTTGTTCACTTAGTTGGTTGGACTGAAAACTCAATTCAACAGTAGTCTATGTTAAATGAAGTTGAGATTCCAAAAATGTTCACATAAAAAAAAAAAACTTTTTGGATATAGTATTGTGCACAGCTTGCTCATCTATTTTGTAACTATAGCCACTCTGAAGGCCCAAAGGGCACTTCCTTGACTCAGAAATTAAGAAATACATTAGTGAGCAGACTACTAGTATCACTGAAAACTAATTTGGTGCTAAGTTTTTATAGGTGAGCAATGAACATGTGTGACCTTCCATTGAAGGTCCCTGATTTTACTAGGAATGACAGGATCTTGGAGTGTTTATAGGCAAGGATGTAGAATTTAACCACTGAAGATAAGGCATGCATGCCATCATGATAGTCATAGAATGTAATCAGAATTGTTAAACTCAAAGGGACCATTGGTGTTAAAACCTGGTCATGGAATCCCTTATGTTCCAACATATCTGGATGATGATGCTCATTGTTATGGGCTGAATTGCATCCTCCCTCAAATTCATTTGCTGAAGCTTTAAATTCCAATGTGAATGCTTGGGAGATGGGGCTTTAAAAAGGTATTTATATTAAATAGGGTCAGAAGGGTGGGGGGGCCTAATCCATTAGAACTCATATCCTTATAAAAAGAAGAGATTCTCCCCTCCCATGGCCACAGAAAAAAAGCCATGTGAGAACACAGTAAGAAGGTGGCCACCTGCAGACCCAGAAGAGACCCCTAGAGCCCTCACCAGTAACCAATCACGCCAGCACATTTATTTTGAGCTTCCAGATTCCAGGACTATGAGAAAATAAATTTCTGTTGTTTAAGCCACCCAGCCTGGGATATTTTGTTATGATAGCCCCAGTAGACTAATACAATGATGATGATAATGGTGGTGGTAATAATATGAAATCTAGATTTGGTGAATAGATGTTTGAAGTGAATCACCATGATGGAAAGTCATGGCTTCTCATCCAATCTCAGATGTGCACAGTTTTCAAATCCAGAGCTTTTTAAATGAAGGTCCAAAAAGCTTAAATAAGAACCTTATGAAAAAGAAAAAATAAATGAAACAAATAAAAAAGAATCTGTAATATCATCACAAAAATGTGGTGTAAGTATTTATCCCAAGCTTCCTCTGAGGAATCTGAGACTATTTACAAGAGTAATTGTGTTCCTGGAAGATAAAAATATTCAAATCTTTCTAGAGTTGAATGTAAAAATGATTTGAGCTAAAGCTCATTCCTAGGTGGAAAATATGCCACTGTGACCCCCTAGCCAGAAAGCAGACTTGAAGGTGGAAGAATATGGGCCCAAAGCTCTCACACTGTTGAACGGTTCCTGAATTCATAGGCTTCATGTATTCTGCAGGATGCATAAATGTCTATATAGGGTACCTGATCTCTGAAGTAAAGTTACTTTGGTATGAGGGAACAAGTAGAAGTATTTGGAATGAACCTTTTTTTCCCCAAAGAGTAAGCACAAAGCAGCACCATATCCTTGGGCTACTTGGAAAAATTGGTGCTGACAAGAAATTTGATAGATGCAGAAAGTGATTCTTGCATTTCCAGCAAGTTCCCAACAAGTTGTTTATCTCCATCTGAGACTACCTCAGCTTGACTTCATTGTCCACATCACTGTCAGCATTTTGGTCAAAACCATCCAACAAGTCTCTAGGAAGTTCCAAACTTTCCCATATTTTTCTGTTTTCTTCTGAACCCTCCAGACTGATCAACCTCTTGCCTGTTACCCAATTCCAAAGTTGCTTCCATATTTTTGGGTATCTTTACAGTAGCACCCCAATACTCCTGGTACCAATTTACTGTATTAGTCCGTTTTCACACTGCTACTAAAGACATACCTGGGACTGCGTAATTTATAAAGGAAAAAGGTTTAATTGGCTCACAGTTCAGCTTTGCTGGGGAGGCCTCAGGAAACCTCCAATAATGATGGACGGGGAAGCAAACAGGTCCTTCTTCATATGGTGGCAGGAAAGAGAAGTGGCAAGCAAAAGGGGTAAAAGCGCCTTATAAAACCATCAAACCTTGTGAGAACTTACTCACTATCACAAGAACAGCAGCATGGGAACCGCCCCCATGATTGAATTACCTCCCACCATGTCTCTTCCATGACACATGGGGATTCTGGGGATTACAATTCAAGATGAGATTTGGGTAAGAACACAGCCACACTATATCACCCAGTAAAGGGATTGATGCTTCAAATGGTAGTTCTATTTTTAGTTCCTTGAGAAATATCCAAACTGCTTTCCATGGGGGCTAAACTAATTTACATTCCCACCAACAGTGTATATGCATTCCCTTTTTTCTGCAATCTAGTACCTTTTTTCTGCAATCTAGTCAACATGTTTTTTTTTTTTAATGATAGCCATTCTGACTGATGTGTGATGGTATCTTACTGTAGTTTTGGTTGGTTTTGTTTTGCATTTCTCTGCTGATTGATGATGTTGAGCATTTTTCATATGTTTGTTCACTGCTTGTGTGTCTTCTTTTGAGAAGTGTCTGTTTATGTCCTTTGCCCACTTTCCTGGAGTAAGCCACACATGTGCTGTCTTGCATTCTTTAATGACCAACTCATTGCCAGCAATAGACAATTCATTCCTGTTAATGGTACAGTTCATAGTTCTACAATAGACTAAAAAAAAAAAAATCTTAACCAGATCATCTTCATCTTACAATGTAAAAATATTTTCAATATTTTTAACTCAAAGTCTGTGCATGCCACTGCACTTGATGTCAATTACGGAATTAGTGATGAATTGAAGAAGATACTCTAGGGAGGATAAGAAGAGGATTTACTGAAGGTTATTATATGACATACTGAATCTTGGGTAAGCTGAATAAGCAAAGTGAAAGTTGTCTTTCAGGAATAACTCATAAAGATGCACCAAAGAAGTTGCTGTTTCTTCTATGATGAGGAAGCCGCCTACATGACTGGGAAGCTGCATCTACTTTTGCTAGTTCCAGAAACAGACAATACCTACATGGAATAGCACCAAAAAAGTGAATGTTCTTCACTTACTTCTCAATATCTACAAAGCTAGTCATCAAATACTAAGGTCTCTGAGGAATATTTTTAAAAATCAGACATCTTCACATCCACACTTACAGCAAAAACAGAAGTAACAGATTGCAGCCACCATTGCACGTCTGTTCCAGACTTCATACAAATGGACCTTATTGTTAAAACTTAAATCCCATTACTAACCCCATCTATAAAGAGATATCATTTTAGTTTTAAGTCACTAAAATCCAAGAAGTAAAACTAGAAGGAGTTTGGCACAAATATTGAGCATCATATCCTCATAACTATAATGAATAAGAACCTTCTTAACTTGACAAGGGTATCTATATTTTTAAAGTATATGTTATTTGTAATTGTACACTTTAAATCATTTCAGATAATGTTGGGATCAAGATCACTATGCCCCCATCATTATTTTCCATTGTATTGAAGATCCTCATCTGAGAAAAGAAATGGAAATAAAACAGAAGGTTCGATGAACAAGTTAGAAAAATAATCCTACTTGCAAATTCTTTTTTATATAGCAGGTATTACCAGAACAATATCCAGTAAGAAACCACCCAAGATTCAGTAGCCTAAAGCTTATATTTCTAGTTATAGTTGGCTACAATATGGCTAAGCCAGTGAGAGTTCAAAAGAAAGGGAGGAAAAGGCTATTGGAGGATGGAGGAAAGAGCATCCTACAGATGTGATGCTTAAAAGCTTTGCAATGTTGTTGCCCGTGAAAACACAGAAAATAGGAAATATACCTGATGAACTACATGATGTAAGCAGGTTCTACATAGAAGTTTTAAAGTGTTTCTAGCTTCTTCTCGCTGCATCTAGTAGAAATCAGGAGACATGTTGGAGAAGGAATTACTAAATATTAAGGAATCAGAACTTGTATTTAAAAAATAAAAATACTTCTCATTTATAACCTCTACAGATAACAAACTGTGCTGCTACTAAGAAACATATGGATTCCTGGATGCGTCAAATTCAGAGCACCGTAGGGAAAATATGCTGTAAGACAAAAACAAAGTTGTAATTGTCAAACACTTTGTGAAAATCACGGAGATATTTGAGATGATACTTTCTAAACTCTTAATAGATACAAGGCCTTTAATAATATTATGGGGACCAGGTGTAGTGGCTCATGCCTATAAGCCCAACATTTTTGGGAGGCTTAGGTGGGACGATTGCTTGAGCCCTAGAGTTTGAGACCAGCCTATGCAACATAGTGAGACCCCCATCTCTACAAAAAATAAAAATTTACCCAAGCATGGTGGCACTGGCCTATACTCGTGAGGCTGAGGTGGGAGGATTGCTTGAGCCCAACAGGTCAAGGATGCCATGAGCCATGACTACACCACTGCATTCCAGCCTGGAAGACAAACTGAGACCCTGTTTCTCAAAAAACAAGAAAGGAAAAGAAAAAAAAAAAAGAATAGGAACATGCTGACAGATTCTCACTCTAAATAATAAGGCTTGGAAGAACCTTAAAGGTTCTGTTTCACAACATCTGCACAGGGCGTCCATGGAAATGAAAGGCAAATCTCAATGATAATTGTGGTTGTGGCTTTTGTCTGATGGAATAAACTCCCATAACGTTCGTAGAAAAATTAGGAATTATATCAGTTTGGACAAAGTGGGACAGTTTAAAATGAAATGATAAAATAACTTTAGACCTCCAAACTTCTATAGATAAGAAGCAGGCTGAAAAAACTACTAATCTACAAACACAGATTTTTATGGAACACAAGTTTATTATAGATAAACTTGTGTTCCATAAAAGAACAGATAGCTGAGAAGATAGAATTCAAAGCCCAAGAGAAGAAATAAGGGTCATGAAAAGTCACTGCCATAAATAGGCTGAACAATAATCAAAGAACTGAAAAGACATGTAACTAGATGACTTTCCGAATTGCTATGGAACAGTCACTGTTTTTTTTTTCATCTCCTTTCTGAATGTATCTATAGGAGTTATGTCTTACCTGTCACACCATTATACATTAGCAGGGTGGGTACAGAAGGGGCAGATAATCTGTCTCTTTAGTTCAAAGGTCTCCCAATTGAAAATTTCAATGGAAAGAATAATACTCAAGGGACCGCACCACAGGAGGAACACCACCACAGGAGCCTCCTCAGCCACAGCTGGACATGATTTAGATGATGAGGTCCTGTATCTCCAACTGAGCCTGATGCTGTAAGTGAATGGGACTTGGGAAAGGGGCCTGGGGAAAAGGAAGGGGAGTTACAATGTTTATTGGAGGATATGTGCTTTGAAAGCAGGGGCAGACTGCGGCAGATTGTATTTCTACAACTGTATGTCTTGCTGCATATGGTCTTCCAGAGCATTGCCATTTCTCCATCAAGACGTGGAGTCTATCCTGTCTGCTTGCATGTGGGAGAGACTTTACGGTGTCTTGACTAAAGGAATATGGCAGAATCATTCTATGTGACTTTTAAGATTAGATCAAAGAAACACCACCTCTTCCACCTGGCTCACTCTCTTGGGACACATGCTTTTTATAGCTCTGAAATGCCATGTGAAATGCCTCCATTACCCTCAATCCAGCATGCTGGAGAGGCCATATGGGAAAATTATATCCAGAAAGGGGAAGATGCCCAAGAAGCACCAACTATTTTAGCCCTCACTGTTCAAGACTTTCAAGCCTACATACCAGACATGTGACTGAAGAAATGTTTTATATGATTTAAGCACCAGCCAATTTCTGACTGCAACCTCGAAATACCCTGAGCTAGAAGTATCCAGCTGAGCTGCTGCTCGCAAGTTCCTGACCCACAGAACTATCTGATATAATTAAGTGATGGTTAATGTTTTAAACCACTAAATGCTGGGGTGATTCATTATACAGCAATAGTATCTGAAACACTCAGTAAATTACACACTGTAGTATTGGCTCTTGAATAGAGGATTAGACTAATTGAACAAAGTCGAAAAGTAGGAAATAGAACAATTTTTATATTTGCAATTTATATATAAAAGTACTTGTCTTGCCAGGTAGTAGACAATTAAATGATTATTCAATAACTCGATGGGAAAATTATTTTCATGATAAGAAAGCGAAGTGCATTTCCACCTCACACCATACCTGAAAACTCAAACCTTGTGTGGAATGAAGAGAACGGACAAGTTAGTGTGAAAAGCAAAACTTTAAACTTTTAGAGAAAATTATCTTTATACAAAACTCAGAGCAGGAGAGGACTTTGAGAAGTATATACAGAAGACAAGAGGACTTTGTTTCTGAGTTTAGCTTCCTCATCTCTGCATCATGGCTTGGACGGTGAATCCCCGATCCCACTGTGCTCATTCCGGTATACAGATGCCAGATCCCCCAATTCCAATGATTATGAAGTTCTACTTCCTGCTATTAGATTCCTTTCTTACTAAAAAATCTACAGCACTTTTTATTTCCTTCACCAAAGAATAAATACAATTTCATGGCTTATTTTTTGCTCAATATGTGTTGAATAACTGGAAGCATTAATATTGCTCAGTGCATTAAGTAAATCTATTATAAACTGAGGAAAGGCAAAAGAAAAATAACATCAACTTTTTACCTTACTATAGATGCTGTAGGTTGACTTCATCCACGCAACATGTAATGCCAGAGCCTTTAAAAATTATCTTTGTAATACAGTATTAGTTCTCTAAACCTACTCTAGAGCAACTCTAAACAGAGAAGACACCTTTGATGTATGACTTCAGTCAGTGAGAACATGTAGTTCACACAGATTCTGAAAGCCATTTATTGTGTAAAACAGAAGAATCCATTCCAAAAATGTTTAACATTCACTGTGTTTTTTTTTAAGTCCACCTAGAGAGTTTAATGTAGGTAGATTCTGTGGGCTCTACTGTTACATGAGTGACTTAACACATATTTCAACTATTGGAGGAGGCCAGTTGATCTAGATATACAGAACAATTTTCCTGTTCAAAAGTTAATCAAAACATACAAAAACAACTATATGCTATCTGGACATCTTAACTCCATCACAGTATAAAATTAACAAAATTTGTTTCTTTATAACAAAGTAGATTTGGCATCAACTATCAACATATCTATGAAACTTTGAATTCATTAATTTGACATTTATTTTTACTGTTAGATTAATATTCTTTTAACAGTCTGAATTTGCAAGTTTAAAATATCATTCCCTCTGACTAAAGGTAACTAATTTTTTAGGTTACATTTATATGTGCCAGGAAGATATCATAGCCCATAAATAAGAATAGATTTTTGATGTTGTCACCACAAAAAAAAATTAAAAAAACTATATTGGGGAGGTGATAGATATATTCATTAGACTGAATAAATCTTTCTATAATATATACATAGATCAGAACATCACATTGTACTCCATAAATATACCCAATTATTGTCAATTTAAAATAAAAAAATAAATGATTTTTAAAATTAAAAAGATCTTTAAATACAACTAAATATTGTTATCTACCAAAGAATCTTAACACAGTATGATTAAAAAAACAGTATACACTGTTAAATCTATGCAATTACCTTGGTCTGTAATGGGCATAACATATTGTACGTAGATAAATATTAATTTATATGACTGCTTCAGAATAAGTAAGCTAAGTAACTAAAGGGGAATGATTACAGAAATTGTAATCAAATAGGATAGTGAAATTATTCCTTGCTTCTGCGAAAGAATGAATATCATATTTTCATGAGGGATACAGCCCTTTTTCAGCTAAGCTTACTTTTTCACTCCAAAGTTTCCTCATGGCACTTTTCATTTCTGCATTCCTCAGGGTATAGATTAGTGGGTTCAACATGGGAGTTATAAAAGTTAAAACCACAGTCATGGATTTATCAATGGGAAAGGTGGAATTGGGCCTTGCAAACAGGAAGATGCAGGGGACAAAGAATAAAATGACCACAGTGATGTGGGACGCACAGGTGTAGAAAGCTTTGCGTTTCCCTTCCAAACTCTGAGTCTTAAGAGAGTGTAATATGACCCCATAGGAAAGTAGAAGAGTAAAGAAGGCGACAGTACAAATCGCTCCTCCATTAGCTACCACAGAAAGTCCAATGACATAGGTATTGGTGCAAGCAAGTTTCAATAAGGGATACAAATCACACAGGAAGTTGTCAATGACATTGGGGCCACAGAAAGGGAGCTGATAAATAAAGAGAAATTGAACCAATGAGTGAAGAAAGCCTCCAATCCAGGCCACCAACAGCATGAGAACACAGACTCGACGATTCATGATGCTCAAATAATGAAGAGGCTTACAGATGGCCACGTATCGGTCATAGGCCATCACCACCAGAAGAATGACTTCAGCACCAGCAAATAAATGATCCATAAAAAGTTGAGCCATACAGCCCTGAAAGGAAATGGTCTTTCTTTCAGAGAGCAAGTCAACAATCATTTTGGGAGCAATGGCTGTGGAATAGATGGTATCTATAAATGATAAAGAAGCCAGAAAAAAGTACATGGGGGAACCCAGGGACTGGCTGGCCATGATGGTCACCATGATAATCAGGTTGCCCATTATTGTCACAATGTAGATGAGTAAGAATGTGACAAATAAAACTTTTTGGCCCTCAGGGTTCTGTGTGAGTCCCAAGAGGATGAATTCAGTCACATTGTTCTTATTGTTCCTATTTTCCATGTATTCTTCTGAAGGTATTGGACTCAGGTGTCAGAGCCTATAAACAAAAGGGTCAATGATAAATTTGAGATTATTTGTCAGAAGCTCCATGTCAAAAATGTGATGCCTTACTCGACCATGTTTTCCCTGACCAGGACCTCACACAGGTCAGCTCATTAGAAAAGGAGTGTTTAGAATAATTTTTTAAAAAGTATAATTTTAAAAAAAGAATTTAAAAAATACAAATGTATTGCTTTAACCACAATGATGAGGCTTCATGGTTTTAACTGGAAGGTATATGTGAGTGAATATATAGTGGTGCTCATTTGTGATGGTCAGGAGATTTTTCTATCCTTTATGCATCAAAGCAAGCCAAGACATATTTAAAGGTCAGAGGGAGAGTAAAAGCATAGACATAAATAAAATAAGAGATAACTTAGTAAAGGCATATGGAAATAAGTAAAGGCCATAAGCTGAATGAAATATTGGTAAGCATTTTGGTTGAGAGTCCTGAATGAGTTGTGAATAGAAGATTATCAGATCCCCAGAGCTGTCAATCAGGAGGTGGCCTGGAAGCTAACTCAGCATCAGTGTCAGCACTTACTTCTAGGAATCTTTATACATTTGGGCCAAAGAAAAATTTAAAAAATCAGATTTTAAACTTTAGGATAGGTCAGTAGATAAGATTAGCTTTCTTGGAAGTTCCATCTTTGAGGCTTCTGATATTTTGTTGCGTATATACATAATTAAATACCTTCACTGACATTTATAAAACTATTCTGCATTTATAATGGAAAAATAAGTACTCTCAATTTACAGGAGCTACCTGAGCATTCAGGAGATAACCTCCAATAGGACAGTCTCTCCTGTTGACAGTTTGCACTTATAACACTTATTTAAGTACTCAATAGACATTTCACTTATTAAAATGTTCTTTGGAGCATTACTATTATTCTAAACTATTGAAAATTATCACTTTGGATGATTCAAAATTCTGTATTTTATCAGTATTATATTTTATGAAAACATATATATCTGATTCAAACATTTGTAAGATTCTTCAAATTTCTTAACATATTCAATAAGAATGAGTAAATCATTAAGAAATACTCAGAAAATGTGAATCCATGATAGGTATTCCACAGTAACAATTTTTACAAAATATAAAAACTTGTATTCTGAAAAATCTAGCTACTAGGTAAATTTATGCACCTACACATACACCTTAATAGAAAGGGTAATTTCGTGTCCATGGAAAAAGAGGTTATAAATTTCTTAGGTACAAGATCTATAGAAACTTAGGGAAAATGCCAACATCAATTTCTGCCTGAGTTAATTACGTGAATATGTCCCTATTTTTAGAGTTTTAAAATCGTAGTGAGTAAAACTGGACACATCCTGTATTGTACCCAGTTGATCCCCTAATCTACAAAAAGGTACCTCAGAATAAATTAATTTTAATGATACATGTCAAAGAGCTATGAAGAAAGACAGATGGCGAATTTTCACATGGTAATGTCAATGTTATTTGGGGCATATGCACAAAAGAATAGAAATCACAGACTGAAAAAAATATTTGGACACTGATGTTCATAGCAGAATTATTTACAATAGCCAAAAATGGAAACGACTTAAATGCCCATCAATTAATGAATGAATAAACAAACTGTAGTATACACATACAAGGGGATATCATTCAACCTTAAAAAAAAAGCAATGGAACTGTGATAATGCTATAACATGGGTGAACCTTGAAGACATACTAAGCCAGACACAAAACGACAAATACATTATGATCTCACTTTTACAAGACACCTAGAATCGTCATATTTATAGACACGGAATGTACAACAGTGGATACCAGGAGCTAAGGGGAGGGGGTAAGAAAAAATTATTGTTTCATGGGTATGGAGTTTCAGTTTAGGATGATGAAGAGGTTTTGGAGATGGGCAGTGATGATAGTTGCACAACAATGTGTTATGTACATTTTACCACAATAAAAAATAACAACACAAATAAAACATCAGCACAGAATCAGGACATTTAAAAATACTATATACAAGGTAAAAAAATATAAAGAACTATAGTAATCCTTACTATTATTATCAATGTATTAAGATATAAGATAAATAATGGTTGCATTCTCTAAATTACATAAAGCAATCTAAATGAAGCCATTATAAATAATAAATATAGTTATGTTATATTGTTTTGTTGCGCTATGCATTTTCTGTATTTCAGTATGTCATTAAACAATTCTAATCAAAACTTTAGGGAAAAGTATTGCCATTGTATTTATTCTAATATTATTCTATAAAATGAAGAAAATGTGTAAGTTGTCTTATTCTTGGAGGATCTGGCATAAAACGCTTGAGATTAAGTGATAAAACCTACTCCTTATGAAAGACGTATAACTCATTCAAATAAAATCTATTTTATCCCTATCATAATAGCAGTGAAAAATTTTTTGTAAATTTGTTACCTTGGTTTTCTATTTCCTCCTTGGTCACTTGTTCCAAATCCAGGCTTCTACAGTTTTTTCTTTGGTCCTAGAAGATGACTGCCTAGTTTGATGAAAATAAGTCAGGATTGAGACCCTATGAATCCAGGTGTGACTGCAAAGAAAAGAAGAGGGCAAACGGTCACTAAAGTTGCAAATGCTTTGTCACACAGGGATGTATCTCCTTTTGCCTGAACAAAGCATGATCATCTTCTCCAAATTTCGTAAACATTTTCATTCGGACTATGGGATTATCCAGAGTTGGTTTCAGGAATAAACAGTTGATATGACTGATGAATCACCAAATTGAAAAGATGTCACTGAGAAATGTACATATCAAAGTTAAAGAAATTTAAAAGCTCCTTATTATGTTTACTGACCTCATTGATTGAACGAACCTTTTATAACTTCCATAGTCAATAGTGCACAAAGATAATCTAGAAACTTGGCTCGGTTTTGAATATTTTAAAAGCACTCATATGTTCATATGACTGCTTTAGTATGGTTCATGTCTAGTAAGGTAACGGCTTTTATTTTATATTTGGACAGTAACATTAATATCTGAGGAGAAACCTTCCCCCAGGTAAGAGAAGATATGACTTAACAATAAACAACAAAATATTTCACTGAGTTGTTCAAACTGTTTGTCCCCACGGCTGCTCATTCAGTATTAATTCACTAAGGAATCATGCCCCAGAGAAAAGAGCCCTTCCACATGATCTTTCCAGGGTATTCTATATTTTTAGAAGTTTCTCCCGGACAATCACTTTTAAGTGTGAAAAAAGTAGCATTGTAGCATCAAAGAGCAAGCCCCTTATTAAAACACAAAGACATAAAGTTGCATGAGCAAGATTAACTTGCTTCTGATTAATGAGTATACAGTTGAAATTCTCAACTCTAAGAAAGCACCAGAGTAAAATGGAAAGCTTAAGGTTTTGTGTGTGGCAAATATACTTAATGAGAATAGCAAAGATCATTGATAATCAACTTACTAAAAGTTTCCATCCAACTCAGATGAGATAACATCCACATATCAAACCCAACTCAGAAATTTTGCCCAGAGAGGGGAAAATTTATGCACCTCTTAAAAAGAAATATAGAAACAAGTAATTAGGACCTATAATTTTAAAATTATTATGAAGATAAGAAAGAAGAAAATTAAATATGGAAATATTTGACACTTGATATTCAGATGTCTTTTTTATTTTATTTTATTTTATTATTATTATACTTTAAGTTCTAGGGTACATGTGCATAACGTGCAGGTTTGTTACATATGTATACTTGTGCTATGTTGCTGTGCTGCACCCATCAACTCGTCAGCACCCATCAACTCGTCATTTACATCAGGTATAACTCCCAATGCAATCCCTCCCCCCTCCCCCCTCCCCATGATAGGCCCCGGTGTGTGATGTTCCCCTTCCTGAGTCCAAGTGATCTCATTGTTCAGTTCCCACCTATGAGTGAGAACATGCGGTGTTTGGTTTTCTGTTCTTGTGATAGTTTGCTAAGAATGATGGTTTCCAGCTGCATCCATGTCCCTACAAAGGACACAAACTCATCCTTTTTTATGGCTGCATAGTATTCCATGGTGTATATGTGCCACATTTTCTTAATCCAATCTGTCACTGATGGACATTTGGGTTGATTCCAGGTCTTTGCTATTGTGAATAGTGCTGCAATAAACATACGTGTGCATGTGTCTTTATAGCAGCATGATTTATAATCCTTTGGGTATATACCCAGTAATGGGATGGCTGGATCATATGGTACATGTAGTTCTAGATCCTTGAGGAATCGCCATACTGTTTTCCATAATGGTTGAATTAGTTTACAGTCCCACCAACAGTGTAAAAGTGTTCCTATTTCTCCACATCCTCTGCAGCACCTGTTGTTTCCTGACTTTTTAATGATTGCCATTCTAACTGGTGTGAGATGGAATCTCATTGTGGTTTTGATTTGCATTTCCCTGATGGCCAGTGATGATGAGCATTTTTTCATGTGTCTGTTGGCTGTATGAATGTCTTCTTTTGAGAAGTGTCTGTTCATATCCTTTGCCCACTTTTTGATGGGGTTGTTTGTTTTTTTCTTGTAAATTTGTTTGAGTTCTTTATAGGTTCTGGATATTAGCCCTTTGTCAGATGAGTAGATTGCAAACATTTTCTCCCATTCTGTAGGTTGCCTGTTCACTCTGATGGTAGTTTCTTTTGCTGTGCAGAAGCTCTTTAGTTTAATGAGATCCCATTTGTCAATTTTGGCTTTTGCTGCCGTTGCTTTTGGTGTTTTAGACATGAAGTCTTTGCCCATGCCTATGTCCTGAATGGTACTACCTAGGTTTTCCTCTAGGGTTTTCATGGTATTAGGTCTAACATTTAAGTCTCTAATCCATCTTGAATTAATTTTCGTATAAGGAGTAAGGAAAGGATCCAGTTTCAGCTTTCTACTTATGGCTAGCCAATTTTCCCAGCACCATTTATTAAATAGGGAATCCTTTCCCCATTTCTTGTTTCTCTCAGGTTTGTCAAAGATCAGATGGCTGTAGATGTGTGGTATTATTTCTGAGGACTCTGTTCTGTTCCATTGGTCTATATCTCTGTTTTGGTACCAGTACCATGCTGTTTTGGTTACTGTAGCCTTGTAGTATAGTTTGAAGTCAGGTAGCGTTATGCCTCCAGCTTTGTTCTTTTGACTTAGGATTGTCTTGGAGATGCAGGCTCTTTTTTGGTTCCGTATGAACTTTAAAGCAGTTTTTTCCAATTCTGTGAAGAAACTCGTTGGTAGCTTGATGGGGATGGCATTGAATCTATACATAACCTTGGGCAGTATGGCCATTTTCATGATATTGATTCTTCCTATCCATGAGCATGGTATGTTCTTCCATTTGTTTGTGTCCTCTTTTATTTCACTGAGCAGTGGTTTGTAGTTCTCCTTGAAGAGGTCCTTTACATCCCTTGTAAGTTGGATTCCTAGGTATTTGATTCTCTTTGAAGCAATTGTGAATGGAAGTTCATTCCTGATTTGGCTCTCTGTTTGTCTGTTACTGGTGTATACGAATACTTGTGATTTTTGCACATTAATTTTGTATCCTGAGACTTTGCTGAAGTTGCTTATCAGCTTAAGGAGATTTTGGGCTGAGACAATGGGATTTTCTAAATATACAATCATGTCATCTGCAAAGAGGGACAATTTGACTTCTTCTTTTCCTAACTGAATACCCTTGATTTCTTTCTCTTGCCTGATTGATAACAATGGCAGCTCCTGAAATCAAAATCTCTCTATACATCCTCCAAAAAAATTCAATGCATACAGCACAGCAAGTACATAATATCACACATAACTAGGACATTCAGCATAACTGACACTGAGAATACTATGAATCCCAAATTACCTCTAAATAGAGAAATAAACATCAAATCCCAGCAGAGAGATCTCTGCAGCTCCAAACAGAAAGAAAGGTAAGGGAACCCTGAAAAGACTGTAGAGAACAGGAGAGGGAACTAGGAAGCCTAAGGGAGACGGAGCACAGCCAGAATCACCCACAAAAGTGTAAGTCACACCCATTTCAAAATCATTAATGAAAGAGATTTGATGTCTGATGAAGCAGGATGTTGAGCAGAGGGAAAAAATGAAAATACGCAGGACCTACGATGGTATTCTCCTATTCTCCAAAAGGCATCACTTCTGGAAGAGATGAGGATAAGTAGCAAGGAAATGTACTCTTGGGAGACTTCATGGTAAAGAAAAGTAAAGAAGTAAAAAGAGGAAATTAAAGTCCTGAGGAAACAAAGAAGTATGACAAAATCTACAGGTATTTTAATTTTTCCTTCCTCACTTAAATTTCACTATGCTGAAAAAAATATAAAAAAGTCACCTATGAACTAGAAATCTTTGAAGACACCCCAAAACCTTAACTCTTACTCTATCTATACAGAGGCCTGGTAAGAAGAAACCACAAAAAGAGAACCTTAACATTTCAATTCATTACCCCCTCTGAGAGAACCAAGAGCAAAGAACATTTACAAAAATGTGTAGGTTGGGTTTCCAAAAAAAAAATCATTTCTGCTAGATTTGTACGCAGGATTTGTTGGTGAGTGCTGTAGGGAATAACACCTGCAACAAAACAGTGGACAGAGAGAGACATTAACATGAACGTAATTGCATCAAAGGCCAGTATTATAGGAAACTTTAAGGTAGGGGTGGCCTCAAAGATGTCCTAATCAAGGTAAACAGGTTGAACCTTAGTACCCTTAATTCAATTTGTAATTTGATGCAGGCAAAGATAAGTTAGCATGTAGCATGCCTGACATGTATGGATAAGTTTAATCTCAAAATAAGGAAATTATCAGACTCAGATTGAAAGATATTCTGCAAAGCAAGTGGGAGATGTTCCTCAAAATGTTAATGTAAGAAAAAGTTAAAGAAGTACTAAAAAGCTGTCCAGGTTAAAATAAAGTGAAATATCAACTAAATTTAATGTATGACCCCAGATTTGATGCTGAACTCCCCAGAAAATTTCTGTAGAAAACAGTGGGCCCAGAGTGGAGTCACACACCTGTAGTCCCAGCTACTCTGGAGGTTAAGGCAGGAAGATTGTGCATTCAAGCTCAGCCTTGGCAAAATAGTGATACCCTGTCTCCGAAGGAAAAAAAAAAGTAAAAAGAAAACATTATTGTGGAGATCTTCCACCTCTCTGGTTAGCTGTATTCCTAGGTACTTTATTCTGTTTGTGGCAATTATGAATGAGATTGCATTCTTGATTTGGTTCTTGGCTTGATTGTTGCTGGCGTACAGGAATGCGAGTGATTTTTGTACATTGATTTTGTATCCTGAGACTTTGCTGAAGTTGTTTATCAGATCAAGGCGCTTTTGGGCCAAGACTATGGGGCTTTCTAAATACAGAATTACGTTGTCTGCAAACATAGTTTAAGTTCCTCTCTTCCTATTTTCTTTTACTTAATCTAACTATATTTAAGTTTTTACACCAGTTTTTTTTACAGCAATTCTCATCTCCAAATTTCTTAGTGTGTATATTAACAGATTCAACATGGGTGTGTGTTAACTGTATAAAACACAGTCATGAATTTATCAATAGGAAAGTTCAAAACAGGTCTAACATATATGAAAATACAGGGAACAAAAAAGAGGACAACCACGGCAATGTGGGAGACGCAGGTAGACAGGGCTTTACGCCTCCCTTCCTGACTGTAAGTTTTAAGGGAGTTTAGGATGACTCCATAGGAGATTAGTAGAAGGGTGAAGATGACCATACAGGTTGCTCCACCACTGAAAACCACAGTGAGGCCTAGAAAGTAGTTATCAGTGCACGTCAGCTCCAGTCATGTCTAAATGTCACAGACAAAGTGGTCAATGACACTGGGGCCACAGAATGGGAGACTATACACAACTGCAATTTGAAACACGGAACGTACAAAACCTCCAGTCACAGCCACCACCAAGAGAAGGATGCAAACCTGTCGACTCATGATGGTCAAATAGTGCAGTGGCTTACAGATGGCCACATAGCGATCACAGGCCATCACCACCTGAAGGAAGATCTCAGTACCACCAAACAAGTGGTCTATAAATAACTGGCCTATGCAAGCTGGGAAGGAAATAGTCTTTTTATCACAGAGTAAGTCTACAATCAATACGGGAGAAATGGTGGTGGAATACACAGCATCTATGAATGACAGGCAGGCAAGGAAGAAATACACTGGGGAGCCCAAGGAGGGGCTGGCAATAATAGTCACAATAAGCAGGTTTCCCACCATAGTCACAGTGTATACGAGTAAAAACATTACAAATAATGCATTTGCACATCAGGATCCTGAGTTGGGCCAAGGAGGACAAATCCTGTAACATTGTTACTCAGTTCTATTTAGTATTCTTTAAAACTTGTGTCCCAGTTGAGAACTCAGGAGAACAGGACATGTAATGAAGTAGTGAAGAGGAATATGATTACATCCATGATGTCACAGAGCACATCTTCATTGTTGTATCCTCAATAGTGATTTACACAGACGATAAATATTTTGTAAGTCTCTACTGAGTTCCTCATCTCCTCAAAGATTTTATTTTGAGCCTACAGGCAGAGTTTCTGCTTCTAACTTTTAGTGAATATTCTGTATAGAAGAAGAGTGAAAGGCCCAACAGCCATTCATACATTTTATAACTCCTGATTTAAAACATATTTCTTAGCACAGAAGTCAGCTATGGCATACAGGCAACAGACTATTGGTCTCAGGAAAGTTACTTTCTCATGATGGTAATAAACTCTAAATAAATTAACGAAGACTCAGTGCTTTGAGTTTGTAGTTGTTGTGGTGTCTTTACTGCATGTTCTGTGTAGCTTCAAAAATAACATCTTCTGAGATATCTCACTCAGTACTATGGCATTCCACAGTTACACGTTCGGTCCTTCATGCCTCGAAAGATGTTCAGTCTTTATAAATATCTCATTAAATGTCAAGAGTCTGGACATTAACCTGTATAAATAGTAAAGTCCTATTTATCACATTATTCACTGTAGCAATTACTTGGTCTGACCCTCTGTTTGCCTTATAAGAAGCTGTACATCTCTGCATCTTATCCTTACCTATTCTACAATTTTTTTATCATATAAACATACAGTATCCTGATTTTCAGCAAATAATTTTGAACTCAAGAAAACTATTTGATGGCTATCACCAACTGCCACATTAGCTGTGAGTATTTTTTTTCCAGATTCTTCAGGTGAACTAGATAATGACACAGAAGAAAATAGACAGTGTAGAAAGAGTTACAGAACAGTGGTAAATGGTTTTATTTATAACACTATTTAGATACTGAGAGTACTCAAAAATAGAACCTTAGTGTCCAGATTCAAAAAAAAAAAAGCATACTCAAAGAGAAATTCTAAGTTCACTGGAAGATGACATCAATTTGATTCATTTTCTGAATGCATTTACATGTCTGTCTCAGTTTGCTCACTGGAAAACAATGTGATTAAATTAAATGAACTGAGAATCCTTTCTAGTCAACCATCTACAAAACTATTAGTGCACCTGTCCCTTATTCTATTCTGCTTTTGTTCATTTTTCATATATTTATAATTAAATGGCAATTTCCAAGCTCATGACTGTTGCATGAATAATGGCGGTCAGTGGTAAATGTTTCATGAGTAGTGTGAGTAACTTATGACTACAGATTTCCCACTCAATATGTGCCTATTTCAGACCCAAGAAATCCTTGGAGAGAAAGCGTAGCATGTGGTGAATAATATGGACAGAGGAGCCACACTGCCTCAGTTGTAACTCCAACTTTACCACTTACCATGTGACTTTGAGTCACTTACTGAACTTCTCTAAGTCTCACTTACATTTAAAAACTCTAGCATATCCATAAGACCACTTCTTTCCTAAGTAAAAGCATGTCTCTATATCTCCCCAATTTCATTGCAGGAAATTGAGACCTTTCGCTCATTTTTACAAGCAATGGTAGATATTACAAAAAACATTACACTTAGAAGACCAGATACCAAGTGAAGACATACTCTACCTTGGGCAGAAAGTTAACTTTTTTGATATCTCCTGGGTTGTTCTATCAGAAAAACAATTCTTCCATTTATGTGTGTAGACACAATCTATGAATTTTACATCAACAATATTTTAGAAAGAGACAGTAAGGTCATTAAAGACTAGTTAATTAGAATATTTGGAACAAATTCAAATGAAGTAACCTCTCTGTACATTTTTTTCTTACAAAATTGCTAGAGATAAAAGAACTGATTATTGCTAGCAAGAGTAACTAAATGACAAGTAATGTGAAATGCCTGCATTATGAAAAAAATAATTTTAAAGTAAATTGAATAATAAATTATGCATTTCATGTTATGAAATATTTAGGTAAGGCAAGTAATATTTCAGCCAGAATAAAAGACAACCAGCCCCAGGTTCTCTTCTCTAAAAGTGTTCCCAGTAAGGAGGGCCTTACCCTTCCTATTAGAAAGTCCATGTCCAAGAAGCCCTGAGGCTCAGAGGCAGAGAGCCTAAGAAGGGAAGTTGACTTTCTGATTCTTGCAAAAATAGGTAATCATAGTGCTGCAGTTTTAGGTTAGAGTACTGGCTTTTGATCAAGACCTGCATCTATGTCAGATATAACAATAATGATCTGTAGCCCACTGATATGGTTTGGCTGTGTCCCCACCCAAATATCAACTTGAATTGTATCTTCCTCATTTTTCTCTTGCCACTGCCATGTAAGAAGTGCCTTTCACCTCCCACCATGATTCTGAGGCCTCCCTAGCCCTGTGGAACTGTAAGTCTAATTAAACCTCTTTTTCTTCCCAGTCTTGGGTATGTCATTACCAGCAGTGTGAAAACAGATTAATACATTCATTAACTCAATTTTTAAATTTTATTCCCATATCAATTCAATAACTGTTTCTACAATAAAGAAATTTGTATTTGCCAACAAGGGAGTAGTATTCAAGGACTTCCATTGTTATTTCCATGACTTGGCTTACCACTGGGTCCATTGAATCCTTACATCTCATTATACATTTAGTTAAATATTGGATCTCTATGTCATAAAAGTCTTAGATAAAGAGTCCCATAAATACCTATCTGAACCAGCTAAAATATTTATTACATAAATACTTTATGTAGACACTTATCACATAAGAGGGTACACTAAAAGTTAGTCATTTTCAACTTACCTAATACATGGATTAAATTATTCCACCCCAAACGTAATCTGTGTTACTGCTAAAATTCAAAGAGCATGTCTATAAGTGCTATGCTGTGTTACTGGCAAGTGCTAAAACTGCACAAACATGTTTAATTCTGAAGAACTATCAGATATGGTCAAAAATACCATGGTTTAAATTATGATTCCAAGATGAAGAACTAATGTAAAAATAGGACCTACATCTCAATATCAGTGTGGAAGTAAATCCTTCCTCAGCCAAGTTTTATATGAGATGGTAACCCCAACCAGCACCTTGATTACAGTTTTGTGAGAGACCTTGAAGCATGGGAACCTTCTAAACTAGCCTTAGTTTCCTGACCTACAAAAATTGACAATGAGTACATATTGTTTGAATCACTAAGTTTTGAAATAATTTGCCATGAATAAATAAATAACTTATAAATATACCTAGAATATGCTTCAAATATTGGGAAGCATGCTAATAAATATTTAGTGAATCTATGAATCAAAGAAAAAAGTATAATGGAAATAAGTAAATATTTAGAAATCAGCAATAAGAAAAACATATCCAAATGTGTAAGGTGTAATCAGAACAGTACTTAAAGAAACATATATAGCTACGAATTCTTACATTTTAAATAAATGTTCAAAAGCAGCCATCTGAACCTTCACCTTAAGAAGCTAGAATAAGAAGAGTATATAAAAGACAAGGTAAGTAAATGAAAGGACATAAATATCAAAACCAATAAAATAGAAAACATAAAATAGAGTAAATGAAACTAGCCAAAAGTTGGAATTTTATAATGAAATTGATAAATTGTCAGCAGGAGTGATCAAAAGAAAAGAAAGAGAAAATGAAATTACCAACATCAGAAATCATAAAACAAATAATGACCCATAGATCCTTTAGACTTAAAAGGTTAGAAAAGGATTGTTATGAAATACATCATTTCAATTAATTTGACAGATTAGATGAATTAGGTAAAATGTAGGGAAAGGGCAACCTTCTAAAAATGACACGCACAAAAAACTGAAACACCTCATATCTCTTTCCAAGTAATGTGCTTTCATTACGTGTACCTAACGTGATAGTGCTTCAGAAAACCCTAAAGAATAACTTTGTAGGAATAAGAAGTAAATTTAGCAAGTTTATAGGACTCAAGTGTCAAATAAAAAATTCCATTTCCTTTACATATACTTGCAACAATGACAATTGGAATTTTTTTTAAATTAAAAATCTGTGATGAAATCTGAAAACATAAATGCTGAGGAATAGATAAGGAAGATCTCTACAGGAATATAAACTACAAAACTCTTCAAAACTAAACATTCGAAATACCTAACAGATATACTGTATTCAGGAATTAGAAAATCCAACATTGCTAAGATGTTGTCAGTACAGGATGATTTATGGATCCAACTTAAAATGAATACAACTCCAATATGCTCTTTTTGAGATGTAGACAATTGTTCTGCACGCTGCTCTGCAAAGTGACTTTGCCACTTCCACATCAAAGATTATCTTCTATATCTGTAAAATCTCAAATTTGGGTGGTCATGTGATCCCTGTGACAAATAGAATATGATGCAAGTGACATTGTGTCAGTTCTGGACATAGCCCTTAACTGGCTGGACCCAACTACTTTCTACCAATGGGATATCTGACCACCATGTAAAAAGCTGGACTATTCTCTGGAGTGATCTTGTGTTCCTTTATCTAAAGAGAAAGGAAGAGGGATCCAGCGCATCTCTTACTGTGATCCCTTCCAATAGGCTACAAATATGAATTGAGTTATCCTGCATTTACATAAATCTTAGTTATCAGTTGAATAAGACAGTGACTTCAGTCCTTGCCAAACAAAACAGAAGAAATACCCAGCCAACTACTGTCTGAATTCCTGATTCACAAAATTTTGAGATAAAATAAAATGATGGTTGTATGAAATCACAAAATGTGGAGTCCTGCACCATACACGAGGAAAGAACCAGAATAAAAAGTGGCAAGTCAAGGTGTAGTGCTTCCATAACAACAATTGAAAGTGTATGGCACTGGCTTTAGTATACGAAAATAGGGGCCTCCAGGATATTATAAGTAAAGGCTGAAAACACAGATGTAACTGTTCTGCAGGCTATAAAAAAGTCACTATCCAGTGCTGAAAAAATTTAGTAATTCTGTCACCTATAATAAGGCAGAAAATAAAAAATGTACTTAATAGGTGGATTTGGCTAAAATTTCCAAATAGAATATTGAAAGTTACAGCTGTTTCTTATAGCACTACTGTACCTTATAAGTCATAGATTTTTAAAATATATATGTATTACTTAAAAGATTAACTGTTACATTTTCAGACAGAATTTACAAGAAACATAAAAGAGCCAGAACTTGATGGTTTCAGAGATAAAAATCGTTTCCCTTTCCAGTCTCTGCAAAGAGCTAAGCACTCTAAAAGTAAGAAAGGTCATCAAAATAAAAGTCATTTCAAAGTTGTGGATGTTAAGACACGTTGAAAAGACTTCAGAAAAATTTAATGGTGTGTCTCAAAAGTACTTTAAACTGTACGAACATGATTCTAAGATTCTTAAGAGTATTTTCTGATGGCAAATAGAGTTTCAGCTCAAACCTGAGAAGGGCCAGTTTCAAAGACATTTGTGAATATGGTGCTTGTATATTCCCCAGGCCTTTAAATAAATTACTCAGAGGGAATCACCGTAGCCTTCCCTTTTGAACAGGAGCATCTATTTTAATTACCTGTGCCTCCCTTTCTCCATTCTGACTCAATCGATATATCCTGACTCAATAGATGTATAATAGAGAAAAACCATAATTTAAAATGTGCACAATAGGACCTGAACCCTAGCAGCTCCATCCACTCTCAGTCTGGATATAGAGGTGAGATCTTGAACTTTAAACAGATGCCATGATGGGATGACTTCTTAATTGAGCTGGGAGCATCTCAGTCCTGCCTTCCCACTTTGGGATCCTTGAATTATCCTTAGAAGTCTGAACATTTCACTGGGAAGACCTTGTCTACATACCTCCTTATCTATAAGAGAATGGACACTCTTATTCTAAATATTGTTAACTTTTACACAAGAGTTTTTCTATAGCATTTCTCATCTCTGAATTTTTCAACGTGTATATAAAAGGGTTCAAAATGGGTGCAATAACTGTAAAAAATATAGTCATGAATTTATCAATAGAAAAGTTTGAAACAGGTCTCACATATATGAAAATACAGGGAACAAAAAACAGGACAACCACGGTAATGTGGGAGCTGCAGGTAGACAGGGCTTTACCCCTCCCTTCCTGACTGTAGGTTTTAAGGGAGTTTAGGATGACCCCATAGGAGATTAGTAGAAGGGTGAAGATGACCATACACATTGCTCCACCATTGAAAACAACAGCGAGGCCTATAAAGTAGGTGTCAGTGCACGCCAGTTCCAATAACGGGTAAACGTCACAGTAAAAGTGGTCAATGACATTGGGGCCACAGAAGGGGAGAGTGTACACAACAACAGTTTGAAACACAGAATGCACAAAACCTCCAGTCACAGCCAACACCAAGACAAGGATGCAAACCTGTCGATTCATGATGGTCAAATAGTGCAGTGGCTTACAGATGGCCACATAGCGATCATAGGCCATCACCACCAGAAGGAAGATCTCAGCACCACCACACAAGTGGCCTATAAATAGCTGGCCCACGCAAGCTGAGAAGGAAATAGTCTTTATATCACAGAGTAAGTCTACAATCAATACGGGAGAAATGGTGGTGGAATACACAGCATCTATAAATGACAGGCAGGCAAGGAAGAAGTACATTGGGGAGCCCAAGGAAGGGCTGGCAGTAATAGTCACCACAATGAGCAGGTTCCCCACCATGGTCACAATATATGTGAGTAAAAACATGACGAATAATGCATTTTGCACATCAGGATCCTGAGAGAAGCCCAGGAGGACAAATTCTGTAATACTGTTATTCTGTCTCATTTACTCTTTTTCAGAAGGTGTATCAGAGGTTAGAGCTCAGGAGAACAGGACCTGTAATGGAATAATGAACAGGAATATGATCACATCCATTGTGTCACAGAGCACATCTTCACTGTTGTATCCTGAATAGTGATTAAAACACAATAAACATTGAGTAAGTCTCTACTGAATTTCTCATTCAAAGAGCCCATCTTCCCTTGATGACTCTATTTCTCCTCAAAGATTTTATTTTCAGCCACAGGTAAAGGATTCTACCTCTATGTTTTAGGGAATATTCCATACAGAAGGAGTGTTAAAGCTCCAATAGCCATTCATATATTACATAACTTCTTATTTAAAGCATTTTTCTTGGCATAGAAGTCAGCTGTGATGAATAGGCAATGGGTTCTTGGTCTCGAAAACCTTACTCTTTGGTAGCGGTAATAAACTCTATATAAAATAAATTGATTGGTAGCTGTAATAAACTCTATATAAATAAATTGACATAGCTTTAGCCCTTGGTGTTTGTATTTCTGGTATCTTTATAGTATGATCTGGGTCGCACCAAGAATAACATTTTCTGAAATATCTCACTCAGTACTCTGGCCTTCCACTATTAGACTCCATTCCTTCATGCCTCGAAGGATGTTCAGTATTCATTAGTCTTTCATTACATGCCAAAAGACAGGACTCTGAACTGTATAAATAACGATTATATTTTTATTACATTGTTCCCTTTAGCAATTACTTAGTCTGACTTTCTGTCCACCTTATAAGGAGCTGTGATTCTCTCCATTTTATCCTTGCTTATATTCCAATTTTTACCATATTTACATACAATATTCAAATTTTCAGCAGTTAATTTGAACTCAAGTGAACTAACTCATGGCTATCACCAACTACCAAATATGCCATGAGTTTTTTTCTTCTGAATTCTTGAGATTAACTAGGTAGAGAGAGAGGAGAAAATAGACACTGTAGAAAAAGGTACAGAACAGCGGGATGCAGTTTTATTCATAACACTACTTAGATACCAAGAGTAGGCAAAAAGAAGAATCTTAGTTACCAGATTCCAAAATGAAGCATGTTCTAGTAGAAATTCCATGTTCAGTGTAAAAAGGCATGGATTTGGGTCATTTTCTGAACGCATTTACAAGTCTTATCTCAGTTTGCTCACTGGAAAACAATAGGATTACATTTGAGAAATTCAGACTCCTTTCTAGTCAACTATCTGCAGAACTATGAGTGTACCTCTCCTTTATGGTATTCTGCTAACATTTTTTTCATTTTTTATAAATTTATAATTAAATAAAAATTTCCAAGCTCATGACCCTTACTGAAAAATGGTAGTCAGTGGGAAATGGGATTTCATGATTACAGTAAATAGTGACTATAAGTCTATCACCGAGTATGTACCTATAAGATCTGAGACATTCTTAGAGAGAAAATGTAGCATATGGTGAATAATGTGGACACTGGAGCCACACTGCTTCAGCTACAACTGCAACTTCACTATTTTTTTTTCCAAATAGAGATTTTGGGTCATTTACTAAAGCTCTCTGTTCCTTACTTTCATCATTTTATAAGGGGGACCCCAATAGTCCTTACCTCTTACAGTTGTTGTTTTATTAAAACTAAGTAAAGTTCCTAAAATACTGGCAGGCACCTGGGAAGGGCTCAAAAATGATAGCTTCACTGTGAACATAAAATCAAAACAGATCATGCAGATCTTTGTCAACTTGAAAAGATGTATAGAGATAGTTCAGGAAAAAAAAAAAAAGGATAAGATACCTATAATTCAGGAAAGCCTTTTGGGTGCACAGAATAAAATTGCATGCCTTAGAAGATAATGATTTAATAACATGCATAGTAATTTTACCTGTGATGAAATATATCTTGATGAGAAGCACAGAATTATAGTGAAAAAGTTAAACCCACCATCGGGGAGAGTTCAGGAAATGAAAAGGCGGCTAAAATCAGAAATCAGAGAAATTTTAGTTACTAAATGAGTATTCACAAGCTATAAGAAGATTAACGAGATAATTAAGTGAGGCTAGTATTCTTTAAAATCTGCTTCAGAAAGATTCCTTTTAGTGACGAAATACTGGAAGTGTACCTCCTGTGGCTTGCTGGGGTGACTCAGGAGGCTTTTGGGGGTAGCCATAACAAACACAGACAGGATCCTAGTTAAAAAAAAAAAAAAAGAAAACAAAATTTAAAAGAAAAAAAAAAACATTGTTCTTCAAAGTCTCTAGATCTGACAGTTAAAGACAAACTTATATTACAGAGAACAATGAGACAAGTACAGATACAAACCCAAACTTTCTGAGTACTCACCGCTGAGCAAAACGGCAAGATTACTAAACCTCAAATGTAGACAGGATTATTCCATTTACATAGATCTGGCAGTGGCAGAGGACATGTACAGAGAGAGTTTGAGCTGCCTCTAGAATCCAGCTGTGATGAAAAATCCACGTCTCATTCACATTACCAGTTCCAGCTGATTCCAGAGTTCCGTCACTCTTGAAGCTATAGACTGATAGAGAGACACCCGCTGAAGAACGCAAGGGAATAATGTAGTCTATAGAGAATTCTGTTATTTATTCACACATTATTTGCTGCAAGGTTTAGTGCCTTTTCCTCCTTTAATCATCAAAACTATTTCAATAGATAGTTGAAATTCAACAGGATAATTCTTTTGGCAATTTGTTTACTTGTAAAAAATAGGTATATAAACTGTCTTCTATAATTTAAGTATTTAAAATATAATACCTTGAAACTGAAAGATAGCATTACTAGACTTTCAATGTAAACTGCTAAGTTAACATTTTTCTAGAAAAAAACGATTTAACCATTTCCTAAAGACACAACATTTTCAAATGATAAAATGTCATAAAAACATAAAAATCTCCATATTATTATATTTCACAGTCACAGTTTTATAAATCTATTTAAATAACAGTAGACCATATACTTTCCTGAGCCTATATACCTACTAGTATGTTTGCTGAGATTATTTTTAGATACATAAACAAAAACCTATAATATGCTCCAGAATTTAAGAGTCATTGGTTCCTTAACACTCTAATACATCTGACATGATCTGCAATTTTAAACTCTCTAATCAAATATACCTGAAAGTAATTGTACACCTTTACTAATGTATCATATAAAATATAATATCCCATAGACAAATATTATGATTATAAAACAATTGGTTTATATACATGTATATGAAACCTGTTTTTCTTCTTATATGGCAAATAGAAAAGGAAAACAAATTAGGCTATATATTAAAACCAAATATATATTGCATATTCTGAGAATTTTTTATGTTTGCTAACTTAACTTTTCCAATTAGAATTTCTTCAGCAAAATCGTGTGGTATTTAAGACATTAGCTACATTCAACATATCACATGAATTTTCAATAAATATCTTTTGTCAGTGGTTTCAAATACTCACATCGTGGTCCAGAAAACCAATGCTTCTTTCACTAAACGTTAATGTAGATGCCTCAGATATGTATGTGTGATCATAAAACACACTGATAAAACAGCTGATCCATGGACACAGAAATACTTCCTAGAGGCTACAGTTTCCACAGCCCCACACAGGCTTCTCATTATTACTCAATAGAGAAGTATGGCACTATCCAAAGCAGATGACCAAAATATAAAGAAGCTTAAACATATTGTAGAAAGGTTATTAAATATTCTTACCCGCTGGAAAATTTCTTCATAGGAAAACAAAACACTATCTTTGTATGACTATATAAAAATTGACATAATGAGAGGAAATTAACCTGGACAAGACCCTTATTTGTGAGACAAGTAAACAAAAATGTACCGATAACGTCTGGCCTCAAGTGAACCACCTGCCTTGGCCTCCCAATATGCTGGGATTACAGGCATGAGGCGCCACGCTTGGCCTTATTATTATTTTCTTGAATGCAATATGTTCTTAAAATTTTTGTCTTTATGTTGCTGTTATTCTGCTGTCGCTTTTCTGTTTACCCTTTTAAAACAAACTATTCTTTTTAAAATTCATTTTTCATGAAATTTTTAACATCTAATAAATTCATAACTTTATTCTTTCAGTAATTTTAGAGAATTTTCAGTTATCTCTCTTCAAATATTTTGCCTACCTGAATTTTTTCTTTTTCTGGAGTTTTAATTAAATTAAAAGTGTCTCCGAGTTTTGTGTTGTGTTTTTATATCTCTTTTATACTATTTTCTTCATTTGCTTTTTCTTCTCTCTGCTTTGTTCTGCGTATTTTCTTCTAATATTTCTCACAATTTGCAAATTCTCTAATTTTTCATCTAATTTGGCATTAAATCCAATCACTGAGTTTTTAATTTATTATATATTTTAGTTTTTCAATTTTTTGGTTAATTTTGTTATCTATCTTGTGTTTTAGTATTTGTACATACTAAGCTTAATTTTCCCAATTAGAATTTATCCAACAAAATCGTATGGTATTTAAGACATTAGCTACCTTTCAACTTATCAAATAAATTTTTAATGAATATCTCGTCAACAGTTTCAAATACTCATATTTTGGTCCAGAAAAGCAATGCTTCTTTCATTGATGGTTACTGTAGATACCTCATGCATCTATGTGTGATCATAAAACACATGAATATAGATGGCTGATCAATGGATTTTGAATTAGCTCCTAGTGGCTACCGTTTCCATAGTTCCACACAGGCTTCTCATTATCTCAGTCTTCAAAGAAGTATGGCACTGCCCAAAGCAGATGACCAAAATATAAAGATGTTTAAACATAATGTTAATTTTTATTCTACAAAGGTAGTTGAATGTTCTCACCTGCTGAAAATTTTCTTCATAAAAAACAAAGATCCTAAGTTTGCATGACTATATAAAAATTGACATACTAGAAATTAACCAAGATGAGCCCATTATTTATTGGCACAAGTATCAACACTAAAATTTGTTACTTGAAAGTTTTCTCAATTATGGTGAAGAAACCAGAAGTACTTTACTATGATTGAGGATTTAGAATAACGTTCAGGGGTCCAGCTACTAAACTTTGTACCTATCAGGAAAAACGGTGAGATTTAACTTCATGGAAAAACCAATGACAGTACTTTCCCACAGGCAGAAGCCAAACTCTTCACTCTTTCAGTCATTCAACTAACATATGCCTAAGACCACTTCTCTCCTAAGTGAAAGCATGTCTCTATATCTCCCCAATATCATCCCAGGATATTTAGACCTTTCCCACATTTTTACAAGCAATGGTGGATATGATAAGAAAACATTACACCTAGAGGACTAGATACCAACCAAAGACATACTCTATCTTGGGCAAATAATAATCACTTTCTAAATATCTTCTGGGCTATTCTATCAGGAAAATAATTCATCCATTTATGTTTGTAGGCAGAGTCTATGACTTTTACATCAACAATATTTTAAATAAACAAGACAGTAAGGTCATTATAGATTTGTTAATTAGAATATTTGAAACAAATTCAAATGAACTAATCTCTCTGAAAATTTTTATTCTTAGAAAATCCCTAGAGGAAAAACACTTGGCTCTTGCTAAGCAAAAGTAGCTAAGTGCCAAATAATGTCAAAAGCCTGTAATATGAGAAGAAAAACTCAAAAGTAAATTAAATAATAAAATATGATTTCACATTATGAAATACTTAGGTGAGGCAAGTAATATTTCAGCCAGAATGAAAGGAGAACCAGTCCCAGGTTTTCTTCTCTAAAAATATTCCTGGTAGGGAGGGCCTTACCCTTCCTGTTACAAAGTCCATACCAAAGAAGCCCTGAGGCTGAGAGGCAGAGAGCCTAAGAATGGAAGTTGACATTCTGATTCTTGGAAAGACAGGCAATCATAGTGCTGCAGTTTTAGAGTACAGGCTTTTGATCAAGGCCTGAAACTGTGTCAGACAAAATCATAATGATCTGCACTCCATTCATTCAATTTTTAAATTTTATTCCAATATCAATTTAATAACTGATTCTACAATAAAGAAATTTTTATTTGCCAACAAGGGAGCAGTGCTTAAGGGCTTCCATTTTATTTCCATGACTTGGCTTACCATTGGCTCCATGGAACACCTTCATCTCATCATAAGTTAATTAAATATTGGATTTTTCTGCTATAAGATCCTTAGATAAAGAGTCCCATAAACACCTATCTGAACCAGCTCAAGTCTTTATCACATAATGGGCTCCACTGAAAATTGGTCATTTTCAACTTACCTAACATATTTTCAATTCATCCACCCTCAATGTAATATATATTATTGCTAACACTTGAAGAGCATGTCTAAAGGCACTGTGATCTCTTACTAGTAAGTGGTAAAACATGCACAAACCTATGTTTATTTCTAGAGAACGATCAGATATGATCAAAGATACTGTGGTTCAAATTATGACTCCAAGACGAAGAATTAATATATGAAAATAATACCTAATTCTCTATGTCCCTTCCAGTTATGTGAATTCTCTATGAATTCAAATAACTACTAATACCAACACCCAGTGTGGAAGTGGATCCTTCCTCAGCCAAGCCTTCGTATGAGATAGTAGCCCTAAAAGCACCTTGATTACAGCTCTGTGAGAGACTCTGAAGCATGAAAACCTGCCAAACCATTCTTAGTTTCCTGACCTACAGAAATTGAGAAGGAGTACATACTGTTTGAATCACTAAGTTTTGAAATAATTTGCTATTAATAAATACATAACTCATAAATATATCTAGAATAGACTTCAAATACTGGGAAACATGCCAATAAATATTTAGTAAACTTATGAATCAAGCAAAAGGTATAATGGAAATTTGCAATTATTTAGAACTAAGCAATAACAGAAACATATCAAAATGTGTGAGGTGTAATCAAAACACTACTTAAAGAAAAATGGATAGCTATAAATGCTTACATTTAAAATAAATGTTTAAAAGCAGCCATCTTATCCTTCACCTTACGAAACTAGAAGAAGAAGAGTAAATACAAGCCAAGGTAAGAAAACAAAAGAATATAAGTACAAAATCAAAAACCAATAAAATGGAAAACATAAAATAGAGAAAAATAGCCAAAAATTGGTACTTTAATAATGAAATTAATAAACTGCTGGCAAGAGAGAACAAAGGGAAATTCAAATAACCAACATCAGAAATAATAAAACAAATAATCATCCCATAGATCCTTTAGACTTTAAAAGGTTAGAAAAGCGTTGTTATGAAATACATTATTTCAATTAACTGGACAGCTTAGATGAATTAGGTAGAATGTAGGGAAAGGACTACCTTCTAAAAATGACACAAAGGGAACTGAAACACTCCAATATCTTTCCAAGTAATGAGCTATCCTTACTTGTAGAAAACATGATAGTGTTTCAGAAAACCCTAAAGAATCTACAGACGTAACTTTGTAGGAATGAGAAATAATTTAGCAAATTTATAGGACTCAAGTGTCAAATAAAAAATTCAATTCCTTTATATAAACTATCAACTTTTTTAAAAATTAAAAACCTGTGATGAAATCTGAAAACACAAACACTTAGGAATAGATAAGGAAGATCCCTACATTAATAAAAACTACAAAACTCTTCAAAAATAAACTTTAAAAATACCTAACAGATATATTGTGTTCAGCAGCTAGAACACACAATATTGTTAATGTTAGTACAAGTTGATTCATAGATCCAACTTAAAATGAATAAAACTCCAATATGCTCTTTTGAGATATAGACAATTGTTCTACATGCTGCTCTGCAAAGTGACTTTGCCAGTTCCCAACCAAGGGGTATCTTCTATTTCTGTAAAACCTCAAATCTGGTGTGGTCATGTGACCACTCGGTTGAATAGAATATGATGCAAGTGACATTGTGCCAGTTCTGGACATAGCACTTAACCTGCCAGACCCATCTACTTTCTACCGCTAGGATCTCTGAGCAACATGTGAAAAGCCTTACTATTCTATGGAGTGATCTTGATGTCCTTCATCTAAAAGGACAGGAAGAGGGACCCAGAACATCTCTTAAGGGTTATCCCTTCCAATATACTATAAATGTGAATTAAGTTATCCTGCATTTTACAGAATACTTAGTTATCAGGTGAATAAGAGAGTGACTCCAGTCCTTGCCACACAAAACAGAAGAAATACCCTGCCAACAACTGCCTGAATTCCTGGCTCACAAAATTTTGAGATAAAAGAATATGGTGGTTATTATAACTCATAATAACTGTGGGGCTCTGAACCTTACATGAAGACAGGACCTCAAAGTGTGGTATTTCCACAACAACAATTTAAAGTGTATGACACTGGTTTTAGTGCCCCAAAATAGCAGCCACCAGGATATTATAAGTGAATGCTTAAAAGACAGAAGTAACTATTCTAGAAGCTGTGACAAAAGTGAGTTGCCATCCAGGACTGAAAAAATTTAGTAATTCTGTCACCTATAGGAAGGTAGAAAATGAAAAATGTACTTAAGTGAATAGGTGGATTTCGCTAAAATTTCCAAGGAGAATATTGAAAATTGCAGCAGTGTGTTACATAAAAAGGCACAGATTTTTAAAAAACACATTGCTTAAAAGATTAACTGTTACATTTTCAGACAGAAATTACAAGAAACATAAAAGAACCAGAAATTACTAGCTTCACACATAAAACTCATTCCCCTTTCCAGTCTCTGCAAAGAGCTAAGTACTCTAAAAGTAGAAAGGTCATTAAAATAAATGTCATTTCAAAGGTGTGGAAGTTAAGACACTTGGAAAGACCACGGGAAAATTTAACGGTATGTCTCATGAATACATTAAACTAGACAAACATAATTCTAAGATTCCTAAGAGTATTATCTGACTGCATGTAGAGTTTCAGCTGAAGTCTGAGCAAGGCCCGTTTCACAGATATTTGTGAATATAGTGCTTGTATATTCCACAAAGACTTTAAATAAATTACACTGAAGGAAGCACCATAGCCTTCCCTTCTCAACAGCAGCCTCCATTTTATTACCTATTCCTACATTTCTCCATTGTGTGCTGAGTATGTGGAAGAAATACCGGGTCTCAAAGATTTGTAAATAGGAAAATTATCATTTGAATCGTGCACAATAGGACCCACAAACAAGCAGCTCCATCCACACTCAGCCTGGATATAGACGTTGAGATATTGAACTTCAAACAAATGCCACGATGGGATGATTTCCTAATTGAGCTGTGAGCATCTAAATCCTGTCTTTCCACTTTGCGATGCTTGACATGCCCTTAGAAATCTGAAAACTTGACTGGGAAGACCTTGACTACATACCTCCTTATCTACACGAGGAGGGACACTCTTATTCTAAATATAGTTAACTTTTTACCCAAGAGTTTTTCTATAGCATTTCTCATCTCTGAATTTCTCAGCGTGTATATTAAAGGATTCAACATGGGTGTGATAACTGTATAAAAAACAGTCATGAGTTTATCAATAGGAAAGGTTGAAACAGGTCTAACATACATGAAAATACAGGGAACAAAAAAGAGGACAACCACGGTGATGTGGGAGCTGCAGGTAGACAGGGCTTTACGCCTCCCTTCCTGACTGTAAGTTTTAAGAGAGTTTAGGATGATTCCATAGGATATTAATAGAATGATGAAGATGGCCATACACATTGCTCCACCATTGACAACAACAGTGAGGCCTATAAAGTAGGTGTCAGTGCACGCCAGTTCCAATAATGGGTACATATCACAGACAAAGTGGTCAATGACATTGGGGCTACAGAAAGGGAGACTGTACACAACAACAATTTGAAACACAGAATGCACAAAACCTCCAGCCACAGCCGCCATCAACAGAAGGATGCAAACCTGTCGATTCATGATGGTCAAATAGTGCAGTGGCTTACAGATGGCCACATAGCAATCATAGGCCATCACCACCAGAAGGAAGATCTCAGCACCACCAAACAAGTGGCCTATAAATAGCTGGCCCATGCAAGCTGGGAAGGAAATAGTCTTTTTGTCACAGAATAAGTCCACAATCAACTTAGGAGAAATGGTAGTGGAATATACAGCATCTATAAGTGACAGGCAGGCAAGGAGGAAGTACATTGGGGAGCCCAAGGAAGGGCTGGAAATAATAGTCACCACAATGAGTAGGTTCCCCACCATTGTCATGAAGTATGTGAGTAAAAATGTGACAAATAATGCCTTTTGCACACCAGGATCCTGAGAAAAGCCAAGTAGGACAAATTCTGTAATAGTGTTATTCTGTCTCATTTACTCTTCTTCCAGGCTTATATCAGAGGTGAGAGCTCAGGAGAACAGGACCTGTAATGAAACAGTGAACAGGAATATGATCACATCCTTTGTGTCACAGAGCACATCTTCGTTGTTGTATCCTCAATAGTGATTTACACACAATAAACATTTGGTAAGTCTCTGTTGAGTTCCTCACACAAAGAGCCCATCTTCCCTTAAGGATTCTATTTCTCGGCCGGGTGCGGTGGCTCAAACCTGTAATCCCAGCACTTTGGGAGGCTGAGACGGGTGGATCACGAGGTCAGGAGATCGAGACCATCCTGGCTAACACGGTGAAACCCCGTCTCTACTAAAAATACAAAAAACTAGCCGGGGGTGGTGGCGGGCGCCTGTAGTCCCAGCTACTCGGAGGCTGAGGCAGGAGAATGGCGTGAACCCGGGAGGCGGAGCTTGCAGTGAACTGAGATCCAGCCACTGCACTCCAGCCAGGGGGACACAGCGAGACTCCATCTCAAAAAAAAAAAAAAAAAAAAGATTCTATTTCTCCTCAAATATTTTAATTTAAGCCAAAAGTTCAACGCTTCTACCTCTTAGAGTTAGTGAATAGTCTACGCAGAAGAATAGTTAAAGTCCCAACAGCCATTCATACATTTCATAACTTCTTATTTAAAACTTTTTTCTTGGCACAGAAGTCAGCTGTGATGAATAGGCAATGGGTTCTTGGTCTCAAGAAACTTACTCTCTGATGGTAGTAATAAACACTAAATAAATAAGTTGAAATAGATTGAAGTCCTTTGTGTTTGTACTTGTGGTATTTATGATATGATCTATGTAGCACCAAGAATAACATCTTATAAAATATGTCACTCAGTGCTCTCGCCTTCTACTGTTAGACCTTCATTCTCTCATGCCTCAAAGGATGTTCAGTCTTAATTAGTCTTTCATTAAATGTCAAACGATAGGACTCTAAACTGTATAAATGCTATGATATTATTTATCACATGTTAACTTCAGCAATTATTTGGTCTGACTCTCTGTTTACCTGATAAATAAGGAGCCATGTTTCTCTCCATTTTATCCTTACCTATACACCAATTTTACAACACTTACAGACAATATTCAAATTATCACCAATTAATTTTGAACTCAAGTGAACTAATTCATGACTATCATCAACTACCAAATAAGCAGTGAGTATTATTTTCTGAATTATTGGGATGAGCTAGGTGGTGAAAGAGGAGAAAGTAGACACTGTAGAAAGACATACAGAACAGTGGGACATGGTTTTATTCATAATACTATTTAGATACGAAGAGTACTCAGATTCCAAAAAGAAGCATACTCTAAGAGAAATTCCAAGTTCAGAGTAAGAAGGCTTGGATTTGAGTCATTTTCTGAATGCATTTAGAAGTCTGTCTCAGTTTACTCACTGGAAAACAATGGGATTAAAGTTGAGAAATTCAGAATCCTTTCTAGTTAACTATCTACAAAACGATTAGTGCACCTCTTTTTATGGTATTCTGCTGACTTTTTTAATTTCTTTTATAAATTTATAAATAAATAAAAATTTCCAAGTTCATGTCTGTTACATGAAAAATGGTAGTCTGTGGGACATGGGGTTTCATAAGTACAGTAAGCAAATAATGACTATAAGTTTCTCACTCAGTATGTACCTATCTAAGATCTAAGAATTTTTGGAGAGAAAGTGCGGCATGTGGTGAATAATGTGGACACTGGAGCCACACTGCTTCAGCTACAACCTCAGCTTCACCATTTTTAATAAGCTTTTGGGCCATTTACTAAAGTTCTCTATCCCTTACTTGTATCCTCTTTAGAACTGCAAAATACCCCTTACCTCTTAGAGTTGTTGTTAATTAAAACAAAGTAAAGAACACTGGCTGGCACCTCTTACGGGCTCAACAAATAACAGCTATTATTAGTGTTCTTGAATGATTCACTGTGAACATAGAATCAGAACAAAATATGCAGATCTCTGTCAACTGGAAAAGATTTATAGACACAGTCCAGGAAAAAAAAGAAAAGGATACCTATAATCCGGAAAGCCTTTTCTGGGCAAACAATAAAATTGTATGTCTTAGAAAATAGTGATTGAATTATATGAGTAGTAATTTTACCTGTGATGGAATGTATCTTGACGAGAAGCAAGCAGAATTATAGTAAAATGTTGGACCCACCATCAGGGAGAGCTCAGGAAATGAAAAGAAGGCTAAAATTATAAAACAGAGAAATGTAGTTAGCTAACATCCACAGCAACAAGAAAAGTAATGGGATAATACAAGTCAGGTTAGTAATCTTTTGAAATCCTCTTCATAAAGATTCCATTTATTGAAGAAATACTGAAAGTGTACTCTCCTATGGGTCCCTGGGATGACTCAGGAGGTTTTCTGGGGTAGCCAAAGCAAACACCGATCAGATCCTAGTAAAAAAAGAAAAGAAAATTCAAAAGAAAAAGAACCACGTTGTTACTCTAAGTCTCTAGATCTGACGGCGAAGGACAAACCAATTAAAGAGAAAAATGGGACAGGTTGAGATACAAACCAAGACTTTCTGATTATTCACTGCTGAGGAAAACTGAAGAATTACTAAACCTCAAACATAGACGGGATGATTCCATTTACATAGATCTGGCAGTGGAAAGGATGTGAGCAGAGAAAGTTTGAGTTGTCTCTAGAAGCCAGCTGTGATGAACATTCCACATGTTTCCTTCTTGTTACCACAAGCTGATCACAGAGTTCTGTCATTGTTGAAGCTGTAAATCAAGAGATGCATCTGCTAAGAAGACAAGGGAATAATGTAATCTATAGCCAATTCTATTATTTTTTCACACCTTACTTGCTGTAAGGTTCAGTGCTTTTTTCCACTTCCATCATCACAACTAGATTTCAACAGGATAATTCTTTTGGCAATTTAATGTTTACTTGTAAAAAATGGGATGTGTAAACTTGTAAACTATCTCTACAGTTTAAGTAATTAAAAATGGAATACTTTAGAAACTGAAAGATACCATTATTAGGGTTTCAATGTAAACTGCTCAGTTAACATTTTTCTAGAAAAAAAAATTGATTTAACATAGTTTCTTAAGAACATGACATTTTCAAAAGATAAAATGCGATAACAAAAAACCTCTATAATATTATATTTCATAGTCACAGTTTTACAAATCTATTTAATTGACAGTAGATTAGGTAGTTTCCTCAGCATATATATCTACTAGTCTGTTTGCTGGGATATTTTTAGATTTATAAGTAAAAACCCATATTATGCTTCCAGAACATAACAGGCATTGGTTCCTTCATACTCTAACACACTTGACATGATCCAGAATTTTAAACTCTGTGATCAAAAATATCTGAAAGTAATTGTACACCTTTAATAATATATCATTAAAATATATGTTAAAATATAACATTCCATAAACTAAGATTATGATTAAAAATCTACTGCTTTATCATACATGTAATATGGGACATGTTTTTCTTCTTATTTAGCAAATAGAAAAGGAAAACAAATTAGGCTATATATTAAAACCAAATATACATTGCATATAATGGAAAATTTTCATGTTGCTAGCTTAACTTTCCCAATTAGATTCCTTTAACAAAATAATATGGTATTTAAGACATTAGCCACATTTCAACATATCAAATGAATTTTCAATCAATATATTTTGTCAATAGATTCAAATAGTCACATCATGGTCCAAAAAAGCAATGCTTCTTTCACTGAGCATTGATGTCAATACCTCATGTATGTATGTGTGATCATAAAACACATGAAATGAATAGCTGATCCATGGATATAGAATTAGTTCCTAGTGGCTATAGTTTCCACAGTTCCACACAGGCTTCTCATTATCTCAGTTATTAGAGAAGTATGGCACTATCCGAGGCAGATGACCAAAATATAAAGATGCTTAAACATAATATACAAAGGTATTTAAATATTCTCACCTGCTGGAAAATTTCTTCATAGAAAAAGATACTATCGTTGCATGACTATGTAAAAATTGACCTAATTGGTGGAAATTAACCTAGACAAGACCCTTATCTTGTGACACAAGTGAATAAAAATGTACTAACACTAAAATTTTTTATGTGAAATATTCCTCAATTATGGTGAAGCAACCAGAAGGACTTTACTGTAATTGAAGATTTATAATAACATTCACGTGCCCAGCTATTAAGCTTTGTACCTAACAAGGAAAATGCTGAAATTTAACTTCATGGAAAAACCAGTGACAGAGCATTCTCACAGGCAAAAACCAAACTCTTCAGTTTTTTAGTCATCCAAATTTCATTCAAATAGCGTACCCCTAAGTCCATTTCTTTCCTAATTAAAAACATGTCTTTGTATCTCCCCCTACCTCATCCAAGTAAATTGAGAAGTTTCACAAATTTTTACAAGAAATGGAGGATATGACAAGAAAACATCACACCTAGAGAGCTAGATTCCAACTGAAGACATACTCTACCTTGGGCAGAAATTTAACTCTTCAGATATTTCTTGGGTTATTTCATCAGGAAAAAAATATTTTCATTATGTGTGTACACACAATCTATGATTTTTACATCATCACCACTTAAAATAAAAAAGTCATTATAGCTTAGTTAATTTGAATATTTGGAATAAATTCAAATGAAGTAACTCCCTAAATACCTTGTTTTCCCCTTAGAAAATCCCTAGAGGGAAAAGACTTGGGTCTCACCAAGGAAGAGCAGGTAAATGCCAAGTAATGTGAAAAGCCTATAATGTGAAAAGAAAAATGCTAAAATAAACTGAACAATAAGTTACGAGTTTCACATTATGAAATACTGACGTAAGGCAAGTAATATTGAAACCAGAATGAAGCAGGAACCAGCCCCAGGTTCTCTTCCTTAAGCATATTCCCAACAAGGAGGGCCTTACCCATCCTGTTAGAAAGACCATGCGCAGAAGCCCTGAGGCTTAGAGACAGAGAGCCTAAGGACAGAAGTTGACATTCTCATTCTTGAAAATGTAGGTAATCATAGTTGTACAGTTTTAGAGTACAGGCTTTTGATCAGGGCCTGAATCTATGTCAGATATAACCATAGTGATCTGTAGTACATTAATTCAATCCTTTAATTTTATTCCAACATCAGTAACTGTTTATACAATAAAGAAATTTGTATTTGCCAAGAAGAGAGCAGTGCTTAAGGTCTGCCTTTGTTATTTCCATGACTTGGCTTACCATTCGCTCCACTGAACACTTTGATCTCATCATAAGTTTAGTTAAATATTGGCTCTTCGGTGTCATAAGAGCCCTAGATAAAGAGTCCCGTAAATACTTATCTGAACCAGCTAAGGTCTTTATCACTTGACAGGCTCCACTAAAAGTTGTTCATTTTCAACTTACCTAATAAATGGATTAAATTCATCCACCCCAAATGTAATATGTATCACTTCTAAACTTTGAAAAACATGTCTATAAGCACTGTGCCCTCTTACTAGTAATGGTGAAAGATGCATGAACATATCTTTAATTCTGAAGAACTATCAGATATGAACAAAGATAATGTAGATTAAATTATGACTCCAAGATGCATAACTAATATGAAAATAAGCCATAATTCTCTAAGTCCCTTCTATCTGAATTTGAATAACTACTAATGCTTTCCACTTTTTGGAATGACACAATGGTGTTTGTTAGATCAGATGATGCCTACAACAGTCTAGAATCTGAATTTATTTGCTCCAGTAATAAAAAGTACATAAAAATTAACTAATGTATAAATTGCCAAAAATATGCCATAGTCCATAGTAATTCTCTGCAACCCATACCTATTACCAAGCTAGAAAGGTAAATATACTTACAATATACATTTATTTTTTTAAAGGAAAATGCATGTATATTAGTCCCTTCTCAAATTGCTATAAGGAAATACCCAAGACTGGGTACTTTATAAAGAAAAGAGGTGTAATTGACTCACAGTTCCGCATGATTGGGAAGGCCTCAGGAAACTTACAATCATGCCTCTTCACAGTATGGGATGTGATGAGGTTTCTTTTCAAATAATCTGATCAATCTTGTATTCTTTAATTCATAGTACCCCTCAATTTTTCTCCTTTTTTTCTCCTTTTCCCTTCTTGCCTTTGTTAAATGCCCAGGCACGCCACAGTGCCAAGCATTATCAGGACCAGCTCACATTCCTTTCCTTATTTGGAAAGAGGACTCACTTTCTGGCTCATTACAGACACCCCTTCCCCTTTCCCTCCACTTTCTTTCATGTGCCCACCCTATGTAAGAAAAATCAAATGTTTAGCCAACTGGGATCAGTTTAGATTGTATGACCCGACCCCGACCAATGGGGAAAGGGTACACAGGCAGGACTTGTGTCAGGAATAAAAGCTCTCGTGCTCCTTTGTTCAGGTGTGCTCCCATGGCAACTGGCCAAGGAGGCACCCCTCTGCGCAGAAGTAAAATTGCTTTGCTAAGAATCCTTTGTCCGAGTGTTCAATTTCCTTAGGATTTTGAACGTTATTCCTAACTGTTCTGACGTCCATCTTTGGAACTTGAATATTCTCCTTCGGGAAGGGGGCCTTCCATCACCCCATCCATGGGGGACATGTCCTACTGTCTAGTTACGGTGGCCCTAGGGTGAGGGACATCAAGGCCCACCCATTGTAATGAATAAATCTGGATTCTCAGCAAAGCGGGTAGGAGAAGCTTGCAAGACCTCGATGATAAGAGGACCAGGTAATTCTTGTGCACGGAGTAAGGTAGGAGATTTCGTGAAGGCACAAAGTATTTCCTGGGTGGTCGGGATAAGTTGGAGGCTGAGAGTGTATAAATGGGAGTAAGTATTGTGGCTGTGGAATGAGTGAGTCTTCTCTGCAGTCTCGTGCTGCCATCTATTGACTAGAGGTGGCAGCAAACAGAGTAGACAAAAGAGGAAGGGGGAAGGTAGAAATCCCAGAAAAGGTGGGATTGGGGCCCTTTTCCCCAAAGCCTCACTAAGCCTTAGGAAGGGGGAGGGTAGAAATGTCTAACAGGAGGGGTTGCCCCACCCCCTTAATAATCCCTAAGGTAGGGAATGTTTCAAGTAAGACAGGAAAATTTAAAAGTCTAGAGAGTAATGAAATTCCTTCTGATAGCCCCTTGGGGCTTATGCTAATGTATTGGAAAGATAATGAAAGAACCAAATATAAACGAAAATAACAGATGATAAAATATTGTTGTTTCATTTGGGTTTGAGAACCCATCCTTAAACCCTCACTTTTCTGGCCAAAATTTGGGTCTAATGAGGAGCGGATTTGTCAGCTCTTAATAGAACATGTTAATGATAGGAGCCCTGTCTCCCAGGAAGAGATCCATTACGCCCTCTGCTGGCGTCAGGGGCCAGTTCTCCTTTACCCTTTAGACTCCGGAGGGAGAAAGTCAGAAGCCAATCCTTCTAAAAGGGAAGAAGTTCCCATGCCCCGACAACCCACAACTAACACGTGGGATCCTCTAAATCATCATCTTTCCTTCAGCGGCCCTAATCCCCCTCGCTCCGCTTCCCTTCTCAGGTCCCTCCCCTGTTTGCATCACTCTTCCGGCTGCCCCTAATCCCACCCTTCCGGTTCCTGTCTCAGGTGCCCCAGCTTGTGCCGTCACTCCGGCTGCAGTTTCAGGTTGATCCCCAGCCACTTCAGGTCATGCTCCAGCCTGTGCCCGTCACTCCGGCTGCAGTTTCAGGTTATTTCCCAGCTGTTTCAGGCAGAGGCCCAGCCCGCTCTATTCCCCCAGCTGCTGCTGTGGATCCCTCCTCTGCTTGTGATACTTCTGCACATATTGACCCCCCTCCTTATACTCCCAATTCTGCAGAATTCTGAGCCTGCCCCCTCCCAACCTATTAAGTATCCCTCTTTAAAGGGGCTTCAACAAAATAGAACAATGTAAAGAAGATATTCAAAACTTTCCATTTTCCTCCACACCCAGAGAGCCAGATCCAACTTTCTTTCCTTTAGGAGAGGTACCACAAGGCCGGAGGAAGCTATTGGCTTTGTAAGTGCTCCCTTGACTAGTTCAGAGGTCCATAATTTGATAAAGGAGCTTCAGCCATTACTGGATGACCCTTATGGAGTAGCGGATCAAATTGATCAATGTTTAGGGTCTCATATATACACTTGGGCCAAGTTGATGTCCATCTTGGGCATCCTCTTTTCAGGGAAGGAATGAAGTATGATTTGGAAGGCTGCTATGGTGGTTTGGGAACGTGAGCACCCTCCCGGCCAAAATGTTCCTCTTGTGGACCATAAATTTCCCACCCACGACCCTCAGTGGGACAATAACAATGCAAATCACCGGGAAAACATGCAGGAACTAAGAGAGATGATAATAAAAGGAATTTGAGATGCAGTACCCCAAACTTGAAATCTTTCTAAAGCATTTGATATTAAACAGGACAAAAGATGAGGGACCCACTGGGTTCTTAGATAGATTGAGGGAGCAAATGAGACAATATGCAGGAGTTGATCTGGGAAATCCCCTTGGACAGGGAATGTTAAAACTTCACTTTGTTACTAAAAGTTTGTCAGACATTCCAAGAAAATTACAAAAAATAGAAAATTGGAAGGACCATCCCCTGAGTGAACTACTTAGGGAGGCTCAAAAGGCATATGTCAGAAGAGACAAGGAAAAACAAAAACAAGACAAAACTTATGTTATCTACCTTCCAGCAGATGGCTCCAAATCCATATATCTCCAAGCAGGGCTTCCAAGGAACCAGAGATTATGAGGGGCCTAGACCCCTCCAAGCCTCCATTTAGAGGGCGGAGGTCCTCAAATAATAAGCCCCCAAGGGGTATAGGTGGGCCAAGGGCAGAGAATGCTCAGACTGAGAAGGGAGAAGGACAAGATAGATGTTATCGATGTAGAAAAACAGGCCACTTCAAGAGCGAGTGTCCTGAACTAGAGAGAGAGAAAGAGAGAAACACACTCATGACTTTTGAGGAACAATAGGGGAGTCAGGGGCTCTGCCTCTTTTATTTTGAGTCCCACCAGGAGCCCTTGATACATTTGGAGGTGGGACCTAAACGTGAATTTATCACCTTTCTAGTCGATTCAGGGACTTCATGCTCCTCTGTTTGTTTCCTTCAACCTGGTCTCATCTGCTCTTCAGAAGAACTTTTAGTGTCAAGGGTAAAAGGAGAAGGATTTAAGGCAAAAGTTTTAGAAAGCACAGAAGTCAGATATTAAGATTGATTTACACATATTCAATTTTTATTAATTCCTGAAACAGGAACTAATTTATTAGGAAGGGACTTAATGTTAAGGCTAGGCATAGGCCTTCCAGTGGGCCCTAAAGGATTCATCACTTCACTATATTTACTCACTGCTGTGGATGAGAAATATATTCATCCCAATGTCTTGTCAAAGGAAGGAAATAGAGGGAAACTCCAAATCCTTCCAATACATATTAAACTAAAAACCTCTGGGGATATAGTCGAAAGCACTATCCCATTCCTTTAGAGATCAGAGTAGGGCTAAAGCCTGTAATTGAGGGTCTTGTTAAAGATGGGCTTCTTGAACCCTATATGTCTCCTTACAATACCCAGTCGTGCCTGTCAAGAAATCAGATGGGTTGTATCAATTGGTGCAAGACCTTAGAGCTATTAATCAAATAGTCCAGACCACTCACCCGTTGTTCCTAACCATTACACCATTCTTAGCAAAATTCCATATGATCATCAATGGTGTACAGTGATAGATTTGAAAGATGCCTTCTGGGCATGCCCCTTGACTGAGGATAGCCACGATATATTTGCCTTTGAGTGGGAAGACCCCTATTCAGGGCGGAGACAACAATATCAATGGACAGTCTTGCCCCAGGGGTTTGCAGACTCCCCCAACCTCTTTGGTCAGATCCTAGAACAAGTACTAGAGAAAGATACAGTCCCTAAACAAATATGTCTGCTTCAGTACGTGGATGATCTCCTTATATCTGGTAGAGACATAAAAGAAGTAGGTGACTTCTCTACACGCATTCTCAGTAACTTGCAATGTGAGGGGTTGCAGGTCTCGAAAGGGAAACTTCAGTATGTATAACCTGAAGTTAAATACTTAGGCCACCTAATCAGTGAAGGTAAATGAAAAATAGGACCTGAAAGAGTGGAGGGAATTATTTCCCTACCCATGCCTCAAACTAAACAAGAACTCAGGAGATTTTTAGGACTAATTGGATTTTGTCGTTTATGGATTGACTCATATGCATTAAAAAGTAAACTTCTATATGAGAAACTTGCCCAGTGGAAGCCTGATAATCTCTTGTGGACTTCCCAGGAAATCTAGCAGATTGAGGAATTGAAAGAGATGCTCATAACAGCCCCTGTTCTAGCTCTACCCTCCCTAGAAAAGCCATTTCACCTTTTCATTAATGTAAATAAGGGGGTAGCCCTAGGAGTGCTCATCCAAGTACATGGAGGCCACCGACAACCTATGGTTTTCTTGTCAAAGATCTTAGACCCAGTCACTCGTGGGTGGCCCCATTGTATTCAACCCATCACAGCTACCGCGGTATTAGTTGAATAAAGTAGGAAGTTAATCTTTGGAGGAAAGTTAACAGTAAGCACGCCTCACCACGTTAGAGCTATATTAAATCAAAAAGCAGGGAGATGGATCACTGACTCAAGAATTTTAAAATATGAAGCTATCTTACTGGAAAAAGATGATTTAATATTAACTACTAAAAATTCATAATCCAGCAGGCTTTTTAACAGGGGATCCAAACTTAAAATGAGAGCAAGTATATTTAGATCTAATTGGCTACCATAAAAAAGTTCGACCAGACTTAGGAGAAACTCCCTTTAAGACAGGGCGGCACTTATTCATAGATGGGTCCTCCTGGGTGATTGAAGCAAAAAGATATAATGGGTATTCAGTGATTGATGGAGAGACACTTGAAGAAGTAGAATCAGGAAGGCTGCGTAATGATTGGTCTGCCCAAACGTGTGAACTCTTTGCACTCAGCCAAGCTTTGGGACATTTACAAAACAAAGAAGGAACTATCTATACTGACTCTAAGTATGCCTTTGGGATGGCACACACATTTGGGAAAATTTGGATGGAAAGGGGTCTTATCAATAGTATAAGCCAAGATTAATTCATGGAGAGCTCATTGCTCATGTCCTCAACAATCTCCAACTGCCAGAAGAGATAGCTATTGTGCATGTCCCAGGGTACCAAAGGCACTTGTCTTTCACAAGTCTGGGAAATAATCTTGCAGATCAGATAGCAAAACAAATTGCTGTTTCTTCTGAAACACCTGTTTTTCATTTAACTCCATGCCTTCCTTCTCCTACTGCAATCCCCATTTTCTCTTCCATTGAAAAGGAGAGGTTAATAAAAATAGGAGCTAAAGAAAATGCGGAAGGGAAATGGATATTATCAGATCAAAGGGAAATGTTATCGAAACCTCTTATGAGGGAGGTCTTGTCTCAGTTACATCAGGGAACCCACTGGGGACCCCAAGCAATGTGCAATGCAGTTCTCCGGGTTTATGGGTGTATAGGAATTTACACCCCAACTGAACAAGTTATAGATAGTTGCTTGATATGTAAAAAAACTAATAAGCAGGTTCTAAGGAAATCGCCCCTTGAAGGAAGAAATCCAGGACTGAGACCATTTTCAAAGTGTTCAGATGGATTACACTAAAGTGCCTCCAATTGGTCATTTAAAATACTTATTAGTAATAATAGACCACTTTACCCACTGGATAGAGGCAATCTCACTCTCAAGTGCAACTGCTAGTAATGTAGTTAAAGCATTAATTGAAAACATCGTACCCAGATTTGGACTAATAGAAAATATTGACTCAGATAACGGAACCCATTTCACTGTGCGTGTCATTAAGAAGTTAGCCCAAGTACTAGATATAAATTGGGAATACCATACCCATTGGCATCCATCTTCCTCAGGAAGGGTAGAGCGGATGAACCAGACTCTAAAAAACCACTTAACTAAATTAGCTTTAGAAACTCAATTGCCATGGACTAAATGTCTTCCTATTGCTATGTTAAGAATCCAGACTGCTCCTCGGAGAGATATTGGTCTCTCCCCTTATGAAATGTTCTATGGATTGCCCTACTTACACTCCACTGCTGACATCCCTACCTTTGAAACAAAAGACCAGTTCCTCAAAAATTGTATACTTGGTCTATCCTCTACCTTCTCTTCCCTTAAGACTAAAGGCCTCCTAGAACAGGTGCTGCTCCTGGAGTTTCCAGAACATCAGCATTAACCTGAAGACCACGTCCTTATCAAAGGGTGGAAGGAAGGGAAGCTCAAACCAGCCTGGGAAGGACCCTATCCAGTGCTCCTAACTACTGAGACTGCAGTCTGGACAGTGGAAAGAGGATGGACTCATACACCCAAGTCAAGAAGATGCCGCCACCTCCAGAATCATGGACTGTCACTCCAGGGCCCACCCCCACCAAACTAACTATAAAAAGAGCTGAATAATCACTTGTTTATTCTCTTTTTTCTTTTCAACAGAAGTTCATCTTGTCATCAATGTAACTCAGGCTAGTCATCCTTTAACCCGTCAGTTCGATGCCTGTTCAGTCATTCCATGTGGAGACGTTCAAGCTCAAAGGAAGCTATCTCATGTTGATAAGTATCTGTGTCCATACCGCAAAGAATCAAGCAGGTATAAGTATGGAGACTTAAATAGTCCCTGTGGTGACTGGGCAGATGTTTGGTGGACTACTAAGTACAAAGAGTGGACAGCCAAGCCCCCTGCTTCAAATAAGTTATGGGGACCGAAACAAAAATTCCAACTAGTCCATTGTACCACCCCACCAAATTGTAAGCCATTACACTGTAACCCCTTGTTGCTAATTATAAATAATCCCCGGACAATGGCCCAAGAGCCCTCTATATTCGAATGGTACAGGTTAGGAACAGACATTGAAGGAAAGGACCCTATAGGAACCTTCTCCCTGAAATTAGTTAAAACACTGGTTACCAATAATAAACGAGTTCAGACCCAAAGTCCGGCAGACAGGTGGAACCCAACACTCTCCCTAAGTATAGTGAGCCCAACATCCTCCTCCCATTTCCAAAATGACCCAACCCAGGTAACAGTTGTGGAGGTAGAAAACTTAAGGAAAACTATAGCTCTAGAGACAGGATATCAAGATGCAAATGCCTGGTTGGAGTGGATTAAATATTCCATCCACACTTTAAACAAAAGTGAATGTTACACTTGTGCGCATGGTAGACCAGAGGCCCAGATTGCGCCCTTTCCACTTGGATGGTCTTCCAGTTGACCAGGCATGAGCTGTATGGTAGCTCTCCTCCAAAACCCCTCAGCCTGGGGTAACAAATCATGCCAAGCTCTTTCTCTGCTGTTCCCTGAAGTTAAACACCCTGTGGGTCAGCCTCCAAGGGCCATTCAGCGTCCATCTCCCAATGCCAATTTTACTTCGTGTCTCTCATGACAGGGAGATAACTTGGTGTTCCTGGGAGCCTTAACGGGACGCAGTGAGCTTAAGCCCTTCCAAGAGCTTACCCATCAGTCTGCCCTTAGCCATTCTCGAGCAGATGTGTGGTGGTATTGTGGTAGACCAATACTGGACACTCTGCCAAGTAAGTGGAGCAGAATTTGTGTCCTAATTCAATTGGCCATCCCTTTCACCCTGGCATTTCATCAACCAGAAAGGATAGGAATCAAATATCATCAAACAAGAGAGGAAACCCATGGGTCCTTCGATTCTCATGTTTATATAGATGCCAATGGGATCCCAAGAGGAGTGCCAAATGAATTTAAGGCCCAAAACCAAATAGCTGCAGATTTGAATCTATGTTCTTCTGGTGGTTAACTGTAAATAAAAATGTGGATTAGGGTTAGGCGCCCAAGATGGCTGAATAGGAACAGCTCCAGCCTCCAGCTCCCAGGGTGAGTGACACAGAAGACAGGTGATTTCTGCATTTTCAACTGAGGTACCAGGTTCATCTCACTGGGGAGTGCCAGACAATCAGTGCTGGTCAGCTGGTATAGCCCGACCAGCGAGAGCTGAAGCCGGGCGAGGCATCACCTCACCTGGGAAGCACAAGGGGGAAGAGAATTCCTTTTCCTAGCCAAGGGAAACTGAGACAGACAACTCCTGGAAAATCAGGTAACTCCCACCCTAATACTGTGCTTTACCAAGGGTCTTAGCAAATGGCACACCAGGAGATTATATCCCACACCTGGCCCAGAGGGTCCCACACCCACAGAGCCTCCCTCATTGCCAGCACAGCAGTCTGAGATCTAAATGCAAGGCAGCAGCGAGACTGGGGGAGGGGCACCCCCCATTGCTGAGGCTTAAGTGGGTAAACAAAGCCACTGGGAAACTCGAATTGGATGGAGCCCACTATGGCTCAAGGAGGCCTGTCTGCCTCTGTAGACTCCTCCTCTGGGAACAGGGCATAGCTAAACAAAAAGCAGCAGAAACCTCCGCAGAGGTAATGCCCCTGTCTGATAGCTTTGAAGAGAGCAGTGGATCTCCCAACACGGAGGTTGAGATCTGAGAATGGGCAGACTGCCTGCTTAAGCAGGCCCCTGACCCCTGAGTAGCCTAACTGGGAGACATCCCCCACTAGGTGCAGACCGACACCTCACACCTCACATGGTGGGGTACACCCCTGAGACGAAGCTTCCAGAGCAAGAATCAGACAGCAACACTCGCTGTTCAGCAATATTCTATCTTCTGCAGCCTCCACTGCTGATACCCAGGCAAACAGGGTCTGGAGTGGA
>NW_012101522.1:82825-83961 GCF_000951045.1 Mandrillus leucophaeus | reverse complement strand
TACAAAGAGACTTAGACTCCCATACAATAATAATGGGAGACTTCAACACCCCACTGTCAACATTAGACAGATCAACAAGACAGAAAGTTAACAAGGATATCCAGGAATTGAACTCAACTCTGCACCAAGCAGACCTAGTAGACATCTACAGAACTCTCCACCCCAAATCAACAGAATATACATTATTCTCAGTACCACATCACACTTACTCCAAAATTGATCACATAGTTGGAAGTAAAGCACTCCTCAGCAAATGTAAAAGAACAGAAATTTTAACAAACTGCCTCTCAGACCAAGTGCAATTAAACTAGAACTCAGGACTAAGAAACTCAATCAAAACCGCTCAACTACATGGAAACTGAACAACCCACTCCTGAATGACTACTGGGTACATAACGAAATGAAGGCAGAAATAAAGATGTTCTTTGAAACCAATGAGAACAAAGATACAACATGCCAAAATCTCTGGGACACATTTAAAGCAGTGTGTAGAGGGAAATTTATACCACTAAATGCCCACAAGAGAAAGCAGAAAAGATCTAAAATTGACACCCTGACATCACAATTAAAAGAACTGGAGACGCAAGAGCAAAACACATTCAAAAGCTAGCAGAAGGCAAGAAATAACTAAGATCAGAGCAGAACTGAAGAAGATAGAGACACAAAAAACCCTCCAAAAAAATCAATGAATCCAGAAGCTGATTTTTTGAAAAGATCAACAAAATTGATAGACTGCTAACAAGACTAATAAAGAAGAAAAGAGAGAAGAATCAAATAGACACAATGAAAAATGATAAAGGGGATATCACCACCAACCCCACAAAAATACAAACTACCATCAGAGAATACTATAAACACCTCTACACAAATAAACTAGAAAACCTAGAAGAAATGGATAATTTCCTGGACACTTACATACTTCCAAGACTAAACCAGGAAGAAGTTAAATCCCTAAATCGACCAATAGCAGGCTCTGAAATTGAGGCAATAATTAATAGCCTACCAACCAAAAAAAAAGTCCAGGACCAGACAGATTCACAGCCGAATTCTACCAGAGGTACAAGGAGGAGTTGGTACCATTCCTTCTGAAACTATTCCAATCAATAGAAAAAGAGGGAATCCTCCCTAACTCATTT
>NW_012101522.1:73916-82135 GCF_000951045.1 Mandrillus leucophaeus | reverse complement strand
GCAACTTCAGCAAAGTCTCAGGATACAAAATCAATGTGCAAACATCACAAGCATTCGTATACACCAGTAACAGACAAACACAGAGCCAAATCATGAATGAACTCCCATTCACATGGGAATGAATAAAAACCGCAAACCTCTTCAAAAATAAACATTTAAAATACCTAACGGATATACTGTATTTAGGAATTAGAAAACCCAGTGTTGCTGAGATGTTAATTCAAGATGATTATGGATCCAACTTAAAATGAATAAAACTACAATATGCTCTTTTTGATATGTTCCTTCATCTAAAGGGATAATAAGAGGAACCCGTGTTGCATCTCTTACTGTCATCCCTTCCAATACACTTTAAATGTGAATTAAGTTATCCTGCATTTCATAAAACTCAGTTATCAGCTGAATAAGACAGTAACTTCAGTCGTTGCCACACAAAACAGAAGAAATACCCAGCCAACAACTGCCTGAATTCCTGACTCACAAAATTTTGAGATAAAATAAAATGATGGTTGTTTGGAATCACAAAAACTGTGGAGCCCTGCACCATATATGAAGACAGGACGAGAATAAAAAGTGGCACCTCAAGGTGTGGTGTTTCCATAACAGCAATTTAAAGTGTTTGGAACTGGCTTTAGTATATAAAACTAAGGGCCCCCGGGATATTGTATGTAAAGGCTGAAAATACAGACATAACTGTTTTGGAGGCTGTAAAAAAAGTGAGTTTCTATCTAGTGATGAAAACATTTAGTAATTCTGTCACCTAAAGTAAGGCAGAAATTTTTTAAAATGTCCTTTAATGAATAGGTGGATTTGACTAAAATTTCCAAATAGAATATTGAAAGTTACAGCTGTTTATTATAGCATTGTATCTTATAAGAAGTCAGATTTTTAAAATAATACTACTTAAAAGATTAACTGTTATATTTTCAGACAGAATTTACAAGAAACATAAAACAGTCAGAACTTGCTGGTTTCAAAGATGAAAATGGTTTCCCTTTCCAGTCTCTGCAAAGAGCTAAGTACTCTGACAGTAAGAGAGGTCATCCAAATAAAAGTCGTTTCAAACTTGTGGATGTACGGACACCATGAATAGACTTCAGAAAATTTTAATGGTGTGTATCATAAGTACCTTAAACTAGACAAACATCATTCTAGATTCTTAAGAGTATTATCTGACTGCACATAGAGTTTCAGCTCAAGTCTGAGAAGGGCTAGTTTCAAAGATATTTGTGAATATGGTGCTTGTATATTCCACAAAGTCTTTAAATAAATTACACAGAAGGAAGCACCATAGCCTTCCCTTTTGAACAGGAGTATCTATTTTAATTACCTATTCCTCCCTTTCTCCACTCTGTGCTGGGAATACAGGAGAAATGTCCTGTCTCAATAGATGTGTCACAGAGAAAATACATAATTTAAAATATACACAATAGGACCTGCACCCAAGCAGCCCCACTCTCAGTTCTGGATATAGAGGTTGAGATCTTGAACTTCAAACAGATGCCATGATGGGATGACTTCTTAATTGAGCTTGGAGCATCTAAATCCTGTCTTCCCACTTTGGGATCACAAAAGTTTTTCTATAGCATTTCTCATCTCTGAATTTCTCAATGTGTATATAAAAGGATTCAACATGGGTGTGATAACAGAATAAAACACAGTCAGGAATTTATCAATAGGAAAGTTTGAAACAGGTCTTACATATATGAAAATACAGGGAACAAAAAACAGGACAACCATGGTAATGTGGGAGCTGCAGGTAGACAGGGCTTTACGCCTCCCTTCCTGACTGTAAGTTTTAAGGGAGTTTAGGATGACCCCATAGGAGATTAGTAGAAGGGTGAAGATGACCATACAGATTGCTCCACCATTGAAAACCACCATAAGGCCTATAAAGTAGGTGTCAGTGCACACCAGTTCCAATAATGGGTACATGTCACAGACAAAGTGGTCAATGACATTGGGGCCACAGAAAGGCAGACTGTACACAACTAAAATTTGAAACGCAGAATGCACAAAACCTCCAGTCACAGCCAACACCAAGACAAGGATGCAAACCTGTCGATTCATGATGATCAAATAGTGCAGTGGCTTACAGATGGCCACATAGCGATCATAGGCCATCACCACCAGAAGGAAGACGTCAGTACCACCAAACAAGTGGTCTATAAACAGTTGGCCCATGCAAGCTGGGAAGGAAATAGTCTTTTTATCACAGAGTAAGTCTACAATCAATACGGGAGAAATGGTGGTGGAATACACAGCATCTACAAATGACAGGCAGGCAAGGAAGAAATACATTGGGGAGTCCAAGGAAGGGCTGGCAATAATAGTCACTACAATGAGTAGGTTCCCCACCATGGTCACAATATATGTGAGTAAAAACATGACGAATAATGCTTTTTGCACACCAGGATCCTGAGAGAAGCCCAGGAGGACAAATTCTGTAATAGTGTTATTCTGTCTCATTTACTCTTCTTTCAGGTTTGTATCAGAGGTGAGAGCTCAGAAGAACAGAACCTGTAATGAAATAATGAACAGGAATATGATCACATCCATTGTGTCACAGAGCACATCTTCATTGTTGTATCCTCAATAGTGATTTACACACAATAAACATGCAGTAAGTCTCTCCTGAGTTTCTCATCCAAAGAGTCCATCTTCCCTTGATGATTCTATTTCTCCACAAAGATTTTAGTTTCTGCGACAGGTAAAGGCTTCTACCTCTAAGTTTTAGTGAATATTCTATATAGAAGAAGTGTTAAAGTCCCAAAAGCCATTCATACATTTTATAACTTATTTAAAACATTTTTCTTGCCACAGAATTCAGCTATGATGAATAGGCAACAGGTTCTTGGTCTCAAATAACTTACTCTCTGCTTATGGTAATAAACTCTAAATAAATAGACATAGATTTAGTCCTTTGTGTTTGTATGTGTGATATCTTTATAATATGATCTGTGCAAGAATAACATCTTCTGAAATATGTCACTCAGTACTCTGGCCTTCTACTATTAGACCTTCATTCCTTCACGCCTCGAAGTATGTTCAGTCTTTATTAGTCTTTCATTAAATGTCAGAAGACATGACTCTGAAATGTATAAATAGCTATGATATTATTCATCACATTGTTCCCTGCAGTGATTAGTTGGTCTGACTCCTTGTCCAACTTATAAGGAGCTGTGATTCTCTCCATTTTATCCTTGCCTATACCCCAATTTTTTCACCACTTACATACAATATCTTAATTTTAATTAATTTGAACTCCAGTGAACTCATGACTATCACCAACTAACAAATATGCCGTGTTTTTTTTTCATGAATTCTTGAGATGAGCTAGGTAGTGAGAGAGGAGAAAAATAGACACTGTAGAAAGAGGTACAGAACAGTGGGACATGGTTTTATTCATAACACTATTTAGACACCAAGAGTACTCAAAAATAGAATCTTAGTTACCAGATTCCAAAAAGACGCATATTCTAAGAGAAATTCCAAATTCCGTGTAAGAAGGCACGGATTTGAGCCATTTGAATGCATTTACAAGTCTGTCTCAGTTTACTCACTGGAAAACATGGGATTAAATTTGAGAAATTCAGAATCCTTTCTAGTCAACTATCTACAGAACTATTAGTGCATCTCTCCTTTATGGTATTCTGCTGACAATTTTTTTCTTTTTTTATAAATATATAATTAAATAAACATTTCCAAGCTCATGACTGGTACATGAAAAATGGTTGTCTGTGGGACAATGGGTGTTTTTATTACTGTGAGTACTGACTATAAGCTTCTCACTGAGTATGTACCTATTTAAGATCCAAGACATCCTCAAAGAGAAAGTGTAGCATGTTGTGAATAATGTGGACACTGGAGCCACGTTTCTTCAGCTACAACCTCATGTTCACCATTTTTTATGAGACTTTGGGCCATTTACTAAAGCTCTCTGACCCTTACTTTCATCATTTGTAGAATGGGAATCCCAATAGTCCTTACCTCTTAATTGCTTAATTTTCAGCAATTAATTTTGAACTCAATGAACTGTTGATTTATAAAAGAAAGTAAAGTGCCTAGAACACTGGCTGGCACCTAGTAAGGACTCAATCAATTATAGTTATTATCCGTGTTATTGAATGCTTCACTTTGAAGATAGAACAAATCATGTGAATCTTTGTCAACTTGGAAAGATTTATATACATAGTCTGTTAAAAAGAATAAAACACTTATAATTCAGGGAAACCTTTTGAGGCACACAATAAAATTGTATGTCTTAGGAATTAGATATTTAATTATGTATGAGTAGTGATTTTACCATAATAAAATATACCTTAATGAGAAGCAAGCAGAATTCTAGTAAAAAAAAGTTGAACTGATCATCAGCGGGAGAACTAAATGGTAGAAAATGAAAGAAAAAGGGGTCAAATCAGAAAAAAAGAGAAGTTATAGTAAATACATTAATATTCACAAGAAATAAGATGATTAATTTCATAATTAAGTAAGGCAAATTAGCTGGGCATGGTGATACACACCTGTTATCCCAACTACTCAAGAGGCTGAGGTGTGAGAATCACTTGAACCCAGGAGGCAGAGGTTGCAGTGAGCCAGGATCATGCTACCGTCCTCCAGCTTCGGTGACCGAGTGAGACTATCTCAAAAAAAAAAAAAGTGAGGCTAGTTTTCTGCTAAAAATCTTCTTCAGAAAAATTTATTTTAATGAGGAAATACTGGAAGCACAACCTCCTGTGGGTCCCTGGGTGACTCAGAAGGCTTTGGGAATAGCCATAACAAATAGACACAGACCAGATCCTAGTAAAAAGAAAAGAAAATTCAAAAAGAAAAATAAAAAAAACATTGATCTCTTAGTGTCTCTAGGTCTGACAGTTAAGGACAAACTTAAAGAAAAGAGAACAATGGGACAAGTCGAGATACAAATACAAAATTTGTGATATTCACTGCTGAGGAAAACTACAGTATTACTAAACCTCAAATGTTGACAAGATGATTCCGTTTACATAGATCTGACAGTGGAGGAGGATATATGCAGAGTTTGAGCTTCCCTAGAACCCAGTTGTGATAAATGTTCCACATGTCTCATTCACATTACCACTTCCAGCTGATTCTAGAGTTCTGTCATTGTTGAAGTTATAGACTAACAAAGGCACATCTATTGAAGAACACAAGGGTGTAATAAAACATATAGCTCATTCTCTTTTTTTCACATCTTACTTGCTGCAAGGTTTAGTTCCTTTTCTCTCTTTAATCATCAATGATAAATTTCACCAGGATAAATCTTCTCTTGGGAAGTTTAGATGTTTACTTGTAAAAACCAGGATATGTAAACTATCCTCTTTAGCTTAAGTCATCAAAGATTTAATACTTTAAAAACTGAAAGATAATATTACTAGGCACTCAACATAAATAACTAAGTTAACATGTTTCTAAACAAAAACAACTTAACACAGCTTCCTAAGAATGTGACTTTTTAAAAGGATAAAATCCCATAGTAACAAAAATAATCCCTTACAGATAAAATTTATAAAACAATATAGTTTTGTAAATCTCTCTAAAGAATAGTAGACTCAATACTTTCCTGAACTTGTATATGCTGAGATAATTTTTAGATTAACACATAAAAGACCATATCATGCTTCCAGAACATATTAGGCATTGATTTCTTTATACTCTAACACACTGACATAGTCTGCAATTTTAAATTTTCTAATCAAATATATCTAAAAATGATTCTATACCTACGTTAATGTATCACATAATAAAATATTCTACATACTAGATTATAAATCTATTGGTTTACTTATTTTATGTGTAACATGGAACATGTTTCTCTTGTTACTTGGCAAATTAGAAAATAAACACTTATAAGGCTACATATGGAAACCAAATATACTTGTATACTCTGATTAATGTCTGTGTTGTGCTTGCTTAATTTTCCCAATTAAGATTCCGCCAATAAAAACATGTGATATTTAAGACTTTAGCTATATTTCAAACCATTACAGGAAGTTTCAGTGAGTAGCCCTTGTCAATTGCTTCAAAAACTCACATCTTGGGTCTTGTCCTTGGTCCAGAAAAGCAACGCTTCTTTCACTGAGGGTTACTAAAGATACCTCATGCATCTATTTGTGTTCTTTAAACACGTGAAAAATGTATGGCTGGTCCATGGATTTAGAAATATCTCCTAGTGTGACAATTTCCATATTTCCACACAGGCTTTCTATTATCTCAATGTTCAGAAAAGTATAAAGGTATCCAGAGCAGATGTCCAAAATATAAAGACACTTAAACATAATGTCAGGATCTACTGTACAAAGGTAGTTAAAATTTTACATCCCCTGGAAAATTTCCTCATAGAAAAACAGAGATAATTTCTTTGCAAGACTTATAAATATTGACCTAATTAGTGGAAATTAACCTGGACACACCCATTATCTGGTGACCCAGGTAAGCAAACAAAAAATTTGTCAACACCAAAATTTGTTTCTTGAATTTGTATCTTCTCTGTCAATTATGGTGAAGCAACCATGAATATTTTACTGTGATCAAGGATTTATAACATTCATGTGCCCAGCTATTTAGCTCTATAGCTAACAAGGAACTGCTGGGATTTAACTTTGTGAAAAAGTCAATGACAAAGCTTTCTTACAGTCAGAAGCAGATCTCTTCAGTCTTTTAGTCATTCAAATAGCATATCCCTAACATCACTTCTTTTCTGATTAAAGGCATGTCTCTGTATCTCCCAAATCTCATTGCAGGAAATTGAGATCCTCCACAAATTTTTACAAGCAAATGTGGATGAAATAAAACAACCCATCTAGAGGACTGAATACCAGAAGATTAGATACCAGAAGACATATTGTAGCTTGGGCAGAAATTTTTATGTTTAACCTATCTATCTCATAAGTTATTCTGCCAGGAAAAAAAGTCTTCCATTTATATGTGTAGACATAGTCTATGACTTTTACATCAGCAATATTTTTAATTAAAAAGACATAAGGCTTTTATAGATTAATTAGAGTATTTGGAACAAATTCAAATGAACGCTTTTCTTCTGGAGAACAATCCCTGGGGGAAAAGACTTGGTTCTTGCCAAGGAAAAGACTTGGCTTTTGTCAAGAAAGAGTAACTGAATGCCGAGTAATGTGAAAATCTTGTAATATGAAAAAAATTCTAAAGCAAATTGAACAATAAATTATGTTTTATATTATGAAATACTGAGGTAAAGCAAGTAATATTTAAGCCAGAATGAAGAGGAAACCAGCCCCAGATTCTCTTACCTAATCACATCCTCAGAGAGGAGGACCTAACCTTGTTGATAGAAAGTCTGTGCTTAAGAAGCCTGAGACTTACAGGCAGAGAGCCTTAGAACCGAAGTTGAGATTCTAACACTTAAAAAGACAGGTAATCATAGTTATACAGTTTTAGGTTAGAGTAGAGGTTTTTAATCAAAGCCTGAATCTGTGTCATATGCAACCATAATGATCATTAGTCCATTAATTCAATCCTCTAATGTATCAGTCCATTTTTACACTGCTATAAAGAACTGCCTGAGACTGGGTCATTTATAAAGGAAAGAGGTTTAATTGACTCACAATTCAGCATATCTTGGGAGGCCTCAGGAAACTTACAATTATGGCCTAAGGCAAAGGGGAAGCAAGGCACTTTAGGATAAGTGCTGAACAAAGGGAAAAGAGCCCCCTTTATAAAACCATCAGATTTCATGAGAACTCACTACCATGAGAAAAGCATGGGGGAAACTGCCCCTATGATTCAATTACCTCCATCTTTTCTCTCCCTTGACTCGTGGGGATTACGGGAACTACAATTGAAGATGAGATTTGGGGGTGGAGACACAAAGCCTAATCATATTATTCTACCCTGGGCTCCTCCCAAATCTCATGTCTCTTTCATATTTTAAAGAGACAGTTATGCCTTCCTAACAGTCCCTGGAAGTCTTAATTCATTCCAGCATTAGCCCAAACTCCAAGTCCAAAGTCTCATCTGAAACAAGGCAAAAAATGTACTTCAAAGCATTTAAAAAACTAACAAGGAACAAAGAAGGATATGGTTGCATGTTTCTCCGTCCTAGCTACTTGGAAGGCTGAGGTGGGAGTATCACTTCAGCCTAAGAGTTTGAGTTTATCCTGGGCGATATAGCAAGAGAGAAGGGAAGGGGAGGGAAAGGAAAGGGGAAGGAAGTGAAGCAAGTT
>NW_012101522.1:44644-73866 GCF_000951045.1 Mandrillus leucophaeus | reverse complement strand
AAAGGGAGGCGGAAGGAAGGGGGAGGGGAGGTTTAATCAACACCATTAACAAATTTGGCCAATTTACATAAGAGAACAATGCACCGAAAAGCTGCAGAATATACATTCTTTTTTAAAATTTTTGTGGGTACGTAGTAGTTATATATATTTATGTGGTACATTACATGTTTGGATACAGGCATGCCATGCATAACAATCATATCATGAAAAATGGGGTATCCATCCCCTCAAGCATTTACCCTTTGCATTACAAACAATCCACTTATATTCTTTTAGTTATTTTTAAATGTACAATTAACATACTATGGACCATAGTCACCCTTTTGTGCTATCAAGTAGTAAGTCTTATACTCTCTTTCTGATTATTTTTGTAACCATTAATCATCCTTATCTCCCACCCTCTCACCTCCCTGCTACCCTTCCTAGCTTCTGGTAACCATCCTTCTATTCTCCACATCCATAAGTTCAATTGTTTTGAATTTTAGATCCCACAAATAAGTTAGAAATCATGATGTTTGTCTTTCTTTGCCTGGCTTACTTCACATAATATAATGACCTCTGGTCTCATCCATGTTGTTGCAAATGAGTGAATCTCATTGTTTTCAATGGCTGAATAGTACTCCATTGTATATAGGTACCACATTTTCTTTATTTATTTATCTGTCAATGGACACATAGGTTGCTTCCAAATTTTGGCTATTGTGAGCAGTGCTGAAACAAACATGGGAAGGCCAATATCTCTTTGATATACTAATTGCCTCTCTTTTAGGTATCCATTGAGCAAAGGGATTGCTGGATCATATAGTTGCTCAATTTTTAGTTTTCTGAAAAACCTTCAAACTGTTCTCTATAGTAGTTGTACTAATGTACATTCCCATCAACCGTGTATTAGGATTCCTTAATATTTTGCTCATTTTTTCATTGGATTATTAGATGTTTTCTTTCTCTCTTTTTTTTTTTTTTTTTTTTTTTGAGATGGAGTTTTGCTCTTGTTGCCCAGGCTAGGGTGCAATGGCACCATTTCAGCCCACCACAACCTCTGCCTCCTGTGTTCAAGCGATTCTCCTGCCTCAGCCTACCGAGTAGCTGGGATTATAGACATGCACCACCATGCCTGGCTAATTTTTGTATTTTTAGTAGAGATGGGGTTTCACCATGTTGGCCGGGCTGGTCTTGAACTCCCGACCTCAGGTGATCCTCCTGCCTCAGCCTTCCAACGTGCTGAGATTACAGGCATGAGCCACCATGCCCAGCCAGATGTTTTCCTATAGAATTGTTTGAGCTCATTCTACACTGTCATTATTAATTCTGTGTCAGATGTGCAGTTTGCAAATATCTTCACCCATTCTATGAGTTGTCTCTTCACTTTGTTGGTTGTATCCTTTACTGTCTGGAAGCTTCTTAACTTGATGTGATCCCATTTGTCCATTTTTACTGATGCCTTTCTGTGCTAGGGAAATATTGCTCAAGAAATCTTTGCACAGACCAATGTCCAAGAGTTTCCCCAATGTTATCTTGTAGTAGTTTCATAGTTTGAGATCTTTAATCCATTTTAATTAGATTTTTGTATTTGGAGAAAAATAGAGATCTAGTTTCATTCTCCTACATGTAGACATCCAGTTTTCCCAGCATTATTTGTTGAAGAAACCGTCTTTTCCCAGCATATGTTCTTGGCACCTTTGTTGGAAATTAGTTCACTGTAGGTGTGTGGATTTGTTTCTGGGTTCTTGATTCTGTTCCTTTGGTCTATGTGTCTGTTTTTACACCAGTGCCATCCTATTTTGTTTCTATAGCTCTGTAGCATAATATGAAGTCAGGTGATGTGATTCCTCCAATTTGGTTCTTTTGCTCCAGATAACTTTGGCTAGTCTGCATCTTTAGTGGATCCATATAAATTTTAGGATAATTTTTTTCTATTTTTGTGAAGAATGTCGTTGGTATTTTGATAGAGATTATATTTAATCTGTAGATTGCCTTGGGTAGTACAGACATTTTAACAAAATTGTTTCTTCCAATCCATGAACATCAAATATTTTCCCTTTTTGTGTGTGTCCTCTTCAGTTTCCTTAATCGGTGTTTATAGTTTTCATTATAGAGATCTTCCACTTCTTTGGATAAATTAATTCCTAGATATTTAATATAATGTGTTTCTTTTTTAAATGGGATTATTTGTTCTTCTTCACATTGTTCACTGTTGGCATATAGAAATTCTACTGACTTTTGTATGTTGATCTGGTGTCCTGAAACTTTATGGAATTTATTATTTCTAATAGTTTTGTTGTGGTTATTCCAAATATAAGATCATATCATCAGCAAACAAAGATAATTTGACTTCTTCCTTTCCAATTTATATGCCTTTTATATCTTTCTTTTGTCTAATTGCTCTAGCTAGGACTTCAAGCTCTATGTTGAATAACAATGGGGACAGTGGGCATCCTCATGTTCCAGATCTTAGAGGAAAGGTTTTCCGTATTTCACTGTTCACTATGAGACTAGCTGTAAATCTCCCATATATAGCTTTTATTATGTTGAGGCAAGTTCCTTCTACCCCCAGCTTTTTCAGGGCTTTATAGGAAGGGATGTTGAATTTTATCAAATACTTTTTCAGCGTCAGTTGAAATGATCATATGGTTTTTACCACCCTTTACTCTGTTGATATGATGTATCACACTGACTGATTTACATATGTCGAAATCCCAGGGATAAATCCCACTTGGTCATGATGAATGATCTTTTACATGTATTGTTGAATTCAGTTTGCTAGTATTTTGTTGAGGGTTTTTGCTTCAATATTCATCAGAGCACATAGTGGCCTGTGGTTTCATTTTTTGTTGTTGTTGTTGATATATCGTTGTCTGGTTTCAGTATCAGGGTAATAGTGGCCTCAGAATGAGTTTGAAAATATTCCTTACTCCTCTATTCTTCAGAACAGTTTGAGTAGGATTGGTATTAATTCTTCTTTAAATGTTTGGTAGAATTCAGATGTGACGCTATCCGCTCCTGGGCTTTTCTTTACTTGGAGACTTTTTATGACTTCAGTTGGCTCAGGTTTTGGATTTCTTCCTCACTCAATCTTGGTAGGTTATTTGCATCTAGGAATTTGTCCACTTCTTATAGATTTTCCAAATTATTGCATATAATTGTTCATAGTAGCCACTAGTGATCCTTTGAATTTTTGCAGTATCAATTTTAATGTCTCCTTTTTCATTTCTGATTTTATTCATTTGGATCTTTTTCCTTAGTTACTATGGCTAAAGATCAATTTTGTTTAACTTTTCAAAAAACCAACCTCTTGTTTCATTGATATTTTGTATTTTTATTTATTTCTGCTCTGATCCTTATCATTTCTTTTCCTCTAATTTTTGGCTTTATTTCCTCTTGCTTTTCTACTCCTTTACGATGTTTTGTTCTCTCATTTGAAGGGTTTTTTTGGTGTAAGCACTTACAGTTATAAACTTCCATCTCAGTAATGCTTTCTCAGTATTTGATAGATTTTGGTATATTTGTTTCCGTTTTTTTTTTTCAAGAAATTTATCAATTTTCTTCTTAATTTCTTTATGGACCCTACTGATCATTCAGGAGCATTTTGTTTAATTTCCATGTACTAGTATAGTTTCCAAAATTTCTCATTATTAATTTCTAGTTTTATTTCATTGTGGTCTGAGAAGATACTTGATATTATTTCAAATTTTTTTAGTGTTTTTGGACTTGTTTTGTAACCTATCATACGGTATATCCTTGAGAATGATTTGTGTGCTGGGGAAAAGAAAATGTATCCGGCAGCCACTGGATGAAATGTTCTGTAAATACTTATTAATACTTATTATATCCAGTTGGTCTTTAGTGCAGATTAAGTTTGAACTTTCTTTGTTGATATTCCATCTGAAATACCTTGGCTAAAAAAAATTGATAAGTAGAACTTCATCAAAATAAAAACTTTCGCTCATAAAAACTGTTAATGATATGAAAAAGTGAGCCATACACTGTGGGTGTGCTTGCAATACATATGTCTGAGTAAGAACTTGTATCTAGAATGTATAAAGAAGTTTTACAAGTCAAGACAAGCCACATGATTTTTTTAATGTTCAACAGACCAGCCAAGAATTATATGCTCAACATCTTTAGTCATCCAGGAAATGCAAATTAAAACTAATCCAATTGTTACTGAGGATGCGGAATAACTGGAACTCTTATATATCCCTTGTGGAAGTATATAATTTTACAATTGTGTTTTAAAACTTTTTGACAGTTACAAAATTTAGTCTTTACCCTACCTCCTAACAAGCATATATCTATAATCCTACAACCCATGTGTCTTACATAAAGACCTGTTAATGGCCCAAAATATATCCCCAAAACCCTAAATATATGGGCAGATATAAACACACGTGTGGTCCAGTGCAGCTCAGTATATGGCAAGATATAGCCCCATGTGTAGACAGACACAGGACAGGGCGATATCATATGCAAAACTTATATAAATACAATCATAAAAGTAAGCAAATACTGATTTTTGTGTTTTCACATACAGACCTGTGTGTTCATGTATAGACGTTGTGTTCAGTTCGATACAGACCCAAGTATCACTGGATACACACCTATATATGGTCATACGTGCTGCGGGATACAGATCCAAGTACACAGTCAAATACAGACTCCTATACTATGACATTCAAACCCGTATATGGTCAGATACAAGCCTATGTGTGTCTGAATACAGACCCATGCCCGTGGCTTTAAAGATTATGCCAAGAAATGCCAGGAAAAGATGCTGAGTCCTCTCTTGTCAGCTCGTTGAAAATATTAATCAAATGTAAATAAGAGGATTCCCTTTTTAAATGAACAAATCAAAAAGTAAGGTGTATATAGACTATGAAGACATTTACAACTTTTTTTAACCTTTAAGTTCAGTGGTACATGTGAAGGTTTGTTATGGGGGTGTCATGGAGGTTTGTCATTTTAGAAGTCTGACATGGAGGTTTGTTGTATGGATTATTTCCTCAACCCAGGTATTAAGCCTAGTACCCATCAGTATTTCTGTGATCCTCTCACACCTCCCACCCTCCATCGTGTCTGTTGTTCCTCTCTATGTGTTCGTGTGCTCTCATCATTTAGCTCCCACTTAGAAGTGAGAACATGTGGTGTTTGGTTTTCTGTTCCTGTGTCAGTTTGCTAAGGATAATGGCCTCCTCCTGCTCCATCCATGTTTCTGCAAAGGACATGGTCTTATTCTTTTTTATGGCTGAATAGTATTCCATGCTGCATATGTACTACATTTTCTTTATCCAGTCTACCAATGATGGGCCATTATGTTGATTCCATGTCTTTGCAATTAATAGTGCTGCAATGGGCATGTGCATACATGTGTCTTTATGTTAGGATGATTTATATTATTTTGGGTATATAACCAGTAATGGGGTTGCTGGGTCAAATAGTAGCTCTATTTTTAGGTCTTTGAGGAATCACCACATGGTTTTCCACAATGGGTGAACTAATTTACACCCCAATCAACATTGTATAAGCATTCCTTTTTCTCTGCAACCTCTCCAGCACCTGTAATTTTTTTTACTTTTTAATAATAACCATTGACTGGTGTGAGATGGTATCTCACTGCGGTTTTCATTTGCATTTCTCTAATGATCACTAATATTGACCTTTTTTCATATGCTTGTTGACAGCATGTATGTCTTGTTTTGAAAAGTGTCTGTGCATGTCCTTTGCCCACTTTCTGATTGAGATTTATCAATCAAGACTTCACAATAGGTGTCTTATTCTGGGTAGGAAAACAAGATGTTATAATATACCATTTTCCTCAAAATAAACAGGTAGGGTCATGAAACCCTAAATATAATTTTATGAAAAGCTTTACAAAACAGCCCTAAGGTCTATTAGGAAAAATAATATTTAGAAATTGCAAGAAAGCTGAAAAAGATTAGCAATTAGGGGAGACTATCTCTATTAAGTATAAATAAATATTTAAAATCCTTGACCACTAGGATAGTGTGTTGGTTTAAAAAAAAAAAAAGAAAGGAAAAAAAAGAAAGAAAGAAAGAAATAAAAAGAAATGTCCCAAGATTGAACCTTCTAGATGTAAAGAATTTGACATACTAAAAGGATAAATTCCAAATTACTATTGAAAATAATTAATGGATTAGATTGGCAGATTATTTTACCTGTTTAGGAAAACTAGACTTCAATATTTTATTATGATAAAGAAAAATAAATTTTCCATTGGCTCGAAAACAAATGTTTTTGTAAAGTTATTTTTTTAATGGGGACAACTAGAGGCAGGAGGGGGGAGATGGGTAAGGGCTCAGAAACTACCTACTGGGTACCACGCTCGCTATCTGGGTGGGGATGCGATCATACTCCAAACCTCAACATCATGCAATATACCTTTGTAAAAAACTTGCACATGTGCCTCCTGATTCTAAAACAAAAGCTGAAAAGAAAAATAAGTAAATAAAATAAGGTGTTAAAATGTATAAAGTCACTAGAGGGAAATGAAATTTACTGAAGTGTGATATGACAAAAAAAAAATTAAGAAGTAAAAAAGTTAAGATAAAACATTTGTATATAAAAACACCCATAACTATAGCATCAATAACATAGTAAGGTACATATTTATAGCAAACATCAAGGAATGGTATGAACATATATGCATCTTTGATACAGAAAAAGTTTATCAGAATGTATCAGTAAAAATTCTGACTCCAATAGATTAAGAATTCAAGGATACAAGTAATTAACAAAGTTTATGGAGTGGGTTCTATGTGTCACACATTGTGTAAGGAACAGGGAGCACAAAGAGAAGTAACTTTTCCTGACTTCAGGGAACTTTCAGACCAATAAACATAAACAGATAATTAACCAAGTTTTCTTATTTCATCACTCAATAGAACCATAGTAATTGGAAAATTAACTACATGTCCAAAAATACAGGACCTAGTTATATAAATTCTGGTACTACCAAATGCTTGATACTATTTGAAGAATGGTGCTATGTTTTGGAAGAACTTGGATGATATAAGAAATTTCCATGTATTAATAATAAGGATAAAAATAATAATACAAAGTGAACGTATATGTGTGATTTACCAGTGAAATTGACTTATGTTTTTCCCTAACCTTAGTCCCTCATGAATCCAGACTACAGAGAAGAAGCAGGAACAATGAGTTTCTTTGACTACATGTTTTCTACCTGTAGTCAGGGGCAGATAAAATTTTATTTCAAGCCTAATTCAAAAGAAATTTTCACACAGATTTTATGAATGAAGTTTCTTTCCAATGAAACAATATGTTTTAGTCCTTTTATTACCTAATAATCTGCATTCTATCGATAAAGTAAGAATGGAAACATCATATATTGCCAGCATCTTTCTTTTTTCTTTTTCTTTTTTTTTTTCTCAGTCTTGCTCTGTCAACCGCGTTACAGTGCAGTAGCATGATCATGGTTCTCTGCAGTCTTGACCTCCGGGGCTCAAGAGATCCCCCAACCTCAGCCTCCTGAGCAGCTGGAACCACAGACATGCACCACCACACCTGTCTTTCTTGACAATGATGTATTCCAAAATATTTGCTATCAGGCTCTGCATTGCATATTTGAAGTTCATAGATTATAGATTATGCTAATTTTATATATGAAAAGCAGAGCCTGGCTGTTTTTAGAAGGCCATGAGATAGGGGTATTGAAAAATAGCAGAGGTATTATCAGATATCCCAAACATGTGGGAAGATCAAGGGATCATTGCCATATAAATATAGCACCAAATCAAGCTGCTTCGCCTGAGGACATAATGTGATTTCTCAATTGGAGAAATAAGTAAGATTTAGTTATTTTTCTGCATGTCTCCCCTTTTCATTCAGATTGTTTTAGAATACTCAGTCTCCTTATAATTACTAATAAAGGAAACATTATTCCTCTTCAACCTTAATATACTAAGCAATAAGAACAAAATTATATATAAAAAGTATGTTACAAATACAAAAATAAAATATATACTTCAAATATTAATGTGGTCTGTATTGTGTGGGGAGAAGTAAATGAAATTTTTATGTCTTATTTCTTAATTCATTCTTCTGAAATCTATAATGAGTACTATTAATTCTGGAAAAGGATTAACTATACTTAAAAGAAAACCCTTTCATAAACTTAAATAAATTTACAGTATTAACATAAATTTATCATCTCGAGAGCCATTCTACAGACAAAAAGGAAACATATTTTTCCAATAAATTATGAAAATCTTCTAAATATATTTTTATCATTGCAAGTATTCATGTAATAAATGATTTTCACTTCATACGAGTTATTAAACCCTAGGAAAATTTTGCTGTAATTAAATAATCACACATGGCTTTTCTGGAGGCAGCAACTCTTCATTCAAAACAGATGATATATTTGTCTGCCACCTCATTTTCTTTTTCTGGTCCAGAGCTTCTTTATAGCATTTTTCATCTCTGCATTTCTTAAGGTATAGATTAGAGGGTTCAACACAGGGGTGATAACAGTGTAAAACACAGTCAAGGATTTATCAATGGGCAAGGTCGAAGGAGGTCTCACATACATGAAAATACAAGGGACAAAGAAGAAGATCACTACAGTGATGTGGGAGACACAGGTGGATAAGGCTTTGTGCCTCCCTTCCTGACTAAGACTCTTCAGGGAGTGCAGAATGACCCCATAGGAGATGAGTAAGAGCGTAAAGATGACCACACAGATTGCCCCATCATTGGCAACCACAGTAAGGCCAATAATGTAGGTGTCAGTGCAGGCAAGTTTTAATAAAGGGTACATGTCACAGATGAAATGGTCAATGACATTGGGGCCACAGAAGGGAAGGTTATACACAAAAAGAGGATGAACTACAGCATGCAAGAAACCTCCAGCCCAGGCCAACAGCAGCAGTAGAATGCACACCCTTTGGTTCATGATGGTCAAATAATGCAGGGGTTTGCAGATGGCCACGTAGCGGTCATAGGCCATGACAACCAGGAGTAAAATCTCAGCACCCCCAAATAAGTGTCCTATAAAAAGCTGGGTCATGCAAGCTTGAAATGAGATGGTTTTCTTCTCATAGAGTAAGTCTATAATCATATTTGGGGTAACTGTAGTAGAATAAATGGCATCCATAAATGATAAATAGCCAAGGAAGAAGTACATAGGGGTATCCAAACTTGGGCTGACCACCACAGTCACAGCAATGAGTATGTTGCCTACCATTGTCACAATGTAGATGAGCAAGAACACAACAAATAATATTTTCTGTCCCTGAGGGCTCTGAGTGAGCCCCACAAGGACAAACTCAGTCACATTGTTCCTTTGTTCCATATGTCTTTCTCTATGTCTTTATTCTGGTGTTCAGGACAAAATTACCTGAAAATATAATTATTACTAGTAACTTCATGAAATTTTAGGATAATTTGTTTATTCATTCAACAAATAGGTGCTATGAGTTATTATGTTCCAGAATTGCAAGACATTATAAGAACACAAGGCTGATTAAAGCATGGTCCCCAACCTCAGGAATCTTACAAATTAATGGAGAGAGAAATAAGTAATTTGGGATGTATATGGGGAAAGGACAGTTTATTAAATAAATGAGTTGGCCAAAACTAGTTTTACATCTGGAAGATCATAAAATTATGCATACAGCTAATACCATAAACAAAAATAAATACAAATGAATTAAAGATTTAATATAAAAGCTAGATTTACTTTACATTTACTTTCCAGTTAATAAAGGAGATGACTTTCTACATTTTCGGGATGGCAGAATCTTCTTAACTAATAATTGAAATCCAAAATAAACATATTTGACAATTTCAAAATTGTTTAAGAATTCAGGAAAAGATATCATTTTAAAATATTTATAATTTTGAGGACATAGAGTTAATATTTAAAATAGAGAGAGTGCTCTAAGCAATTAATAAATAAAAGGCAAACCTATAGCAAAGTGGGCAAATGATAGAAACCAGCAATTAAAAAAAAAAAAACAACAGTACATTCAAATGGCCAAATGTAATAGGGTGCTGAAGTTCACCTATAAATAGAAAAATGCAAAATAAAAAACAAATATCACCTTATATTCATCAAACTGGCAAAAACGTTTTAAAAGTGATAGTAGCTATAGCTAGCAAAAACAAAAAAGGGTAGTTTCTTACTCTGACAGCAAAAATATGAATTTTATAATATTTTTGGAGCAAAAGTTAGCAATCACTAATGAAAGTAAAAATACCTTTCGACACAATTGCTCCCTTTAAAAGCTATCGCATAGAAATTAAAGCCCTAGTATATAAGGCAGATGCATGGCATGTTTTTGTGACATTACTTATAATGGCACTAAACAAACAAAAAAATATGGAAGACAGATATTTAAAAAATTAATTGCAGCCATTTCAGTATAATATGATTCAGCAAACAAAATAAAAATACATGTATCCATTTGTAAGTGTTTGTGTATGATTATATGAGCATGGGAAAATAAGGAAGAATATATGTTTTTTGTTGTAAGCAGGGTTTACATTTGCATTGCTGATGTGGGGAGAGGTGAGAAGTTGTGTGTGTGAAAGAATAAAACTAACAAAGAGGACAGGAGAGGAAGGAAGGAAGGAAGGAAGATGGAAGAAAAGAGGGAGGGAAAGAAATAGGGGAGAAGGAAGGGAGGGAGGGAAGAAGAGAGAGGTAAAGGAAAAGAAAGCTTCACACACACACATACACACACACACACACACACAAACTGTATCATAAGTAGTGACAATATTCACTAGCCCAGCTATCTCTTAAAATAATCCTAGTAATGACAACTAGTCACTCTCTAAGTCTCTGTTGGCATTTACTTCAATCTGACCTCATACATAATGTCCCATCTGCTCTTCAAACACACAGATAGTCTGTGTTGTTAACTATGGCCAACCTCTCTTGTGCACTAGATTGCATGCTCTTTACCACTCTTAAGAACAGGGCTCCTGCAATTTTCTCCTCCATTTCCAGTGTCAACAATTTTCCTCCCTATATTGCACCCTTCTTCCAGCATATTTGTGTGATCTATCCCCACATTTAAAAATATATTTATATCCTTGGACCACATATCTCTTTCAAGCAACCACCCCATCTTGATTCTCTGTTATTCTTTCTAAATAACAGTTTCACTTTACTAAATCCAGTGGTAAATTTCAATACTCTTTTTACTTGACCTATCATTCCTATGAATTGAAGTAACACCTTGCTTACTTAAGTCTTACTTGGGTTCTTGAAAGTCACTCATTCAACTTCTACAGAAGCTATATCATCTAATTTTTAGCATATTAATCAATGCTTAGAGAACACATTGCTTGATTCTATAAAGAGATTTACTAATACCTGCCCATTAAAATATCTCCCAAATGGTTACACTTGAAATTAGATTCTGCGAACACTGATTTAGAGAAAGTAAATTTATTCTGCATTTTTTAATGTTAAAATATCCAAAAAAGTATTACAGAATTGAGTCAATTCACATATAGTTTAGCAATCGTGAAGAACCTCTAATGTGGCTTATTATCAGAATCACTTAGAGAACTATTAAAAGACAGAATTCCCACATAATCAGTGTTACTGCATAATGTAAAGCCTAGTTCGGAATCTCACGTATAAATACACTTCCTGGGTACCTACATAAGAAAACAGGCGTTCATTCTGAGTTCTGATGATGGTACCTCTCTCTTGTCCTAAAAAAAAATATAACACCTATGTCCACTGACACCATCTTTGTGAACACAGAGAGCAAAATAACACATGAACCATCACTGGACCTTGAAATGCTTCCATATGACCAATGTTTTTCATGCTTGTAGAAAGTCTGATTCATCTCAGTCTTTCAAGGTAAAAAAAAGGTACCTTTTAAATTATTGAGATTTTCAAAATGAATAGCCTCAATCTTGATTGTGAACTGAAACCCAAAATCTTCATTGTTGGCAAAATTTGTCCTAATAACACACATTTATATAAATACTTTTTAATTTTTTATTTTTATGGATACATTATAATTGTATATATTTATGGGGTATACATAATATTTTGACGAAAGCACACAATGTGTAATGATCATATCTGGGTATTTGGGATATCCATCACCTCAAACATTTATCATTTCATTATGTTGAGAAAATTCTAAATTTTATCTTCTAGTTGTTTTGAAATATACAGCCAATTATAAACTATAGTTGCCCTATCATGATGTTATTCTTCCTACCTAACTGTATTCCTGTATATATTCATCAACTCTTCGTCTCCTCTCCTCACTACCCTTCCCATCCTCCAGTAACTACCATTCTATTCACTACCGTCATGAGGTCAATTTTTTTTAATCTCCCACATGAGTGAACATATGCAGTATTTGTCTTTCTGTGCCTGCCTCATTTTATTTAATATAGTATCCTCCAGTTCCATCCACGTTCCTGCAAATGGCAGAATTTTAGCCTTTTTATTACATTATCTCACCCCAGTTAAAATGGCTATTATGGAAATAACAGAAAATAAATGCTGATGAGGATGTAAAGAAAAGGGAATGATTATAATCTGTTGGTAGGAATGTAAATTAGTACAACCACTATGGGAAACAGTATGGAGGTTCCTCAGAAAATTAAAAATAGGACTAGCATATATCTAGCAATCCCACTGGTAGTTATATATCCAAAAGAAATGAAATCAGTATGTCAAAGAGATCTCTACATTCCCATAATTTGTGGAGCACTATTCACAATAGCCAACATATGGAATCAACTCAAGTGTTCATCAAAAGATGAATAGGTTAAATAAGCATTTTGAAGTTAAGAAAAAGCTCGAATTTGTGGGAGAGAGAATTGTGACTTTTTAATATAAATATTTGTATTTTATACCAATAAAAGTAAAATAATGAAATAGCCTTTACAACATATTGATCATCAATCAGTTATACAAACCTGTATTCCTGCCTCACAGTTGAATGTTGGGTAATCTGAAGGATGGAGAATAATTTTAATCTGTATTTTATCATATTTGAGTCTATCATTTTAATTCCTTAAAAATCAGTCATGTGAATACTGCTATAAATAAATATTCTTCAAAGTAAGGGCAGAAGTCTGTGGATACTTTATCCACACTTGAAAAACAGCACATATTGTTGAGTCATTCGACTGGTGCATCTCCAAAGGTGATTCTTCTCTAATTAAATTCATTGGGACCTTTATCGTAATTCTGAGGGTAGGCTCTGTATCTCCAGAGATGCCTATGTATAACAAGATTTATAGAACCATGTCCTCTAGGAAAAAAATTACAAAAGAATAATGAGATCAAAAAGGAAACAGTCCAGTCTAGGCATAAATGAAATATATAAAACCTAGTATTTAAATCATGACCTGCAAAATAGGCAAATCTGTTGAGTGTATAGTCACAGACAAGCTTCATTAAGGGGTCCATGTCACAGACAAAATGACCAATGACATTGGGGTCATAAGATGGGAGCCCATAAATAAGGCCAAGTTGAATTACTGTGTGCAAAAATCCTCCAGCCCAGGACACCACCAGCAGCACAACACACAGCCATTGCTTCATGACAACCAAATACTGCAAGGACTTGCAGATGGCCCTATAGTGGTCTAGGCCATCACCAACAGAAGGAAAACCTGTGACCCACCAAGAAAAAAAATGCCCTGTAAAGAGCTGGGTGCTGGGTCATACAATATTGGAGAGAGAAATGCATGTTTGAGTATGGAGTGGTTGTGCATAGTCTTCTAGTCCATGAAAAGGCCAATTAGCTTTAGTGTAAATTTGGTTAATCAGATACCTTACTTTATACCAATTTATCTCAGCATTTCTAAGTGAGTGCAAGACCTTTTATTTGGGGAAAAAATGGTAGAAACTAAAATAAAAGGCGAACATGCAGAGACAAAGTGGAGATCATCGCTGTTGAATACATCAGAAAGTTCACCAACTGCCAGGAGGCACACACAAGGTGTTTTGAAAAAAGATGATGGCTTAAATGCATATGTGTAATTTTGTATCATCTGTATTTTAATTAGAGCTGAATTAATTATAGTAGGTTAAGATTGCTAAAGTATGTTTGCATGTGTGTGTGTGTGTGTGCATGTATCATCTTTATTTTATTTTTAGTAAAATGTGTATTTTTTAATCGAGGACAGATGTTATTGATGCTCCTCCAAGTCAGATAGAATTCCCCTTTCCACAAACAGAAACTGCTCTCCAGTGAGTTTACTTATTCACGTCCTTTCAGTTTCTTGCTTGTTAGCCCTGGAAGTGGTTATGCAAACACTATTGATACTTGCTCTTCGGTCTCCTTTGAACACTCATAGCCCCCTACCTTTTGAGTAGCTCTCTATAACATCATTTGTTTCACTTTTTACACCTTTCCACTCTGTTATCTTTTATCTTTTTATGTATATGCTTACTTATTTGTTGTCTCTCTCTCCCCATAATAGAAAATGTTTCTTGGGATGGGCATAATGGCTCACACCTGTAATTCCAGTCCCTCCTGCAGGAACACTGAATTTCAACAACTAATAGCATACACACAAAAGCACAAGCATAAGAACAAAAAACCGGGCGAGCAACCCCAGTACCTGGTTTTAACTTGACATCACTGAATGAAACACACTTAAGAGGACAGGAAAGACAGTCTAAAATCGCTATACCAACCCCTCCTTGATTCCACAGCAGTGGCTGCATGGTGCAAAGAGATAATCTGTGCACTTGAGGAAAAAACAGAATAGACACTGGAGATTTAGCATTGAACTCAGTGCTACCTTGTCACAGCAGAGAGCAAAGCCAGGCTGAGCTCAACTGGCACCCACCCATGGAAAATGCATTTGGACCAGCCCTAGTCAGAAGGGAATCCCTCATCCCAGAAGTCAAAACTGGAACTTCTTCGCAAGCCTCACCACTGTGGGCTAAAGTGCTCTGGGGTCTGAGGTAAACCTCAAAGGCAGCTTAGGACACAAGGCCTGCAATTTCTGGGCAAGTCCTAGTGCTGGTTTAGACTTAGAGCCAGTGCAATAGGGTGGCACACGACCTAGGGAGACAGCAGCCAGGGCTGCCAAGGGAGTGCTTGTGCCACCCATCGCCGGACCCCAGGCAGTGCAGCTTGCAGCAACAAAAGTGACTCCTTCCTTCTGCTTGAGGAGAGGAGAGTGAATCGTGAAGAGTCAAGAGGACTTTGCCTTGCATCCTGGATACTAACCGGCCACAATAGGATAGGGGACTGGGAAGAGTTATGCGGCCCACATCCTAGGCCCCAGCTCCCTTCCATGTGTAGTAGCAAACTTCTATACACAGAGAAAAACACACATACATATATTTAAATATATTTACATTTTCAAAGATTATTACCTGAAACATCTTAAGAAACAGATAATAGTGACTTCCTCTGATGAAGAGAACTAGGAGATTGCACTCAGAGATGGACAAGAGATTTATTTCTCATTTTATATTATTTTGCATGATTTCCATTTTTACTATTTATGATTATTTATTTTGTATTCAATTTTTATTTTAAAAGGCAGAAGTATTACAGTAAAAATATACATATAGTACAAGTTAAATTGGATGAAAAGGACTGCATTAGTATGAACTATACCATTAACTATTTTAAATAGTGTAATAAGAATGAACTTAAATGACAAGAATCTAACTAGAAATGAAATTAAGTCTCAGAAAGAAAGGCAAAAAGATACATGCATAACTTGATTAAAAAATCAATGTAACTCTAAAATTTCTTAACTAATTCACTACATATTATTGACTCCTTGCTTTATGCATTACGTCTTTACAGATAAAATGGAAAACAAGACATTATAGATCTTACATGCTAGCAGGGAGATAAACTGTTATTAATAACACGATCATACAGTTCTTTCTTTAATCATAATTGTAAATGCTTTGAAGAAAAGGAAGATGGCATCAGATTTAAGAACACCCCTGGGTCCCAAGGAAACAGGCTATAAAGTCAAATGACTCTGTTCATGGTGGGTAACTCACTTATGTACTACTTGATATAGGGTCTCTTCTCCAGAGCTTCTTCATAGCACTTGTCATCTCAGAATTTCTCAGAGTGTAGATTAAGGGGTTCAGCATTGGAGTTATGATTGTATAGAACACACTGACTGATTTGTCAATGGGGAAGGTCCTAGCAGGTCTAGCATATATAAAAATACAGGGAACAAAGAAGAAGACAACCACAGTGATGTGGGAACTGCAGGTTGAGAGGGCCTTTCGCCTCCCTTTCTGACTAACGTTCTTGAGAGAGTGCAAGATGACACCATAAGAGATGAGTAAGAGCAGAAACACAATAGTGCAAGCCAGTCCTCCATTGGCCACCACTAAAAGGCCAATAACATGGGTGTCAGTACAGACCAGTTTCAATAAAGGGTACATATCACAGAAAAAATGATCAATGACATTAGGGCCACAGAATGGGAGCCCATAAATAATGCTTAGTTGAAATACTGAGTGCAGAAATCCTCCAACCCAGGACACTACCAGCAGCACAACACACACCCATTGTCTCATGATAACCAAATAATGCAAGGGCTTACAGATGGCCACATAGCGGTCATAGGCCATCACCAACAGGAGAAAGACCTCTGACCCACCAAAAAGGTGCTCTGTAAAGAGCTGGGCCATGCAAGATTGGAAGGATATGGAATTATTCCCAAAGAACAAGTCTGAAATCAGTCTGGGGGAAATGGATGAAGAATAAATGATATCTATAAATGACAAACCAGTAAGAAAGAAGTACATTGGTGAGCCTAGGGTCTCACTGACAGTGACAGTCACTACAATGAGCAGGTTGCCCACCATGGTCAAAATGTAGAAGAACAAGAACAGAACAAAAAGTACTTTCTGCTCCTTTGGATTCTGTGTGAAGCCCAAGAGGACAAAGTAAGTCACATTGTTCCTTGGCTCCATCTATGGTTTACAGCTGCTGACTTCAGATCATAGAAGCAGTTTACCTATAAAACAAGGGGGTAAAACTTTAAATGCATTATGATTTTAATATTTTATTTACTCATGCAATTAAAAATAGGTATGCAGTATCTATGTCAAATCTGTTGTAGACTTTGGAATTGCCAAGTTGAAAAAGACACAGTTTTGTACTCTCGGTGATTTGGTAAATAAAATACCAAAGGGAATAAGTTAAATACCAATTAAATAGGTGCCATAATAAATATATTGACATTATTCTTAGGGTTTACAGTGCTAAAACACTAAATCAAACTAGGATCAGGAAAGACTTTTCAGAGGAAGCAGTGTCTTAGCTCAGCTATAAAGGAAAGGTGATAATTAACTACAAGAGAGGATGGGAAGGGAATTCCACATAAAGATGTATCCTGTATAAATTCACAGACGTATAATACTCAAGAAACCACTTTAGGTAACTTACATTTTCAAAGTGAGAAGAACTATGAATGGATCTTTTGTAGGTGACAACCAACTGACATGTTCAAATGATATCCATTTTTAATTTTCCAGATTAACCCATTTCTTATTTTCATTACATTAAATGTTACTACCTACATTATTGTTTAAACTAAAAATCGGACAATCTACTTCATTTCTCTATTTCTTTCATATTATTTATCAATATATTTTTTTCAAACCCTGTTAACTCTACCTTCAAAATATCCCGATTGGATCCTTCTCACTACCATCTTGTTACCCCCTGGCCTACTCTAATAGCCTCCTGCAAAGTCTCTCCACTCATATTTTGGCCCTAATGTTCCTTCGTGAAGTAGCCCAAATGATCTTTTGAAAATCTTGTTAATATTATACCATTCTTCTACCCAAAAAACCCCATGGAGCCCAGATCGAGCCGCTGCACTCCAGCCTGGGCGACAGAGCAAGACTCCGTCTCAAAAAAAAAAAAAAAAAGACCCTAGATGACCTGGATCCAGGCCACCTCCCCAAATCCATCCCTTACAATTTTCTACTTTTATCCTGCTCCAGACAGTTTTGATATTCATCAAATATACAATGTGCTTTTCCGTATCCTTAATTTCATCTATTTTTTGTAGACACTTATTTCAGAGATTAGAAGCCATTTACTTCTAAAATAACGGTCAATATTGTGGAAATGTGTATTGTAAGTTTAATCTTTTATTCAATTGAAAAATGTTTATATGACACCTACATTGTGTTATGCCTTTCAAATAAAGTAGTCTCCCAGCCATCACGGAATGTTCACAAACTCATTCAGGTTTAGGGTCTAGGCCAGGAGTAATTATCAGAGGAGAAATACTAGTCCGAACCAAGGAATCACCTTTTCACCATCAGTCACCCACTTTTCCAAACAGAATTATGCCTTCTGTGGTGATAAGATAGATAATAACTCTATTTTAATCTATTCATGACAAGTATTGTATAAATACTGACCAAAAACTTTCTACATTTTCTTCTCAATGATACTGAACTTTCCCCTGAGGAAGTCTCCATTAAGCTAGTTGACTTATAAATGTGTCTGATCAACAGCCTTATTTTATATGCTGTGAAAACCAAAAGCCTTATTTACTGCGCTTTTACATAAACCATATGTTTAATATGCATGTAGAAAACGCTTCATTTTTCTCAAAGTGTCTATAACACTCTGGTTTTAGAAAATAATTTAGATAATGATAGATGATGATGATGATTAGATAGATGATAGACAACCATTTTATGAGAAATATCTAAACCAGTAAATAATGTTTTTCTAACACCTGCTGTAAGATATCAAATGCTAATCATTACTCTGTGTCATAATTGTAAATGAAATTATCATATAAATTTACTGAGTTTTTTTGAGTACCTAATGAGTTAAAAAATATGGGAGCATGTGTTGTACAGTGCTTGTATCAATATGGATAAAGTATCTGGAAGTCTTTGCTGAACATCTTTTGGTGCCGCTGAGATTATTCCACTGATGGGGATGGTCCATGGCTGCTATGTGACCATCTGCACTGCATGAAAATCATGACTCAATATAGGTGTGGCCATCTTGTTGGAATGGCATGTGCTGGAAGCTTTATCCAGGCACAGTTTAGATCCTCTCCCCAGTCTGACTTCCTTTCTATACTCCCAACCTCACAATGTGAATAGCTCATTCATGTGTGACTTAAACACTTCGTTGAAACTCCTCTGCATGGGTACTACTGATACACTTGGTCTCTTTGTTGCTGCCAGTGGTGGGTTCAACTGCCTGATGAATATCATCCTCTTGATGGTTTCTTAAGTGCTATCCTATATACTTTGATATCTCACAGCTTGGAGGAAAGATGCAAAGCTCTCTCTACCTGTGTCTCTCACACCACCGTGGTCATCTAATTCTTTGTGTCTGTATACTTGTGTATCTGTGCCCAGTGACCCTTCCCCAATCAAAAAAGCAGTGGCTGTGTTTTATACCATAACTCCTACGTTAAACCCTTTAGTCTAACCGTCAGAAATGCAGAGGTGAAAGTGCTTTGAGAAACCTCTGGGTCGAAAGATGACTTCAACAGAGAAATAATACAAACATAAGATGATTTTACCCTTTCAATGGTGAAGAGAAAAGAATATAATATCTAAAACTAAGGGCCAAGTAAATGCTATATGTCAAAGATGATTCTGGTATACAAGCCATTTGAGCAAAGGTCCGTATAGAAAATTATTTATCATTATATAAATATCCGTTAGATTTATTTATTGCCAATTTGGTTGTTAATCTTCAATGTACTGTCAGAATTGCACAATAAAGTGGTCAGACAAAAACGAATTTAGCAAGTGTGATTATAGATAATTTACATTGTGCTATGGCTTCACAGCATTGGAATTTCTAAATCCAACTGGGCTCTGGGTAGGTTTCCCAGCGGAAGTGATACTTACGATGAGTTTAAAGGAGAAGTGAGAGAAGAGGCTGGAAAAGGGAATTCCATGAAAAGATATGCCATGTATAAACTCACTGAAGTATCACATTGAAGACTCACTTCAGGTAATATATATATTCATAGTGGGTAGAATGCATTATGTGTGCAAGGCTATAGACCAAATTTCTTTGTATTATTTACTAGGGCCGCCACCTTATAATAATGATGCTTTTCCGCCGCCTTCCAATAACATGTTCCTAATTTCCATTTATGACCTTAACTACAAGTACCTTAACATTCATATTTCTAGCAGCATTCAGCTCATGATGAAATATGTATTCTCTAAGACAATAGATATTTTCTCCTCAGTTCCCCTCTTTCCTTTTTGAGCCTTCACCAGAATCACTTTTCAATGTCCATATTCCTACCCACAGTATCTTCAAGGCAACCCAGGCTCCTTCTATAATGCACTCTCAAACTCTGCAAGCATCTACCCATTACCCAGTTGCAAAGCCACTTCCACATTTTGGATATTTATTGCAACACTACCCCACTCCCGGTACCAAAAGCTGTATTATTTTGCTAGAACAGCAGCAACAAAGTAGTACAAACTGGGTGCCTTAAACAATAGAAATGTATCATCTCATAGCTCTAGATCTTAGAAATTCAAAATTAACATATTAACAATGTTGATTCCTACAGAAGACTATAAGGGAAGGAGATCTTTCCAGGCTCTGTCCTTGGTTTATAGATAACCAACTATATGTTAATACAGCATACTCCTTGTATACAAGTTTGTATTCAAATTTCCGCTTCTATTAAGGACATCAATCATATTGTATTAGGGTCCGCCTTAATCATCTTATTTTAACTTGTGTACCTCTGCAAAGACCCACCTCAAATAGGGTTATATTCTGAAGTACAAAGAGCTAGGGCCCCAAAATATGAATTTGTTGGGGGAACACAATGAAACAATAATTGTCATACAACACAATTTATGGTCCATAACTGTCACAGTTACAGAGATCTTACAGACCCACCGAAACCTTCTTCTTAGTGTCTTTACTTGAATATTTCTCCTTTCCGTAACTTGTAAATTCTGAAGCACTCTAAAATTGTATGTCTTTACTCCATTTCTTCCCTAATTTTCAAACTCATATCTGCAGCTATCTAACTGATGCCTCCAAATAGACCTCAATTTAGGATTTATAAAAGCAAATTTTTAATTTTTCATAATATATCTATTCCTACCTAGGTTTTTTCTACCTAACTAGTGAGATGGTACTCCCTTTGTGTTATTGTTCAGACCAAATTTTAACAGTGTCCTTCACCCCTTATTCTTCTTACATTGTTTATTTATATACTTAATAAGTCCTGTTGACTCTTCCTCTATAATATATTACAAACTGGATCATTCTCACTATCCCCATTCGTTCCTGGTCTACTGCAATAGCCAGGTCTACCTACTTTCCTTTTGGCATTCGACAATCTATGTTCCTGAAGCAGCCCAAATGATCCTTTTTTTGTTCTTATATTATTCAGATCCTATTACTCCTTTGATCACAACCCCCATAGGATATTCCTATTATATACTCAATAAAATCCAATATCCCTACCTTAGCCTACAAGATCTTAGGTGACTGGGATCCAGGAAACTTATTCAGCTAATTTCCTACAATTTTCTATATTTACCTGCTCAAGGCTTTTTACCACTCCTCAAACATTCGAAATGCTTTTGCATCTTTTTAGTTCTATCTATTCTTTTGCAGATGCCCATCTCAGTAATTATAAGCAGTTTACCTCTAAATTAATGGTAAATATTATAGAAATGTGTATTATAAGTTCAATCTTTCATTTATTCATTCAACCAACAAGTGTTAATTGAACACATACATTGTGTCATACCAATCAAATAAGATAGACTCCCAGGCATCACCAAGCATCCACTAACTCAATTCATCTCAGGATCTATGCCAGGGGTCATGTTATCAGAGGACTGAAGTCTTGATGCCATCTGAGAAATCACCTTTTCAACATGAGTCTCCTACCTCTCTAGGTGGAGGCATAACTTTTTAGGATATATCACGGTTGCTGACTTAACTTTTCTATTTTTTAAATATAGTCATGACAAGTATCATATAAAACCTAACCAGCAACTTTGCAACAGCAAAAGTTTTTCAACATTTCAATTCTTATAAAATCAAGTGATATAATTTCCTATGTAGTAAAAAAATTCACACATCTGCAAAGCTTGGTTTCACTATCACCTGTTAAAATCTTACTTTTGGGAAGCTTATTTATGATTTGAAAACCATTTTACCTCACTCACAAAAAGCTGGAAGTCTCTCTTCAACCCAATATGCACAGAGAAGGCAAAAAGCTGGATCATTCCTTGAGGATATATTTGACATCATATGGCCATGTCTGTCCATTTTCTTCAGAGTTTCTAAGTATTTCAGAAAATTATGACTTGCACTGTAGAACTATTTTAAAGAAATTCCACGGTGCAAAAAGAAAAATTAAAACTTTTCATGTTAGGATAATTTATTAAAAATACAAACGTATCCCATGTCTACATAAGAAGACAGCAACTAGCCTTTTTAAGAGGGAAATTTTTATCTCATAACTTCTTTTCTAGTAATTTCAATAAAGAATAACTGCCATTCCAATCTTTAGCTCATCTCACTCTCTTGTTTTCCTATGGCCAAGCATTCATGCTTGAAATTTGGAGAGGAAATTCTTGTGCCTTTTTTATATCATGTGGTAAGCCTTCTCCTTTAAACTCATCGAAAGTATCACTTCCGCTGGGAAACCTACCCAGAGCCCAGTTGGATTTAGAAGCTCCAAGGCTGTGAAGCCATAGCACAATGTAAACAAAACATCTTAACAAAACATCTTCTGAAATAATTAGCCCTTAAAAGGATAGTATCTTCTACCTGACAGGGGCAAATATTATTGAAGATTTTATACATTATAAGCACATTAATCTTGGAGTCCTGGAACTGGATTCTGTCCAAGACTGATTCTTACTTAATTAAGTTCACCGGGACTTTCCACGTATTTTTAAAGAACATTTGCATGTAGAGATATTGTTAGATCAATCACATAACTAGGGTCAGAAAAATGTAACCAGGGAGAAAAAATAGCTTCACAACCGTTATAGTAGGATTGCCAACCAAGAATAAAATATCAGCCCAGCCACTTGTCCCTAAGAAGATGAATTTATCACATTTTCCCTACTTTGCGATAGCAATTTTTTTAAAATTTTATCTAATACTCCATTTTTTCTGCCTAAAAGTGTAGGTTTGGATATGTTTTTAAAATATTTTATTTATTGTAATAATGATTTATCCATGTATTTATTATACTAAAAAATTGTTATGAGCATCTTTTTCATGCCAAGTTCTATACCATAAGCTTAAGATACAACAGTTAATGAAACAGGAAAAAAAAAAAAAAAAAACAGCATAAAAGTCCTGCCTACATTAACTTTATGTCTTCTAAGAAAGTCAGGAGAACAATTTAATAAATTATAATCTGTGATCAGTATTTAAAATACTGAGTATTGTGATGAAAAATAAGAGTGCGATATTACTGTAAAGAAGGCAATCAGAGGTCTTTTTAAATGGTGATACTTAACTGAGGTCAAAGGACGAAACATTGCCCCATGAGAAGTATTGTTACATCTGCAAAGCTCCAATATTTAAAGAGCTGAGCAAGTGCAAGTCAATGGAAGGTCTTAGTCCCTGAAAGGAAGTGGAAAAGAGAACAGACAGAACAAACTGAGGTTGAAGAGATGGACAAAAGCCAAACCCTGCAGGGCAGTATAGATCTTGGTAAGGAATTTGTATTTCATTTAAAGTTCTTTTTAAATAAAAGTAAGGAGGGGGACTTCTAGTCTAGCATGCAAAGAGTTTAGAAGTCACCACTGTACCCTAACAACAAGTAAAAAGCTGAACAAACTAAAATATCAACAATTCATCTTAAATCCATCATAGAAGTGAACTCACAGCGCAAACCACTGTCCTCAAAATTGCAGAGATAGACAGGCAGATAGAGAGAATCTCACCTTCCCTGAGCAGAAACCCACAAGCAGAAACCCCACAGGAGCCAGTGGCAAGGAGGGTAGATGTAGGTAGTAAAACCTTGAACTTAATTGATGAAGTTCTTAATGTGGAGAAGCCTGAAAGATAAAAACTCTAGGGGAACTAGTCCAGGTCTGGTGGGGCAGGACAGGGCGGGGGTCTCTCACACTTTCGTGAGTTTTAACTTCATGATCCCTACCTGATACTCATAAAAAATGTTAGAAAAAGTCCTGTCCATATGTTAAATAACATTTTTTAAAAATTTATCCAATGGGAAAAAAATCAAGTATTAGATAAAAGGAAAATAATTGCTATGGCAAAGTAGGGAAATAAGTGATAAATTCATCTTCCTGGAGATGGAGAAAAACATTTTTAAATATCCACAGTATTCTGTTCTTCTTAACAAGGTCTGACCTCAGAAGAACCTATTGTTAGCCACACCCTAACTTGCTGGGGTTTTATTAGAGCCTAACCTGTTTGGAGTAAATGAAATACCCAATCATAGCCTTCTCTAAGGGCCTCTTATAAGGGTATTAATCCCATTTATAAGGGCTCCACCCTGATGGCCTAGTCTCTGCTCAGAGATTCCACCTCCTAATACCATTACATAGGGGGTTAGAATTTTAATACATGAATTTCAGGGTGACACAAACATTCAGTCTATAGCATCTTCCAAAACATAAAGCTCCAGGTCAGACAGGTTCACTGGTAAATTCTACCAAACATTTAAGGAAGACATTATGCCATTTCTCTAAATCTCTTTTAGAAACTGGAAGAGGAAAGAAGTCTTCCTAACTCATTCAATGAAGCCAGCCTTACCCTATTCCCAAGAACAAAGACATTACAACAAAAGAAAACTTCAGACTAATATCTCTCATTAACATAGGTGCAAAAATCCTCAACAAAATATTAACAGATTAAATTCAACAATATATAAAGAGAATTGCACACCAGGATCAACTGAGATTTAGTCCAGGTATTTTTTAATGTTGATTCCATCCTGCATATCTGGACTAAATCTCAGTAGATCCTGGTGTACAATTTAGTGTAGGTATGCAGGGTGGGATCAACATTCAAAAATCGATTAACATAATCCCTTGCACCAAATGTTAAAGGGAAATCAAATTACCATATTAATAGATGCAGAAAAAGCATCTGAAGAAAAAATCTAACACCTATTTTTTTTTTATGATTCTAAAAAAAAAATCTGTAAACTAAGAATCTACAACTAGCATGACACTTAGTGGTGAGAAACTTGAAGCTTTCCTACTAAGATGAGGAAAAAGGCAAGAATGTCTTTCCTCATCACTTCTTGTCAACATTGTCCTGGAAATCCTAGCTAATGTAATAAGACAAGAAAAAGAAATAAAAAGTATACTGACAGGAAGAAATAAAACTGTCAATGTCTGTAGATTACATGATCATATATGTAGAAAATTTTTTAAATCAACAAAAAAATACCGGAACTAATAATTAGAGTGGCAGGATACAAGGTTAAGGCACAAAAGTCAATCACTTTTCTATATACCAGCGATGAACAAGTATAATCTAAAATTCAAAGCACAATATAATTTACTTTAGCATTCTAAAAAAATGAAATACTTAGGTATAAATCTAACAAAATGTGTACAAGTGAGAAAAACTACAAAGCTCTAATTAACAAATCAAGGCCAGGCGCAGTTTTAATCCCAGCACTTTGGGAGGCTGAGGCAGGCAGATCACCTGAAGTCGGGAGTTTGAGACCAGCCTGACCAACATGGAGAAACCCCCTCTCCGATAAGAAAAAATACAAAATTAGTCAGGCGTTGTAGCACATGCCTGTAATCCCAGCTACTTGGGAGGCTGAGGCAGGAGAATCACTTGAACCCAGGAGGCACAGGTTGCGGTGAGCCGAGATCACACCATTGCACTCCAGCCTGGATGACAAGAGTGAAACTCCGTCTCAAAGAAAAAAAAGGAAAAAACAAATCAAAAAACTAAATAAATGAAAAAATATTTCATATTCATGGACAGGAAGACTCAATATTATCAAGATGTCTATTCTTCCCAACTTGATCTATATATTCATTTTAATGCCAGTGCAAGGTATTTTGTAAATATTGACAAACTAATTCTAAAACTTATATGGAAAGGCAAAAAACCAAGAATAGCTAATGTGATACTGAGGGAAAGAACAAAGTTGGAGAATTCATACTACCCAACTTCAAGACTTACTATAGAGGTACAGCAATCAAGACAATGTAGTATTGGTGAAGAAATAGACAAATAGATCATACAATAGACAAATGATGTCGACACTTTGGCAATTTCTTATAAAACTAAATGTACTGTTATCATACAATCAGGTAGTTGGTATTTTGATATTTACTCAAATAAGGTGAAAATTTATGCCCACCCAAAAACTCACACATAAATGTTTCTAGCAGCTTTATTCATAATTGCCAAAACTTGGAGGCCATGAAGATGCGCTTTAGTAGGTAAGTGGATAAATAAATGTGCGTATCCAGACAATGAAATACTATTCAGTACTAAAAAGAAATGAACTACCAAGCCATGAAAACACATGGAGAAAACAAAATACATATCACTGAGTGAAAATGCCCATTTGAAAAGGTTACATATTGTATATTTCCAACTATATGCCATTCTGGAAAAGGCAAAACTATGGAGACAGTAAAAATATCAGTGGATATTAGGGTTTATGGAGGAAGGAGGGATGAATAAGTGGAGCACGGAGGCTTTTTATTTTTAAGTTCTGGGATACATGTGCAGAACGTACAGGTTTGTTACATAGGTATACATGTGCTATGGTGGTTTGCTGCACCCATCAACCCATCATCTAGGTTTTAAGCCCCATATGCATTAGGTATTTGTCCTAATGCTGTCCCTTCCCTTGCCCCCCATGGACTGAAAGGCTCCAGTGTGTGATGTTCCCCTCCCTGTGTTGTGTTCCTGTTTTCTCATTGTTCAACTCTCACTTATGAGTGAGAACATGTGGCATTTGGTTTTCTGTTCCTGTGTTACTTTACTCAGAATGATGGCTTCCAGTTTCATCCATGTCCCTGAAAAGGACATGAACTCATGTTTTTTTAATGGCTGCATAGTATCCCATGGTGTATATGTGCCACATTTTCTTTATCCAGTCTATCATTGATGGGCATTTGGGTTGGTTCCAAGTCTTGAGCACAGAGGATTTTTAGGTTACTCTATTCTTCATGATACTGTAACAGTGGATACACGTCATTATGTATTTGTCCAAGCTCATAGAACATACGGTACCAAGAGCAAATCCTAGTGTAAACTAAGAACTTTGAGTTATACAGGTGTATCAATATAGGTTTATTGTTGTAAAAGTGTACCACTGTGGTGTGTGGAATGTTGATAGTAGAGGATACTATGCATGTGTAGGTACAGAAGTTATATAGGAACTCTTTGTACTACCTGCTCAAATTCTGTGACACTAAAAAATAAAATTTAGTGTTTAAAACAACAACCACCCGACAAGCAATCAGGGAAAGGAAGCTCATACGTGCCTGAGGATAAGTAATTCTGGAGCCTACATTTGGAGCCAAGGTTCAGATAGAAAGATGAGACAATATGAAATGATTTTACCATTTTGGACATAGGTGACTACGGATTTTAAACAGGAATTTAAGTTGGAGACAGATTATCAGAGTTAGCCTTCTTACTTACAATGTTATAACTTAAAAAAGTTATTTTGAGTATCTATAAGTCTCATTGCTTCCCTAAAATGAAGATAATATATAATTCATGATGTTACGATGATAATACAATATAAGGTGTGTAAAGTGCTTACACAGTGCCTAATACACAATAGTTAACAATATATTTTTTGGTTTATTTAAAAAACAATGAGAGTACTAATTAGTTTCAACCCAGCTTTCCTTCTGAAATCAGAGATTGGGTATCTTCAGCATGGTAGGTCATAGACAAATGAAAAGGTATTTCATATTCAAGGATAGAAAAAATCAATATTGCTAAAATGTCCATACCATCCAAAGTGATATACAGATTCAATGTAACCTGTACCATTGTAATCATGTAAAAATTCCAGTGACATTTTTTAAAGTTTAGACTTTTTTAAATAAATAAATAAAATTCAAATGGAACCACAGAAGACTTCAAGTAGCCAAAGCAATCTTGAGGGAAAAGAACTTAGAGGCATCACACTTCCTGATTAAAAATTATGTCACAAAGTGCCTGGGTGTGGTGGCTCACACCTATAATCCCAGCACTTTGGAAGTCTGAGGCAGGTGCATCATTTGAGACCAAGAGTTTGAGACCAGCCTGGCTAATACGGTAAAACCTCTTCTCTACTAAAAAAAATACAAAAATTAGCCAGGTGTAGTGGCACACACCTGTAATCCTAACTACCTGGGAGGCTGAGACTCAAGAATCTCTTGAACCTGGGAGGTGCAGGCTGCAGTCAGCCATGATTACATCACTGCACTCCAGCCTAGGTGACAGAGCAAGACTCTGTTTCAAAGAAAATAAAATAAAATAAATAAAAAATAAAAATTATGTCACAAAGCTATTATCATCAAATCAATATGGTTATAAAAACAGTATGGACATAAAAACAGACACATAGACAAAAGGAACGGAATAGAAAGTCAAGAAATAAGCCCATGCATATACGGTTTTCTTCTTCTTCTTCTTCTTTTTTTTTTTTTTCTGAGACAGAGTCTCGCTCTGTCACCCAGGCTGGAGTGCAGTGGCCGGATCTCAGCTCACTGCAAGCGCCGCCTCCTGGGTGTACACCATTCTCCTCCCTCAGCCTTCTGAGTAGCTGGGACTACAGGCGCCCACCACCTCACCCAGTATTTTTTTGTATTTTTTAGTACAGACGGGGTTTCACTGGGTTAGCCAGGATGATCTCGACCTCCTCTGGAGGTTTCATCCCAGAGAGGCAGCGACCTGATGCCAGTCAGAGGTCTTCTGCATGAGGTGTCTGTCAACCCCTGTTGGGAGATCTCTCCAAGTCAGTAGGCATGGGAGTCAGGGACCCACTTGAGGAGACAGTCCGTCCCTTAGCACAACTGGTGCACTGTGCTGGGAGAATCCCCTTTTGTCAGGATCAGCCATTCTCTTCCGAGCCAACAGGCAGGAGAGATGAAGTCGGCTGAACCTGCAACCACAGCCATCCCTCACCCAGGTGCTCTATCCCAGGGAGATGAGAGTTTTGTCTGTAAGCACTTGACTGGAGCTCCTGTATTTCCTGTAGAGATGCCCTGTCCAGTGATGAGGAATCTAAAGAAGCAGTCT